>NC_087095.1:14047800-14358400 GCF_963855985.1 Ostrinia nubilalis | reverse complement strand
GAAATAGGAGGTCGAATCTTTATAGAAAATCCATAATTTTTCAAGTAAAAAATAACGAGTGATTCAAAGCCTAGTTTGAGGGCTGAAGGTTCAATACTTACGACAAACCAATTCAAGTATTTATAAGCCCTTTTTCTTGGAAAACTGTACCTTCTTAGTTATAGATACTGTGTGTGATTTGTTCAGAGGTAAGTATATTCTCGCAGCTCTCTTAACAGTTTTCTTTAGTAGAGTAGGCGCACGCGCACACCGTTGATTTTTAGTTGGCCGATAGTTGTGCCCGATTTTAATTTGTATGAAGAATCGGCCAAATCGAATCGGCGAAGTGTGCGCACTCCCATACATGCCCATACTGATCAACTGCCCGACTAAACTATCGGCCGACGAAAAATCAACGGTGTGCGCCTACTCTTAGTCTCGTTTTTGTTAGAATTTTTTCATGCAAATTACTACCTATTCATACCTGTTATTACTTTTTTATTGTCAACTATAATGAGTATAGTGATTTCTCAGGACTATTTCTTTTTATGGCAATATTAAATAAATACATAAAAAATATTACTTCAAGGTTTGATTTCCCTTTATAACTTTTCTTTGAAATAGTTACCTACTTAAATTAAGTAAAGCCTATGGAACCACTGCGTGCTTTTATAATTACTAAAATACCTAATAATATCATAATCCTTGTCGTATCTAAAGTGCCTTTTCAAATGGCATATGTTCATGACATTATCTGTACATGCAGCAAAATTACACTAGACTTTTATTACCATTCTTATAAGGCCGAGATTAGTGACTCTTGGAAGTTGTACCCCCAAGAGCAAACTTGGCAGATCCAGCTGGATTCGTAGAATAAATGAGGCAAGCGATTTGTATGGCGCGGGATTAAATTGTCTTAATTTATTAGATGGCCCTTATAATCGTGGGGGAACGCTACAGTCAAATGTACGGCTGGGGCGTGAGTGAGAGTGGATTAGACATGACAGCTTTGAATTCTATAAAAAGCTTGTTTAAAAATATCTTCGAAAATATATTGTTCGTGTGTAATGGGCAAGCTTTGTGGATTAAGTTCATCGTTTTATTAAGCCTTACCTGATTACTTGATGAGTGACACAAATAGAATATTGGATTGGATAATGAAATGTTCAGCAGATCGATTATTTACCAATCTTCAAGCAGTTCAGATTTCCACATCAACAAAAGTAATCTATACTAATATTATAAATGCGAAAGTAACTCTGTCTGTCTGTCTCTCTTTCACGCCTAAACCACTAAACCGATTTTGATGAAATTTGGCAGGGACATAGTTTGAGTCACGGGAAAGGACATAGGATAGTTTTTATCCCCGGTTTTCAAACAGGGACGCGCGCGATAAAGTTTTTCTGTGACAGACAAAATTCCACGCGGGCGAAGCCGCGGGCGGAAAGCTAGTTAGAAATAATGCCATTCTCATAACTACGACAAAAATCTTAGAAACAAGGAAAATAAAGCTTAATAACTGTTTGATTATTAAAGAATGGTCCAATAATCAACTGAACTTCAAAGACAACTTAATTAAAATTTTCCTTATTCTCATAACCGTCGCTTAAGGTCAGACCCGTACCGTAACAAGGTATGATATTATACTTTACACGTGCCGTTAACCCTTATAATTTGAGTTTTACCTTGACCTATTCAGTTAACGCTGTCGTAACCCAAGAAACACAGCCTGGACTATCAACTCAGAAGTTCGTAAATATTATATTGGGGTCCATATTACAAAACAATACTCAAAGCTTGGTTTTATCTCAGTCATAGAGTCTGTCCTGACTGGCAAGACTTAAAAAAAATTTCATCCTAAATTAAAATCTCAATTGGAAGACGTAGCGTGGGCAGGCCTCCTACTAGGTGGACCGATGATCTGGCAAATGTCGCGGGAAGAGCCTGGATGCGGGCAGCGCAGGACCGTTCATTGTGGAAAACCTTGGGGGAGGCCTTTTTCCAGCAGTGGACGTCATTTGGTTGAAACGAACGAACGAACGAAATTGAAAATAAGTTTTAAGCTTCTATTCGTTCTGTAAGGGCTTGTGCCTACGGCATTCTAGTAATGAAGGATCCCACAAAACTGGCCTGCCATGTGAACACAAATGCCATGCCATAAGTTGTTTGAAATTCTAAGGTTGAGTTGCACCACCTAACTTTATCCGTAAGTATAATGATAACCGGGGATTTTTTGTATGGAGACAGATTTTTGATGTTTGTTACAGTTGAAGTAAGATGGTGCAACCCAGCCTAAAGCTACAAATTCGAACGGATTGGTTTTTTGCGGGACACTGTAAACGGGATGTTAGTTTGAACGTTGATCCTGCAAAAATGGTTCATACTAAAAACGGGATATGTCTTAATCAAATCAAATCAAATCAAATTTCTTTATTTGCGTAATTCCAGGTACATAATGCATCGATAGTCAAAAGTAAGGACAGTTTTCTCAAGTTATTACTCAAATGAAATGGATAAAAGCTAGACCAAAAATACGCTTTATACAGACTGCCTCTTCTTTCTTAGCTACAGCAACGTTACTTCAAGTGCAAACAATTAAACCGTTGCCATTCATATAAACCTTACTTCACCTTTCACAAGTTCCAGCCGAAATTATTTTCACGGTAGTAATTGTTCGCTAAAATAGAAAACGTGTCTGTTTGGGAAGCGTGGAGGCGTAATTTTAATTAATATTAAGCTGATAGCATCAGCACGAATAGCACCTGGTTTTATAAAGCTATTACGAAGGCTGTTGTGGTTCCAATTCACAAAGATGGAGCTGTGGATGAAGTGTCAAACTATCGGCCTATCTCGCTCCTCAGTACGATAGGTAAAGTAATTGAGAAAGTTGTCAACAACCGCCTAACCAACTACCTAGAGTCTAACCTCCTTTTGTCGCCTAATCAATATGGCTTTAGGTCGGGTAAAAACACAGAAGATGCCGTTTCCTGCCTGGTGAACAAAGTAACTGAACAATTAGACAAGGGACACAAGTGCGCTGCCGTATTTCTAGACCTTAAGAAGGCTTTTGATACTGTGTCCATACCGATACTTTTAAACAAACTGGAAGGGATGGGGGTTCGTGGAGTTGTACTTGACTGGTTTCGTAGTTATTTGACGAATAGGAGCCAAGTTGTCAAAATCAGTCAACAGTATAGTGATAGCTCTCCGACTACATACGGCATTCCACAAGGCAGCACGCTCGGACCAACTTTATTTCTGGTATACGTGAACGATTTGTGTGAATTGAACTTGAGAAATGGGTGCACGCTTTCTTTTGCAGATGACACGGCCTTAGTTTTCAGAGGTGAATCATGGCAAGACGTGCAAAGAAGCGCAGAAAAGGGACTGCAAAAGGTGACAGAATGGCTAAATAACAACTTGCTCACTCTGAACATTAAGAAAACAAAATATATCTGCTTCAGAATAAACAACAAAACAACGCAGCCCTCACATTTCAGTATCAGGGCTCACTCCAACTGTTGCTCTGGGAACGGCGGTATCGGCGCTGGCTGCGACTGTACTTCGCTAATCCAAACAGACTCTCACAAGTACCTTGGTGTCGTAGTTGACCAAAATCTTAACTGGCAATCACAAATTTCAGCGCTAAGTAAAAAAATAAGGAGGCTTTTGCACATATTTAGGAACCTGAGAGATGCTGCTGACCAAGAACTAGTCACACAAGTCTATTACGCTTTGTGTCAATCCGTGCTGACGTACTGCATCTCAATTTGGGGCGGTGCAGCTGTCACTCATCTTATGGAAGTGGAAAGGGCACAAAGAGCAGTCATTAAAGTCATGCTTCATAAGCCAAGAAGATACCCATCCGACCTACTTTATGAGGAAGCGAAACTATTAACGGTCCGGCAACTGTATATTATATCTTCAGTGCTTCGCCATCACCGTAACATTGATCCCCAAAAATTGCCAAAGGGCAAGAGGAGAGTACGCACCACGGTACAATCCTGTAACACACATTTCGCACAACGACAAATAACCCATATGGGTCCATACCTGTACCGACATTTTAATGATTTAAACCCGATTTTTAACATGAATCGCAAGCAGTTGAAATCATTTATGACCACAGCCCTGCTGGGGCTTGATCATACCGCAACGGAACAACTGCTAATAATCCAAAAATAATAACCTTGAGCAGTGACATCGCTTGCTAGACCGCTTACATATAGCACCCACACACACAAACACACTCACACACATAATCACCAAAATAAACCTCAAAAATTATTTAGTATTAATTATTTAGCTAATAGTTACAAGTAATCAGTAGGTATGTAATATAATTAAGATTTTTGCAGAGCCCATAGTAGTATTAGAGGTGGAGGGTTGGCAACCTGAGATACAGGATCTTTCCTAGTTCAGGTGTCAACCCGCCATAATCGGTAAAATGTTCATTTTTCAGTCTTATGTACCTTATTTGTAAGATTATGGTGAGAATAAAGATATTTTATTATTATTATTATTATTATTAATTTTAAGCAAGAGTAAAACTTAGCGTGGGTTGCCCCATTTTACTTTAACTTTGACAAACGTCAAAAATCTGTCAAACTTCATACAAACAACACCGGTTATCGTTATAGCTACGGTCAAAGTTAGGTGGTGCAACTCAGCCTAAGTGTGCTGTAGTTACAACGTCTCTAGTTTATTGATTAGAGTTGGTTTTCCTTGACTTTCAAGGTCCTTGATTTGATTCCCAGATGGAGCATTAAAATCAAACAACATTAGGCTTCAAAGGGCAAGCCGGAAAGCAATTCTGTAAATGACAGAATGAAGCATTGAGCAGTGTGATTGATCCTTGTAAAACCTCTTTAATAAAGTATGATGCGGGGTTTTGTGTTACATTTATGCGCCCATATTCACAAATATTACTATGAGGTCTTACGAGTACAGTGCGCGTGGACGCACAGGGTGTCACACGAGCCAATCACAGAGCTCTATTTAACGCTGTGCGTTCGATTTGCTGCTTCACTAAGCAAGCATCGTTTGTGAATACGGGTGTACACATTATAAAACCTCTTTAATAAAGTCTGATACGGGGTTTTGTGCCATCAACTGCTCAGTTTGCAGTTAAAATAATGAAGCATTTGACCGAAATAACTACGTATCACTAATGAAAATAGCCCAGACACAGTTCACTAATTAACGGAGTGAACTCCCAACTGGGTCAACTACGACTTCCACTTAATGAAAGATACAAGAACAAAAGGTCTACAAAATCAATACAGTTAAAAGTACAGACGTGGCATGTCAAGCTGTGGCATCTTAAGTAGTTATATTAAGTGCTGTTTTTCAACAAATAATGTAGAGTCGGGAAAAAATCGTTTATTTTTGTAAGTAGGCTTTTGAAAAGCACATTTACAGGTCCCAGTATTAACCCTACCACTGCTTCGGGAAAATACCACTACTATGAGCCAGTGCTGATGTGACATAAACTGTGCAATAGACAGGTTAAATTAAGATTAAATGTAGGATTTTTCGTTTTTATTAACTAACTGTGTAGTCTTTTTTACGTAGGTAGGTTTAAATTTTTGTAAATATCGGTCAATTAGTTTATTCGTTTCAGTCCTGCGCTGCCCGCATCCAGGTCTGACAACCTTAACAAGATCGTCGGTCCACTAAGTTAAATACAGTAACTTAGTTAACTACAGGAAATTTTAAAATGTTCAATTTCTTATTGTTACAAGATGTCACATGTTTTATTAAGTAGACAAAAGATTATTTCTAAAATATCAAGTTACTATATATAATAATTTTACCCACATTATATTATCCGTACTGCCCAGAACAAGCACGTTTCGTTTTAATAAATTTCAATGAAATATAGTATCTCTCGCACCCCTGAGTTATGGGGAATCTTTGTTAGAATAAATCAGGAGAGATATTAATGTTACGGCCGAAACGTACTGACATAATGTAAGGAGAAATAGTAAGTTAACTTACACTTTTCACGGGTAATTTAAAGCTTGGAAATTTGACGTGTTTTTCTGGGTCGTGGGTATCATAAGCACTAATATTGTTTACTGATATGACATGGCCCAGAGACTAATCAGAAAAGCTATTTAGACTACATGGAGAACAAAGGTAAGTACCTACAATCGATAGCACATATTTATGTAGCCAAGTTACCACAGATTTAAACTTTAATGGTGTAGTCTGTACATCAAAAAAAGAATAAATAGTTATACACTTATAACAACTATCATTTGGCTTCCTTGACAAAAGCCTAGGCGCAGGCCACCGATTTTTAGTTGGCCGATAGTTGGGCCCGATGCTAATTTTTTTAAAGAATCGGCCGATACCAAATCTTTGCAATGTGCGCACTTTCATACATCTCCATAGGTACTGATTAACAGCCCGACCCAACTATCGGCCAACTAAAAATCGGTGGTTTGCGTCTAGTCTAAGTAGTCTTACTTCTAACTGCACTGTGGTTATGACGTAGTTCTGTGACAGATGTAGAATGGATAAGGGATGAGTAAGTGTGAATTAAGCTGATGTAAGTAAGTATAAATTCGTTTGAACATACTATTAGGAATGAAATAGGTTTATGTTATCCTATCTATGAAGATTTACGAACTTAACGTTGTGGGTGGGTTGAGGTAACATTAAGATTAAATAATAAAGAAGAAAAAATAATACTTACCGCGCACCTAGATTAGGGCACCATCTTACTTTAACTTTGAAAAACGTCAAAAATCTGTCAAAATCCATACAAAAAGCACCGGTCATTATTGTTAATGTTACTGTTAAAATAAGGTGGTGCAACTCAGCCTAAGAGTAGTATATCTCAGAATACTTATTTTACAAGAAAAGGACAGTAGTTAACGTAGTTTTTGACGCAGATTTTGATAAAAACAATAACTCGATGCCGTTATTACGTATCATATCGAAAAAAAGTAATATCTATTACAATAAGGCCTAGAACAAAAGATAGAATAATCATTCATTTGTTTCTGCACCACTACGTTCAGTTCTCGACATGCTTTTAGCAGTCTAATGAATGGAATGAATGATGACATATTCCTGCAACTAAGATTGAGCGAGAGATGGACAAATTGCTGGATAAAAGGTTTTTAGCTCTTATCCATCTGATTATTATAATTATGATGGCAATTGTGGCAAATGTGTCATTGTTGTAATATTGAAAAACCACACACCAAAAAATAATAAAGGAGGCAGCACAAAATTAAATGTGTAACGAATAGATTTTTTGCCAAGTGATTTAAAATTAATAGAAGTTGTTGTAACACTTTCTGGTGAATAATTTATTGATGAGAAAGGTTTTACAATTCTAAATAAAATTATGGGGAAGAATAAACAATGACGTCTACGTTGTTTCAGCCAAATGAAGTCCACTGCTGGACAAAGGCCTCCCCAAGGACTTACATTAATATCTTGCTTGTAGATTGAACATTGTAATGTATTCTCTTTGACACTACTTTTTCTAACAAATTACACATTTTTATAAAACACCGAAATTGACTGTACAACCAACCATACTGTGGTACAACTAATGGAACTAACTCTACATTAAGGGTACGAAAGCCAAATTGAAGCCTTATAGTAAAGCATAATGCAAATCAAAGTCGTGAAAAACCTCATTTTGGCCTTAATTCACTCACATCCGGAAGTTCCGGAAGAATTTGCTGACTAGCTAATTTATGTGAAAGTCACTCGTCATCGAATGAAGATTTAACGCGAGCCTTGGAGTTGCGTGTTTTACCTTCGCGGGTTAAAATGGTACAATCAGCAACGCAATGTAGACGGAATAAGTACCTAACTTTAAAAACTTTTTTTACCTAGTCTATTTATCTTTTTGCACTGTGGCAATTATGTATTGGACTTAATTGAAATTGCAATATCAGTATGCTATGGACGTAATAAAAATAAGTCCATATCTATTCATTTTAAGTTTAACTAGCGGCCCGCCCCGGCTTCGCACGGTTGCAATGGAATTTCTCGACTTTTCTCCTCTATAAATACATGTTTTATACATAAACCTTCCTCTTGAATCATTCCATCTATTAAAAAACCGCATAAAATCCGTTGTGTAGTTTTAAAGATCTGAGAATACATCTTTAAAAATTTTGTACCAACTCAATGCTTTAAGCATAGTAGAATTTAAATCTTTAGCCAATCAATCAAATCAAATCAAATCAAGTGGCAGTGGGCGGGGCACATAGTTCGTAGAGACGATGACCGTTGGGGCTGGAAGACGTAGCGTGGGCAGGCCTCCTACTAGGTGGACCGACGATCTGGTAAAGGTCGCCGGAAGAGCCTGGATGCGGGCAGCGCAGGACCGTTCATTATGGAAAACCTTGGGAGCCTTTGTCCAGCAGTGGACGTCATTTGGCTGAAATGAACGAACGAACGAAATCTTTAGCCATCCATCATTAGATAAAAATTACATACAAATAACTTATCGCCGCTCGCGCTATATCTATGTAGTAAGGTATAAGACGGTGAGATTATTGATCTATACTTGAAAGGTGCCTTCGTATTAACTCACACAAGTTTATCACTATTAAGGGCCTGTCAAACTTTACAAGTGACATAGTTTTGAAGACAATTAATTATGTACGAAGGTACTTGCGTACTTGAAGTAATTAATAATGGAAATAAGTTTAATATGAACCTTAATCTCCATGGAGATAACTGGGAAAAATGAAAATGCATTAACAACATAATATTCATTATTCAGTTTTCTTTTTTTCCACATCACTTCATTTGCAATCAAGACTAACTTTCTAACTCACTAACTGAGGGCTTAGTGTGAGTTTACATCAAACGTCCTCCCTAGTGAGCGCGTCAAAAAATACATGAAAATTTTAGTTCTTGAAAGTTTCCGCTAGGGGCGCTGTACAATCTGTCATACCTTTAATTTTTTTACGCGCTCACTAGTGGACGGCGTTTGATGTAACTCACACTAAGCCCTCTGTTGGTAGTCGTCATTTTTATTCCAACGCAGTTGTCACAGAAGTGCAGACAAGTAAATGGATGACTCCATGATAGTAATTCAATGATTCCAAAAACTATACGATATTTTAATACTGTCGGTCTTTGTATGCATGACAAAAATAATGTCACTGACTATTTTACTACAATCCATCAATCACGCGTTTTGTAGCTGATTGTCATTGACTTTACTGTCATGCGCCATCATGCGCTCAGGGACATCAATTATTAACGATTAATTAATGGGAAAAGCATTATACAAAATTTATTATTCTTCAGGGATAACGGAGGCGCGAAATGCTTTCACGCTTTACGCACTGCGTCACATTTTCAATGTAAGTTACTCTTGTAAAGCTTAAAAAGTAATTATAAACAATGAACATCCTTAAAACTTACTTATAAGTAAGTACACTCTTAACATGACATTTAATTAAATTAACCCAACAATTTTGGTCTAGTTTATTAAGGCTGAGTTGCACCAACTTACTTTCACTGTAACTTTAACAATAACCGGTGCTTTTTGTATGAAGTTTGACAGATTTTTGACGTTTGTCAAAGTTAAAATAAGATGGTGCAACCCAGCTTATTACTGCTATACTGTATTACCCAAATATTCTTTAGAACTAGTAACTACATTTTCCTTTATCTACCGTTTATTTGATAAAAAAGGCAATTTTCGCAGTTCCAAAAGAAGGTTAAGCAAACATTAGCCACTTTTTCCGACTGTACTGCCACAATAGCCACAGTGATTGATGAACTTGTCCACGTCTGGCAAAGTTCAGACACCTCATCGAGTTCGTACAGTAATTACACCGGGTTTTAACTATGTGTAAACTTATAAGTTTGCTCTATTACCGGCTACGGCGTAGAGCCGTAGCTGCGCAGTACACGCGCTACGTTGTAGCACTGTAGTATACAAACGGATTATGGTAAAAAATATTTTTTTCGTTTGCGTTCGTTTTATACAATTGTTTTGTTGGGCGTAACAATAGATAATTCTATATTGATGTTTTGATGACAAAGCAAAAATCTACAAACGAAAAAGGATGTTTTGGTTTGAAAAGTAGGTATTCTTTTGTTACTTTGAAAACTTAGGCTGGGTTGCACCATCTTACGATAATACGGTTAAAATAACTTTGACCGTAACTATAACGATAACCAGTGTTTTTTGTATGGAGTTTGACAGATTTTTGACGTTTGTCAAAGTTAAAATAATGTATAAGTATGAAAAAATACATAAAATATACTCTTGATATCATTTCAATCAGGGTTAAAATCACTACTTTGCATTGATTTGAAAACAAAACACAACATATCGCCCGTGTAGCTACTAGAAATGTCATTACTACATATCAAAAGCTAAATATCAGCGTATTTAAACTCACAACCTGCCAATTAAGATATCAATCACAACGATAGTATCGTTGAAATGACCAAATGAGTACAGTCACGGAAAAAAGAGAACAGCTTTTTGCTTTTACAAGAAGTACAGTCGACAGCACATCGGACTATACAGTTTTATTGCAAAATGGCTCGTGTTGCACGGGAATATGATTCCATAGTGAATAGCTTGACATGCTGTAGGTAAAAAATGTAGAAAATGTATACCTACCATGTCACACTGGAACGGTGTTAGCGAGAGGCAGGTTTTTAAACGAAAACTTTCCCTGGGTGACAATTTAATTGTTTTATTGCTGCTTTTTATAAAGTTGGCATATTGTGAACAATTTTTACAAAATTGTACACAGAAAAGTTTTTGCCCGTATTTACAAACGATGCTTGCTTAAAAGAAGCAGAAATTCGAACGCACAGCATTGAATAGAGCTCAGTGATTGGTTCGTGTGTGACCCTGTGCGTCCACGCACACTGTGAGACCTCATAGTAATGTTTGTGAATACAAGCGTAAAGCATGGCTCATATAAGATATGACCTAAATGCTGAGGATCTATTATCTAGGTAGTAATATTGGCTAAGATATTAGCTTTGCTTAGGTAAATTGAAATTAGTGTGATACTCAGAATAATTTACTATTACGGGTATTATTAATCTGTGTATCTTTCTTGAGAATTGACGCAAGAAATATTACAAGGCAACTGATATAATTACAGCCAATGATAGCCCTATGGGCATAAGTTATCAAGGAGCGCTTGCTTATCACGTTCTTTTTTACAACCTACTTATTCAATTTGATGCTGCCTACTTTCTTCTCAAAGTCGTCAGTCCATCAAGTAAGGGATATTTGCCAAGACGTGGTATTTTCTCCAGAACTCGTTTTCTCGACCTTACATTGCTTCAAGCAAGCATTTACTGAACCAGCTTATAATTTTATTAATCAGCGTGTAAGATCGTCTTACTACTTAAATGTTATACTAAAACATACCACAGATTAATTATTTAACGTAAATCTTACCCCTTTTGTCCAAACAAAACAAAAACAAGTGAAAAACTTGCAAAAGAAAAGAAAGATTCCAAGCAGTTTTTCCGTAACTGCGTTGTGTATAGAAAGATAAAGGGCAGTGTTCACATAAGCTAAACTACTTGCGCAAAATAAAGGCCAGTGTTCACATAAGAAAAACTACACGCGCAAAAAGCGTAACATGTGCGCCCGAGGCCACAGGGAGGTAATATCACTTGGCATTCACACGTCGTTCTGCTTTTTACGGACAAGTATTTCCATCATGAATACTTAGGGGTGGTGGATTATGGGGATCAACTACACAGGCTGGTATGAGAGCAAATACAGTTGTAGCTACGGGTTACTGATTACTAGGGCGAATTAAAGTGGCACAGTAAAAATGTCCTGACTCTAACTACTTATTCAGTCATAAAATTTACGCGCACAAAATCGAGGGTACAGCTAGATTGGATAAGATTCAATATTCAACTCCTCAAAGATAAGACATTTCATAAAAATTATAATGCGTCATGAAAGTAGAATATCTCAATAAACCCAGTGATTTTTATATCTCATAAAATAGATTTCCCTTTTTATTGGATGCCGTCTTAAATGTTAAACTTTTTTGCTTCGTAGCAAACTTAATTGAACGTTTCGCGTCTACCAATAAATTACTCGTATGTCAACGTCAGTGCCCATGAATGTCAAACTTCTGGCGTGTTGCAAAAAGCCTTATTAGAGTCGCTTCAAACATGCTATATGCGGGGTGTTCTCCCCGTATTGTGTTGAAGATTAACTCCACACTGGTGGAGTCGGATCATCAATCAAGCTTTCCCTTCGACAAAGGGAGCGGGCAGCCTGTGATTAGCGCTTCTAAATTATCTACCTTCGTGCGTGTATCACGTGCCTACTAAATCGGGATTTAAGGGTGTGTTCCGTGAAGCTTTGCAGCGAAACGGATCGGGAATATCGGTTCCGGAACGCGGATCGGTTTCGTTTCAGCCAATGACGTCCACTGCAGGACAAAAGACTCTACTCGAAAAAGTTTCGAGTCTGCAACTTAACATATCACCGATTCTGCAACAGATGAGCCCTCTGGTACTTCAACTGGCAACATTTTGCATTTTGTCCATTACTTTGATTTTCCACCTTATGATCGTTCTGGATTTTATCCCAGAAATAAAGTCCTTGTAACTGATACTAAAGTCGCCATAGCACAAAGTAAAAGTACCTACAGTAATCTAAGGCTGAGTTGCAACTTTGACCGCAACTACTCGTATAACGATAACCGATGTTTTTTATAAAATATGGAGTTTGACAGATTTTTGACGTTTGTCAAAGTTAAAGTAAGATGGTGCAACCTAGCCTAATTCTTATGATATTAGCTCATCGTGGGGTTTATCACTGTGGTATTTTCCGTCATTAAAAATACATGTCCACGATGAGCAATTACATAGTTGAGGCTTAAACAGACTTCAAGGACAGGAGACAAGACAGTTTTATTGTCTCTTTGTCGTAACTTTATGTAAGTACCCTGAACCAATAAATACAATTACACATTTCACTAAACTATCGATAGTCGACAAGAAACCTTTGCGCGATTCCATTTTCAGTGCAGTCGATAATTGGGAGCTAACTGCAAACGTTTCTGATTTGCAAAGCGCTGGTAATGTCGTAACGCAGAGAGGAAGCCGCAATAGTAGAGCGCTGGTGCGAAATTGGCAGTCGATTGGGCCTTATTACTTGCTTGCTATTCGGGGAATTTTAGAGTGTGCGTGAATAGCTTTATAGATTCTAACTATTATGTACATACCGCTTTAGATGAGGTTGTATGTATGAGATGATGATGAAAAACAAGTCTTTTTAATCTTTGTATCATCATCATTAGGTATTTTAGTCTCCACTATAGGTGCATGATGGATAACCCACTTTGTGCCAGACAGAGGGAAAATGAGAATTTGTCCTTCACTGACCAAACACTGAATTTCTTCTGTGTAAAAAGTATTTATTGCATGTAAAAAGTTTGTCTAGTGCGGAAAACGAAACCACAACTAGTACAATCTGGATGCGAACTGCTAGGCTAGCGGCCATCTAACAGTCAACTAGCATTCGGCGCTAAATAAACAAAAACATATCATGATTAGCGCTGCATACAAACTTACTATCTATATCCTGTAACTTTGAAGGGCCAGCCCCCTATAATTAGTGTTTTTTTATCTTGTCAATCTCGCGTGTGAAACACAAACAGAGCAATTAGACAGTCACGTTTCAAATCTAAACGAGGATCATTTGAAGCCAATAGATTTTTATTACTATACCGTTTACTGTCACGCTCTTTTGCATGCACTATTTTGGGAAAGGCCAGATACTTAATTGATACAATATTAATCAGGACTGGTTTTCATGTGATGGTTTAATAGCAATATTTATTTACAACTAGCTTTCCGCCCGCGGCTTCGCCCGCGTAAAAAAATGGCTGTTTTTAGGGTTTTCCCGGAAATTATTCGACTTTTTCTCGCCTTAAAAACTATTTGATAAAATTGGTCAAGGCGTTGTTGAGTTATGCGCTTACCAACACATTTTGCGATTCATTTTTATATTATGGATGAATACGTGATATGAAATCATCAACATCAAGACACAAAGATAAATTTATCACTTGAGTAGTTTTGTAAGTCATAGTCAAAGTAAAATATACACCCTAAAGTACAGATTTAAGCCTGTTACCTACATGTTATAAAGTTATGGAATTAAACATTCTTGAATATACCCGAGTTTTAGTCGCAGACCATCGACTTTTAGTCGGCCGATAGTTGTGCCCAATTTTAATTAGTATGAAAATCAAATCGGTGTAATGTGCGCACATCCATACATGCCCATACTGATTAACTGCCCGACTAAACTATCGGCCGACGAAAAATCGGTGGTCTGCGCCTAGGCTTAGTTGACTTGTTTACTGTTTTATAACACAGGTCAAATGTTACACCCACCAAACAAATTTTGTTTATCTTTCACGAGCCAAACGTTCCAAAGCTACATCAAGGAAGAATTTAAATCGGACCCTTCATTGAACCTGTGACCAAAAAAGGATTGTGTATCTAACCTCCATCACGACATCGGAAAGCACGTAATAAAAGAACAAAGCATATTCGTGGAGGGATAAAGGGGAAAAGGAAGGCTAAAACCGGATACTTTAATTTGAAAAGAGCTAAAGCACAATAAAGAAATGGTAGGAGTAGGTCCAGAGGCTGCTGTATAGAATCTAAATTTATATAACACAAAGGTGACTGACTGACTGATTTAATGATCTATCAACGCACAGCCCAAACCAATGGACGGATCGGCATCCGCTAAGAAAGGATTTTACGAAAATCCAACCCTAAGGGAGTAAAACGGGGTCCACGCGTACGAAGTCGCGGGCGGCCACTAGTCGGTTCATAAATTGCTGTGCATACTGTGTTTTTTTGTGCGTTTTCATCCTTTTTTTTTCTTCTTCTGTAAATAACTTGAATCATTTTAGCTCATGGTACAAAATAATGCGTTTTTTAGAAAAAAACGTGTTTTTTTTGTAGTGACAGTTGAACCCCAAAGATATCAAACTTGGCTCTTCGTCGCAGACTAGGGAATTGCACAAAAACAAGATTATTTCACAGGTTTTATTGGAAAAAAATCAGGTACCTAACATCTAATGGTAGGTTTCATACGAAGATTACACTAGTGTTACGGTGGGCGTGACTGAGCGCAACGTAATTTCTCGTATTGATTTCTAAAGATGTGTTGTGTAAATAGATTCAGTGAACTGAAACACCTCATATAAAAGAAAATAAATTGATATTTAATTATTGCAGACATCAAAAGCTATTTTCGGACAGAGCATACTGGTCCTACTTACATTAAGGAACGCAAGGCAAGACGGTTATTCCTAAAATAACCCATGCCTCGTTAGTTTTATCCGGAAGCTGCTTGCTATAATAGAGGTATTTCGCTTTTGTCAAAGTATTTGCTATATCAGTTGCTCTTTTCTGTGCTGCAAAATGCAGTTGACAATGCAGTTTTATATCACAACTTTGTAACTGAGTTATTTATCAAATAGTTTAAATTATGATTTTAATAAAAAGGTTTACTTTCCACTTTGTGTATTTTGGTGCTATTTAATTTTATAAGATAAGAGCTTCCGTTATGTCTAAATATAACTCAAAGGTGACCGACTGACTGACTGACTGACATAGTGATCTATCAACGCACAGCCCAAACCACTGGACGGATCGGGCTGAAATTTGGCATGCAGGTAGATGTTATGACGTAGGCATCCACTAAGAAAGGATTTTACGAAACTCCAACCCTAAGGGGGTAAACGGGATCCACGCGTACGAAGTCGCGGGCGGCCGCTAGTTTTTACAATATTTACGCAGCTCAGAGTAGGGGTAGATGATTTTCTGATCTGTCAAATTGCCTACTCTTGTGAGCATTATGTGAATCTTATTAGCAAAGTGACTCTTAAAATGTTTTCAAAGAGTTTCATACCAAAACTCTTTCATCGTCAACTTATGTAATAAAAACTTCAAATAACATACCAACCTCGTCATGCGACCTTTGCATCTTCACCAATTTACCTCATTTACCTTGTAAATAAATGATATTCAATTCCAACAAAGGAAATTAGGGGGATGCTTGGATATTACCAGGCCTGCACACGTCTGCCCGCTCACCGTGAAATGAGGGCGTAGGGTAAGACGTCCCTTGTTGTTATTAGATTTTTTAATCCCATCAACTGCTCTGCCTAAATTGATTGCTCTGTCTTAAATGTTTTTCGCCTACAGAATAGCAAAAAACTGACATATTGCTAAAAAATAAAAGTAAGATTAAAAGTACTTTTCTTGACCGTATTCCGTCATACCACAGATAAATTAATAATACTCGTAAGTAGTTTTGTTTAATTTGTTTTTACACCAACGGCACTAAACATTTTTATTGCAATTTAGATTCACGTGCTGCCGTCTGACTTCGCAATCACCTACCACCTTTTTTTTTCTTGAATTACTGTATGTATTCTAATTTATATTTGGCCTAAAGAATATCAAGACATAAAGAATAACATAGAATATCAAGGCCCCTTTTACCCGATTCTTTGGTAGGTATTTAATTAAGTTTTAAATGCTATCAACTATTCATGCCCGTATCACAAACGATGCTTTCTTAAGTGAAGCAGTAAATCAAACGCACAGCGTTGAACTCTGTGATTGGTTCGTATGTCATCCTATGCGTCCACGCGCACTGTGAGACCTCATAGTAATATTTGTGAATACGGGCGTTAGCCAACAATTATTATTATTATCTCTAACATCTACAAAAAATATAACACAAAATTATCTGACCGTTCAGGTGATAAAGCCATACTAGGTCAAATTCTGCCCTAGAATATGATTGAAAATGTCTAGATGATAGGATGAGAATACCTCCACTACATGTGGGTCAGATAGTTTGGCATCCGTGAAAATATGTAGCCTCGCGCGTTGTACGTTTTATCTGCTCCAGATACGTGTTTATGACCCGGGATTGAAGTCTGGACTTTATGGTGGCAGTCGATTATGGCATAGTGGAGGCGATCGCAATGTGGCACGTTTTAGCTTTTAAATATAATATGTATTTTGATCTAAAAGGTTTGCTGAAATTTAAGAAAAAATCGTCTACACTAATATCCGATGGGGCAGCAAGGCTCAGGAGTGGAGGCCACGTACCGGAAAACGCAGCGTGGAACGTCTACCCACAAGGTGGACCGACTACCTGATAAAGGTAGCAGGAAGGCGCTGGATGCAGGCCGCTACCAACCGTGCGATGTGGAAGTCATTGGGGGAGGCCTATGTTCAGCAGTGGACGTCCTGTGGCTGAAATGATGATGATGATTATAATAAAATAGTAATGGGATAACTTACGATCAGATAAAACGCAGTTCAATAGCAGGCTAGCATGATATTTTTAAGCCTAAATGATCAAAATGTTGGAAAAATTAATCAGTTACGACCATATCAAAATAATTCGTACTGAGATCCAAATATTTCGGTCTATTCACACAAATATCCACGTACCTAAATTAATTCTAACTATCTTTGTTGTTCCAATGCGGTGCGGCATACATTAGACCTAATGTAGTGCCTAATATTCAGATTTAGTTCAGCAAATATTGCAAGAAATAGAGTTTTCCACTTTTCAATTTGGCTATCTGCTCTAATCGCTAATCTACTATAATTTTTTTAACTTTCTGTGTCTTTATTTAGCCAACTGAACCCAAAGCTCGATTCCAAAGCTCTTATAACTGCTGCAATCACACTAATATTATAAAGGCGAGAGTGTGTATGTTTGTTACTTCTTCATGTCTAGACGGCTGGAGCGATTTTAATAAAATTTGGTATGGGGTTAGCTTACAACCTGGATAACAACACTGCGGGGTACAGCTGGTTGTTACTTAATAATTACAATTTTGGAAGACGTAGCGTGGGCAGGCCTCACACCAGGTGGACCGACGATCTGGCGAAGGTCGCGGGAGGTGCCTGGATGCGAGTGGCACAGATCGGTCTTCCTGAAAATACTTGGGGGAGGCTTTTGTCCTCCAGCCGTGGACGTCTTTCGGCTGAAACGAACGAACGAATTACAATAAAGGGCAGTAGCACCGCATTCGCTTTGGTATTATAAAAGTATGTTGTCGTGAAAAAGTGTCACGCGCCCTTTACGTTACACGTTTTATCGGGTCGCACGATACATGTTTATAGCCGCGATGTGAGATCGAAAACCAGACTTTATGGCATCAATCGACTATTGAAGAGTGCGCGTTTCACATTTTACGAGCTTTTTTTCTGATTAAATTCACATAATTTGATCAAGCAATAAAATTGTTGTGAATGTGTCTCGAGATAAAAACAAAGTACATTATTTGTGTCGTTATAGTGTAAGCACGAATAGACAATTTAATTTTGTTTGCTAAAAGTTTTGATTGGGAATCGAAACTTACACTTGAACCAACGTGTCGCGTTGTCAAAATGAAAGAAACGTATTTGCTTTGGTCATTGTCATAACATTTGCATTTTTGATCGACTTTCAATGTAGCCTTTTTCAATATTACGTCTATGATATCTGACTTCAACAGTATAAAGAATCTCTTGCCCTCTCCTATCAAGTCCATTAAATCACAACAAACTTTGAAACGTCATCCTTTCTGTTTAAAGCAACATAGCATCCATTAATAATGTTCAAAACTCAACCCATATGGAAGCTAAAAGATTTTTCTCCAAAATGTTTGCCTGAAACTTGGATGGAACATCGCAGACTCTCCGTGGACTCATGCATAAATAATAGGGGACCGGACAGCAGCCTACGTCTGCTTTAAGACAATCGATAGGTCAATTATTTAGTCTGTGGACGTGACCTTAGAACTACAGTTGAGAGTCCGAATCAAAATACAGACTGCTAATCTAAAACACTAATAAAAAATACGGACTGCTTGTAGATGGTATAGTTTTTATGCCTTTGCCTACTTTTGTAATAAAAAGTTTCAGGAATACGTATTGTAGGTTTTAATAGAAAGGGGCAGAAAACCTGTTTCTACTTACAGGCATTTGGTTAGTCACGTTATGAAGTAATGGTAGAATTTCAATAATTATGCCTTTGCCTAGTTTTCAATAAAAAAGTTTCATTTCAATAGGCTTCAAATTGAAATCTAGCATGTTATGTAAGTAAGCCCACAAGGTGGAGCAACGACATCATAAAGGTAGCAGGGAAGCGCTGGACGCAGGCCGCTACCAATCGATCAACATGGAAAGCATTGGGGGAGGCCTATGTTCAGCAGTGGACGTCCTATGGCTGAAATGATGATGATGATGTTATGTAATTTAAGTACCTAAACGTACGTTCGTATCTGGGGGCACGGCAGTGCCCCCACCAAGTCGAGCAAAAAGCGGCACGGCCGTACCATCCTTTTCTCGAAGCAATTCAGGCCATTTTCGACCGCCTGTAACTTCGTTGTGGATAAAACTAGAAGGCTGAATTTTCATTAGCTATGCAGGCATTGTAAAGACACGGTATATTTAAAATTTCATTCAATTTGAACCAGTAGTTTAAGAATTATAACGGGTCAAAGTTACTTAATTTTGTCACTCACTGACTGACTCACTGACTGACTCACCGATCATCAAAATTCTAAGGCACTTCTAGCAGACCTAGAAGCTTCAAATTTGGAATATAAGTAGTGTTTGGTGTATGAATCAAGGAAAAACTAAAATATTTGGGGGCACGGTAGTGCAACCGCCAAGTTGAGTAAAATTTTTCAATTTCGGTCCAGTTTTCTAGATACATAACTGCTGTCTACAAAATACAAAAAGAAATGAGATTTGGGGGCACGGTAGTGCAACCACCAAGTCGAGTAAAATTTTTCAATTTCGGTCCAGTTTTCTAGATACATAACTGCTGTCTACAAAATACAAAAAGAAATGAGATCCCATCAAAAACAATACTTGTCAAAAAAACCAAGTCTCGCAACTCAGTTGTTCTACGGTAAAAAGTTGTGAGATCCATGTAATACCAAGTCCAGGCCAGGAAATCTTTAACGTTTTACATAAATATATTGACTTGGCCATCGCATGAAAACACGTGTAAATTAAATTATTAAGTGCGATGGCCAAGTCAATAATTTATGTAAAACGTTAAAGATTTCCTGGCCTGGACTTGGTATTACATGGATCTCACAACTTTTTACCGTAGAACAACTGAGTTGCGAGACTTGGTTTTTTTGACAAGTATTGTTTTTGATGGGATTAAATTTACCTACGCCTAATGCTTTTTTTTGAGTTTGAAGTTTAAAACTTGTAATTGAAACGCCAGACTTGACTCTTCTAAAAGCAATCGATCACTTCGAAGAGTTTACTAAGTAACTTGACGTAGACTATTAATTCATTAAAATTGCAAAGTTTTTTTACAACCTTTAACTGGGTAAATGAATTATACAATGTAAACTAACTCGAATACCCGATTCACTATAAAATTCCGTATCTACAACCACTTATGACGTCAAACGTACCGAACTAACTTTATTTAACGGACTCCACATAAACCCAATTAGTTTCAATTAGTTAATTAATGTTAATTACGGAATTAGTCCTAATTAGTATACGAATAATTTATACGGACAGCAATTGAATCAGGCCTCGCAAAATTAGCCAACAGTAGACATTAAGAGCTTTACCCTTTTATATTATTTATTATTATCTAAATATAAGGTGACTGACTGACTGACTGATTGACTGACTGACTGAATGACTGACTGACTGACTGACTGACTGACTGACTGACTGACTGACTGACTGACTGACTGACTGACTGACTGACTGACTGACTGACTGACTGACTGACTGACTGACTGACTGACTGACTGACTGACTGACTGACTGACTGACTGACTGACTGACTGACTGACTGACTGACTGACTGACTGACTGACTGACTGACTGACTGATTGACTGACTGACATAGTGTGATCTATCAACGCACAGCCCAAACTACTGGACGGATCGGGCTGAAATTTGGCATGCAGGTCGATGTTATGACGTAGGGATCCGCTAAGAAAGGATTTTACGAAACTCCACCCCTAAGGGGGTAAAACGGGATCCACAGGTACGAAGTCACGGGCGGAAACTAGTTATACATATGTCAATTAGGAATGTGTATAATGAAAAGCATGGAAAAAGTTACTCGTAGCAATAAATGACTTAAGATGCAAACAAAAATGACTTAAGTATTTATAAGTAGTACAAATAGAACTTAAAATGTTTTGTTTCTGAAATTCAACCTAAGAGCGTTTTCACATTTAGGCGAAAATTTCATACAATGTGACAGCGGATGCATACCTTATACATTCATTCACATACATTATAAAAACGCCGCTGTCGCGCTTTTAACGCCTTAATGTGAAAGCGCTCTTAATCAGCTTAGTCATGATAGTCTGTATGGTTTATTTTTTAAGTGTTTAAACCCTTATTTTAAATATGCAACTTTGTTTACTATCGTGTAACATAAAAATTAGGAGGTATTTCATTCGAATTTGAACTCTAGTGCTTTGAAAATTGATAATACGTATCCGTTATACATCTGCCATTCATAACTTTATAATGATAGCTTGTTATTGAAGCAAGCGATTTATACAATTATAGTTGAATAATAACCAAGTAATTTAAGTTTCAAATGTGTTGTGCCAGTATTACGTTACCTTTAATTATGTTCAACAATACCATACATTATTATGTCCTATAAAGTGCTCGTTTAATTAAAAAGATACTTATTTAAAAATACTGAACATGAAAAAGAACTTTAAGTGGCTGTTACTACCCTAAAAATTACAGTAGCAATGTAATGATTATCTTATTTGAATCTAATAACATTGACTTGGTTTAAAACAAAAAAAAATTAACCTGCCTACGACGAAAAGAAGCACCAATATTGGTGCAACAAGAACCTTAATACAATGACGTTAATAACATTTCAACTGACAATATACTTTCTATGGGTATTTTTATTTGTAGAAATTTCTAAAGATGGTAGTTACTGACAATTTTAGAATGTAGAGTCCAGAAAATCCCGACTCAAGCAACCGAGGCACAAAGTAAGTCAATAAATACAATTGAGGCTCAACGTCATTAAATACTCAATAGTTATTAGGAAGAAAAATAAATAAATCAATTCTTACCTACTAACTGTGCTAATGAAACAAAAATATTCCTAGACTAGTTTCGGTTCTGAGATTAAGAGTGGGCGCACACCGTTGATTTTTAGTTGGCCGATAGTTGTGCCCGATTTTAATTTGTATGAAGAATCGGCCAAATCGACACGGCGTAGTGTGCGCACTCCCATACATGCCCATACTGATCAACTGCCCGACTAAACTATCGGCCGACGAAAAATCAACGGTGTGCGCCTACTCTAACGTTGAGCCCAATATCGTAGAGTCAGAAAAAAGTTCCAACCAGTGATCCGGAGCGCAAGTCATCAAAAAACTTTTGTGCTAGCGCTACCGACATAGTCACAATCTATTACGCGCTCTCATGAAATATTATTGGCCTACGGTGTTGTATTGATTCCGTGTAGTGACTCTAGCAATGTCAGACGCCTGTGCTAGTTCGAAAAGTCCTAGGAAAAACTATGAATGGTACAGAATAGTTACAAATGAAAGAATGAAAAATAGTTATAGGAGCCCTGCCACACGGCCACGCCGCTTAGAAAACGCTTGCAATCCACCAGTGTGGCAGCTAAAAATGGGTGCTTAATGATTTTGAATAATGTATGAAATAAGAGTATTATCTGTTTATCATTAGGGTAATTCCAGGATAGGTGCCGCGATTTTAAGTACACTATGTTACAAGCAACTTAGCATAAAGTTATAGTATGTATAATAGAAAGGGACCTCCCCGTACCACTTTTCGCCTCGCAAACCATCAAAGAGTGAGTTCGTTTAGCCAGTGAGAGCAAAAATCTTCCGCGGCCAAACCTTAGCGAGCGTCGAAATAAAATTGGTAAGTATCTTTTAATGGATAATTTTTTTGTCAGCTGTAAAATGAAGCAGATTTTTATATAATTTGACAGACTATCTTATAAATTAGACGGGATAGCTATGTTTAATTCCATTTTTAGTGTTATTATATTTTTTATTAAAAAAGGCACCTATCCTATGCTAAAAGGATAGTTGCCTAATTTTTTTTGGGTATAGATGCCCTTAGAGCCCTGTCCCATGCTCCTAGGGGCATCTATCCTAACCTGCTCTTTTTGTCACAAGTAGCAAGTAAGTAGAAAAAAAGAATGTAGTACGGCTAACCTTAGGAAAGTAATAAATAGGGTGCCCTTCTGATCGAATTACCTCTTTTCCCGACTTCAGGTGGATGTACTATGTACTATTTTTAATAAAAAATATTAAATTTCATATTTAATTCATTTAATAACAATTAATCTTAAATAATAATACTTGGCTTGTTTGATTTCAAAAAGCATTTGATCCTTAGAATTCAAAAACTGTATTAACGAGTCATCTATCCCTGCATCAGGCATCTATCCTTTGAAGCAATTATACAGTGAGTCTTCTATCCCCCACATTAGGCTTCTATCCCACTTTTTAGAGGTCAATTAAAATGCTATTTACTCAGAATCGGTATAACTTAAACTTGCGATGCTGTCGCGCGCTACAAAAAGTCGCATTGGGCAATGTTTAAACGATAGTTCGCGAGCGATACAGAGAACTATTGCCCGTTTTCACCATCAATCCCTTATTTTTAAGTGACCCCTGTGAAAGGAATTTTGTTTTTATAAGGGTCACTTTAAAATAAGGGATTGATGGTGAAAACGAGCTTATGTCACGTAAAGGCGACAGAGATAAGCGACTAAGACAAGAGACCGAGAGGCGAGTCCGCGACCATTACCTACTTGACTTAGGTTTTAATTCCTGTCTCTGTCTTGCTCGGGAACTGGACGCTTATACATTGTTATTTAATTTTAAGCGTTAAGAGTCGCATCTCAAACTAATTTGAAAATAATAAATAACTTGAAAAAATCGAACTGCCTAAGGCTTGAAACTGCGTTAAGCGGACGCCCGCGCGGTTTCATACGAAAGTCCCCCGCGCGGGTGCCCGCAACGAAGCACTTTGTATGAAACCGCGCGGGTGCCCGCTTAACGCAGTTTCTGCCCAAAGGCTTGCCTAAAGTCAAGTAACGGTCTTCCGTCTCGCTCTCGTGTCTCGGTCGCCTGTCTCTGTCGCGGTGCGAACCGCTACCTTTAGTCTGTGCGAAGTTTGAACCGCCATAGATTATGTACGAGCGGGGATTGACAGGGGTGCACCGTTTGATGTCTTTATGAAACAGGGGCAAAGATTACGGAGCTTTGGAGACTTGTCGAGGGAGAAACGGGTTAAAAGCATTTAAATCTGTTGATTAGCAAACGTCAAGGAAAACAATTACGTACAGAATTAGAATTTTGATCACATATAGTTGTGTATCCCTGCCTCACACTTTGGGTAACAAAGCTTTGGCCTAGTTTATTTTATTTTTAAGAATCTAAATTGTGAAGGGCTTAATAAATATTGTGAAATTTTCATCACGCGATTCGAGTAGCAATAATTTGTAATATCACTTGTTTATCAACTCAATCAACTACGAGTATAATTCGTATATTTTTATTTCATAGCATTATCAAACTTGTCAAGTTAAAGATCCGGTTCTATGACCTAAACTGAGTTTTGACACCATCGGACCCATCTGTTTCTCATTAATTTGTATAAAAATAGTTTGTCATTAAGACAATAAAAGGAGCAACGCCCCACGAAAAATGTAGCTATTTTTACAGCCTTGCGGGGCTTCTGCAAGTTTCTACCTACAGTATGGAGTACACAGAATTAACTAGTGTTAAAACTGCATAATCGAGTTACAAAGTATGTGAAAGTGGAATCGTGGGAACTCGTACAAATTGACGGTAAAGTCTGCAGAAATTTTCTTTGTAAAGCTTGCAGAGATCGTCTAGCAAATCTTAAACATTTGAGAGGGTGTAAATAACTTACTGGTTTTCACGCAGTTAATTTAAAGCTTAAATATTTAAACGTAATTTTGACTAGTGGTTTGGTGTAAACACATTATTTTCTAGTATTGACCTATTCTATAATATTATAGAATTTGCTTGACCTGAATAGGTAGATAAAAATACTTCCATGCCTTCTCATACTACATAATTATTAACCAAAGGGATCAAAACCGTGACATTTGAACACAAACCCCCTTAATAATAAAAAATTACATTCTAGCTTTAAAGTGACATTTACATACTAAACGTCACTTCAAAACAGGGTTCAACTATGGTGTAACTTTTATTAATAAGGGGGAATATTTTGATAAAAAAAACACCACCTGAGTCTAGTCTACGAGTTAAATAAAAACGTATACTTTTAGCACTATTTCTGCAAAACATTAGACCATCCAATGTCTGCCATGATCGCACCCTGCATTCAAATAGGCTTATAAAAACAGAGAAGAGATATTCAGATATTATGTTAAGGTGGTTCCGTATAGAATTTTATTAAAGTCTACATTTTTCAAAACCTGAAATTTAAATCATTGATTGCTTTAATAAAAAAATATATCAAATACAATAGAATTAATTTCTTACAATTCAGACAGTTCTACAAATGGGTCCAGGTAAGGTACAGCAACTTTGCTTTGGAAGTTTATCTGCTATGTTGAATTTTACTATATTTTTATCAATATTATTAATTTATTTAACCACAGACCCCTAGCACTCATAGAAATAGTTAGTGTCACACGATCACGTCCCTCCCAATCGGTTTTTGTACAATAATATCGTTTTCACAGGTGCCGTTTAATGTGTGAGCCTACCCCATTGGTATTCGAGGCACGATCCACTTCACAGGCTGGAAGTGGGAATAACCCTAATAGAGAACCTAGCTTGGAATGCGGTGGCAAATATTTAATTTTTAACAGGCCTCAGGGTTCCGTATGGGAGACCGAAGTGAGTTGTAACAGAGGTAAGTTGCAACAAAGGTGAGTTACAAAAGAAGTGAGTTGTAACAGAGGTGAAAAGTAATAAAGGTAAGTTGTAACAAAAGTCAATTTATCTACATCTTAAACGGCCAACTGTCAATTTCACGCGAAAAATTAAATGTGAAGTGGCAAAAGAGCAACGAATTCACGAAGATGCAAGCATCTTCAATAAATTGTTGTAGATTCAGAGAAATTGACTTTCTTACAAATTTTAATCTATTCTTTTACAGTTCTCCTCGGTCTTTGAGATATTTTTATGCAGAATAAGGCAAAGATGATTCGAAATCACATCCACAAGTCTAAATATTGACTCTGACCCGTATGTATACTCGTAAAATACAATTCAAACTAGACAGACCTAACGAGATATCTATGTTGAGACGGGACTCGTATTATCTACGCCTCGTGATACCCGAAAGATCCAAGATTTAGGGCCTGTCATGTCAGCCACGCAATATCCTTGTCCAGAGCACATGCGTCTTATCATTTCCTCTGCTAGTCTTGTCTGAGTCTAGGCAGACGCGAGTATTCAGGTCACGCGCCTTCCCGACATTTATAAGTGAACATGAGCCGTAAGGCTTCGCGCAAACTGGCTATAGCCACCAGTGGCTAGCGACAAGTATAGTAGGGAATTAGTCCCGCTATTCCCACCGCTGCAACTCCTGTGCAGCCAGGATCTACAGCTTGACCGCTAATAAAAACCTAACCAGTGAAGACCAAGTTTGTCCCGGAAAGTTAAACTGTGATTGGACCCGCATCATTAGAAGAACATAAGAGTTTGATATTAAGGATAGACCTCTCTCTAGTGCAAAGCAGATGGCAGGTAAAAAGCCCGAGGAAAAAAGCTGTTTACATGGTTTAAACAAGTTTTGTATGGTTTGTAACACGTAAAGCAGGCGACAGCCACTCGATAAAAATCGATTACAAGTTGTAGCGGCCATCGACTACTTACTAGTGGCGGTGAAGCACCTTAATTTGGTGCCAAAGGACGTAGCGCACGATAGCCATTGGTGGCTATGGTCAAATGCACGTGTGCGCAAAGCCTTATCGCGCCGGGAATCGAACGCGGAACGGCCGAGGCGACAGCGTGACTGATGACCGCGTGTGAGTGATAAGCCCGCATTTTCTTGTATTGTTAATGTGTTTTACAGGGGTGGGCTGGTTTATTTTCTAGCTTTAGTTCTATTTTATTTATTATATTAACTTCAACTTCAAGTTATTGCTTAAGGTGTGGTATGTAATGTAGGTATTGCTGCTCTATTTATACCTACGCATCTATACACACTAAGACACTGTAACTGTAAGTTTTCTATGGATAAAATTATGGTTTAAACCATAAAATAAATCTTCTGTGAACCACCAATTTGCCAATATTGTAGCATTTATGAAATTTCTGAATCCAGATTTTTCAGTATACGCATACTGCTTCAATATGAAGTAACTTTAAGGCTGAGTTGCACCACCTTATCCTAACCGTAACAATAACAATAACCGGTGCTTTTTGTATGGATTGTAACGTTTGTCAAAGTTAAAGTAAGATGGTGTAACTACTTCCAACGTTGTCAACCTGTATGTAGTTATGCTATTTGACCAAGGCTTTTATTTCTTTTGTCTCCCAAAATCTCGAACAAGCCAAATCACTTTGCTAACTCTCCTTACTTTCTTCATAACATCAACCAGGGTTTATTCGTCTTTGTGGAGATTACCAACGTAACTTTCAGAGTAAGTCCACCTTGGAGACCACAAATTGAAACTGGGATAAGGGACAGCGACCCTGGGGAAATTTAATCTTTCTTGAAACACGCAACGGATTTAATCAGATATAAAAATCCAGGTATACGGAGAAATCTTGGGGTGAAACGTTGGACACGCAATTGGCACGATTGTTACGGATGAAATCATGCTGTTTTGTTTTTTTTTTTCGTTTTTTTTTTAACTCTCATTATGTTGACTTGTTTTTATATATCTACTTTTTCTCTTTATTATAATACAGTTTTGACATGTAGGACGCCACGCGGCTCACCGATGAGCCCCGAAAAATTATAAAATTTCTGTTGTGTCTAGTGTCTCGACAGTGTCGACAGTCAAAGGCAAAAAAAAATATTGACGATATTCAGTTTAAAATCCTTTGCTTATCTCAGATTTTATGTCCCAGTAGAATTATAATAATTATATTGAAGGGTGTTGTGTATCGCTGTTAACTACTGAGAAGCAATTTATTTAATGCCTACGAGACATATTACACATTAATGACGTTACTCATTCATGAAAGTAGAGTGATAATGTATCTGAAATATTCGAGAATTTTTGGTATTTATTGCGTTCCGTTACAGTTATACCGAGGTTAAAATCGGTCTGCTTGTGACTGCTGTAGCTATACAGCTGAAATGCCAAACATTATATGGCTGAGTTGCACCATCTTACATTAACTTTGACAAACGTCAAAAATCTGTCTAACTCTATAAAAACCACCGGTTATCGTTATAGTTACGGTCAAAGTTAGGTGGTGCAACTCAGCCTAAATGTCGGGTTTATGTAGCGTTGCTTTGGTATTTTGGTGGATTGGTTTAAAATATAAAATGACTTACCTATTTTCGCGTGCGTGCATGTGAATGAAATGACACATATGAGTGTCAAAACTAAGTTTGCGATCTCCATCGTGAACACTGCACTTAAGTCACTTGCATTTTCACTGTTTCACTGCTGGGATCTGGAACAAAAAATAACTCAATTTTAGCAATCTGCTAAGTGACAGCTACATAAATGTTACAATTTGACATATATTAAATTAATGGCCGTACACGGATTACTAATGTTTGGCCAAAAAACGTTTCCCAAATTATCACATCGCAAACAACGTTTCGCAAATTTTCATTTGGCAAATTCTCATTTGGCAAAACAACTTATTGCAAACTTTTAATTCGCAAATATCGTTTTTGGCATATTATTGTTTAGCAAATTATTGTTTGGCAAAGTACGTTTTGCCAAATGTTTCATTTGGCAAAAATATTTCACGATAAACTATTTACAAAATAATTTGATTGGTGCATAAAATGGAATACAAATTAGCTTGTGGTATTATTCTGTTTAGTGGGTAGTCAATGGGTACTTCTCATTTACACTCAAATTTGATGGTCACACAATAATAGTTCATAAACGGTATAAGTTAGAACAATAACTTTGAAATCAGATGATAAAATATCTATTTAGCTACATACAAAATAAATTTTATCGTAATAGAAGCAAAAATAATATGAAAAAATCACATGAAACCATAAAAAACGGGGTAATTTTTCGCGTTCTCATCGTGTCACACCTTCGGTTGCAATGAAACATTTGGTTACTGCATTCACAATTTTCATTCATTTTGTTTGTAGCATATACTAAAATCATCGTTATTAAATATACTTTCCACACAATAGTCAAAAAAATATCTTCTTATAATTATTTTGAATTGAGAAAGCGAAATACGTTGGTCACACGATTTTAGGTACCTTGTAACACGGCGCGCCCTTTTATTTACTTCGAGCGACCAGCGCCGAGCCGGCCACTACGTCACAGCGAGATCTACGCGCGCGCGCAGCCGGTTTACCCTGCCCCGAGACCCCGCACGCCGCCGCGTACGTCACACGCGCTCACCGGCTGGCTATAAAAGGCGTGCGAGCCGGCCTAGAAGTCAGCCCCTATCCGTCCCCCGGACACGGCCTGAGCCGAGGTCCGAGCCTACCGTGGCGCCCTCAGGCCGCGTCCGTAGTCCCCTCGATCGGGCCCACTAGAGTGAGCCCGCCGTAGGCTGGACTTTGGTCCAACACCGCGGTGGGCAACCCTCTAGTTGGGTTCGCCACTGATCGGGCGCCTTATGCGCTCGATACGGCCCGATCGCGAACGTCGGTCTGCGACCGACGCGGACGAGCCTGGGCTTCGCTTCGCGAAGCCCACACTCGGCCTCGTCGGCACGTGCACCGACGATCGCCAAACGGCTAGAGTACCTTCTGTACTCGCCACTCTGCCCGGTGAAGCTGGAAAAGCTCCTCAAGCTACCAGCGCGCGTCCCTTCAAAAAAAAAAAAAAAAAAAAAAAAAAAAAAAAAAAAAAAAAAAAAAAAAAAAAAAAAAAAAAAAAAAAAAAAAAAAAAAACTAGAAGTCAGTTCGTCCGCGACGCTCCGCGCTTCCGTACCACGGAACACGATGCGTCCGCCGGATTGAACTCGCACACACCACATGGTAAGGTCTGCTTCCGTAACACGGAACTGACTGGACATCGCGTTGTATCGTCCTATGCACGCTTCACGTGCTGATAGATAGATAGATCTATAGATATTTAAATGTTGCCTTGTAATGATCAATTAACTTTGTTTCGCTAATTAGATGTTGCACATTATTTATATTCATGCTTGGTTCAAATGCATAATCCAATCCTGTTTTTATGACTTAGATAATTATTCACGCTTCTTGCTATAAATTTATTAAGTGAATGCTATTGTACTAAATATGGCCCTAATGCATACGCCGATCCTAGTTTTATGCTTTGCACATGCTTTTGTTATGAACTTTATTAATTAGACGCAATTGTTTAGTTTTCAATTAAGTTTAGATCATATGCATAAACCGATCCTTGTTTTGTGTTCTAATTGAATTACTCACGCTTTTGTAACAAAGTTTATCAAGTAAATACAATTGTATAGCTTACTATTGGATCCGGCTCAAATGCATATACCGATCCTCATGTTTCGCTTTGAATATTTAATTAGTCAATGCAATTAGTATTGCTTTGTTCATATGTATATGCCGATCCTAACTTTACTGTGATATTTTGTTTCTACCGACTAACTAGCTCCGTAATTGAGAGGTTGTCTGCTTTGATTGTGTAATTTAGTCATAGGTTGATTGGCAATAAACACGAGATAAAGCCCTATAAAATTGGTTTTGGTCATTTCTCTCTGTAGGTTAGGCCCCCCTCCTACAAATAGGGCGACCCAACGCGGCGCCCTCTTACAACCTAAAATTTTGAGTAATAATACAAGATTGCCGTTAAACCGAACACCAGCAACCAATCACAGCGTTCTATTCGGTTAACGTCAGTCGCGCTTCGACCATTGGGGATGTGAGATAGGTCGATCGTCGCTCCGCGAAAAAAATACGTAACTTTTTGTGATTATCCATAGACATACCGTCGCTTGCTTGAACAATATTTTCTACCTCTAAAATTTAAACAATTTAATTGAAACTTTGCCATTGAAAACTTAACATGTTAGACTTATGTGTGTAGTATTCGACTTGAACCGTTAAATTCAAATTTAAGGATAATTCATAAAAAACTGAAATTTTCGTCACCTTCGTGGCATCACCTTCGTGGTGTTTTATACACGAAGGTGATTTTAGGCCACGAAAGTGATTTCTTGCTTTAGTTTATTTTAAAATATAGTGACTGGTGTTCATGTTTTTATAATATTTTAATAACTAATAAATTATACGTGGTGTCTAAGTAGAGTTCAGTACATCAATAAAAAAATAAGGGCCTCGTATTTTTGTTGTCTGTCTGTATGACTGTATATATGTCTGTATATGTGACTGTGTATCTGTTTGTAAGATTTTAATCTGAAGTTTGAGTTAAAAGTTGTACAACAAAAATACGAGGCCCTCTGGCCTAAATAAAAAATATATTTTTGTTGAGGGACTAATAATCAGTTAGAGTTCTTTTTTATTGAGGTACTGATAATCCGTTTTTTGCTTCTTTAGCATTTCAGAATGCCACCAGTGTCACCCTTAAAACCAATTGCGTAGAATCTTGTAACTTAGTAGGTGACGTAATCGGTAAAATTTTATCTTGTATTTAAGTAGGTACCTATTTATATTATGTTATTGCTATTTATCTATGAAAATAAGACAAAATATATGTTTTATAAACACTTAAGAGTCATTTACAGCAGTAAAGTTTGAAAAAATTATTGCTGTGAAGTACAGAATCACTTTCGTGGCATCAAAAAATTCAAAACGTTAAAGCTTCCAAACGAGACTCACTATTTGACTGATTTACTGAGAATACAATCTTCACATCAAGCGCTACAATTTTTGTTTACAAAAAGTTGAAATAAGTTAGAAATAAAATTCGCCACGAAGGTGACGATGAGAACCGTGGCGATGAGAAGTACCCTAATATAAAATTTGTTCTAAATTAATTTTCATATTTCATTCTTTTTATCGTTTCCAAATGATTAATTAACAATAGAAGTGATTCTAGCGCTCGGCGGCCGCTGCCGCGGCACGCTTCGCTCGCCTTCGCGCGTTAAGGGTCACTGTTCTAACCTAACCTAACCTACTATTTTCTGCAATACCTACTTTCTGCAACCATACTATTTTCTGCAATGCAAAAACCATGATCATCTGCCTTATGCTTTGATTTGTGGGAAACGGTGGGTAAGTATGTGAAGTGTCAATTTGACCAAACAAATTATTTGGGATATAATATTTGGCAAAATAAAACATTTGCTATATAAACATTTGCCAAGTAAAATTTGGCCAAATGATAATTTGACCAAATGAATTAGTTGCGAAAAGTACAGTTGCTAAAAGTTTATTTGGGAAATGAAACTTTGGCTATAAGTTGTTTGCGAAGTGAAATTTGGCGAAAAGTAATTTGGCCAAACGGAAGGATACCGGCCGTACACATCTTCTATCAGAGGGCTTAGTGTAAGTTTACATCAAACGTACTCTCTAGTGAGCGCGTTAAAAAAATGTATGAAAATTTTAGTTCTTGAATGTTTCCGCTAGGGGCGCTGTACAATCCGTCATATAGTAAACTCACACTAAGCCCCCAGAAGACTTCCTTTGTTTCGGTTTCACACTCAGGAATTACAGCTTGACTACTAACAAAACCCAAATACCTAGTCCATTCGCGTTAATAAATTAGTGACACAATCAGTGCTAAGGCTAAGTTAGTAACTACGGCAATCGTAGTGTAAGATGCCTCCCACCTAAGCAGAGTAAAAATTTGAGATCAAAGACAATATTAATTTCCTATAGCAACAGGTCATCACCATCAGGTGATGCTGAAAGATGTGTTCGTAAAATGAGATTGAATAAGAAATAAGTTTCAAAACCAATCAAAATCATTCGTTCGTAAATGTTTAATCAACTAACATAAACTGTCAATAAAGAACGATAACAAGATTACTCCCAATCCCATTCCAAATCACTTAACTACGTATTCAGATGTATTCTTACACAAATTCAATAAGATAACAATCCTATTCGGCGAAACTATTAAATCAGCCGCAAAATCTTCCATTACACGCACGAATATTACACGCAAATACATCTTCGCACGTTCAGATGAGCGTAAATCTCCTCTCTTATCTCCAAATATGAATATCAAAGTAACGATTGTGCTCCGAATGTCACTAGTGATGTAGCTCAATAAGCAAGTATCGATAGAATTAAGTATTCGTATCCCTACTGAAAAGAGTCGAGTAAAATTGATCACTTCAAAAAGAAGAGATTAGGTACATGAAAAAGTATTTGATATGAATTGGAGTAAGTACCTACCTACTTATATAAAATTATGTTGCTTTGCCTGAAAAAGTGTTATTACACTCAAGAAACCCTTAGGAGAATAGAAGATTAAAGCTAGTATTTTACACTTCACTTTAAAAGTAGCTTAATTAGCATAACATAAAATATTAGTACGAGTACTGCAAGAATCATGTTCCTCTAATTACAACGAAACAGGATTGACTAACAATATTTTCACATACATCGACATCGATAATCCCCCATCCCCAAATGTCACACCCCACGGAAATGACGTAGAGTGTAGTTCGGTGGCGCCACACGGAAATGACACATCGCCGCGTGACAGCCAGAAAATGTGTCGCCTCAGTAAGGAGCGTCACAAAGTGACATAGCTTGTGTGCTTGTCGTTCTAGTTGACAATGTTCACTGGCAACACATTTTGGAAGCTTTTTGAAGTTATAAATACGGATGATTTTAATGAGACCAATTTTGGAAAATAATGAGAAAAAACTCGATGACTACCAGAAATGGGTGACGGATGTGTGGAGTATAGTGAAAAAGAAGAAAGTCACTTAGTCGAAACTAAAGGTAGACTAGCGGCCGCCCGCGACTTCGTACGCGTGGATCCCGTTTTACCCCCTTCATCTATCTTACGCGGTTTAGATTTTTGCATTCAATTTTTTTCCCGATAACTCCCGTTTCCGTGGGATCTTTGCAATATCCTGTTGTAACTAAGCTTTAAGTTTACTAAGGTACCTACATGCCAAATTTTAAGCGTCTAACTTAAGCGGTTTAGATTTGTCATACAAAAGGATTTTCCCGCTAATTCCCGTTCCCGTGGGAATTTCGGGAATTCTTTTCTTAGTGCACCTCTACGGTACCTAAGCTACGTCCCTTTCAAATTTCAAGTGCCTACCGTACCGTTTAGCCGTTTAGGCTGTGCGTTGATCTGTCACTAAGTCAGTCAGTTTCTCCTTTTATACGTATATTTAGATTAGATAATTGTATCAATGTGTACATAGCAATGCTCTCTCTGTTTGCGAATATTTTAGTCCATACTTTCCAAGATTATATCACATTATCATTCCAGTAACTTCATTGTTAAATCCAAGTTTAAGAACAAGTTGAATAAAGTAATACACGGCAGTTCATAGCCAAGTTACATTACCATAGCCTCTGTGAAGAAAAAAGTTTTTACTATTCAAACTAAAAGAAGAAGTTTCCATTATAACTGGTTCCTTAGCTACCTTAAGGTACAGCGGAAGTTTTAATGAATACAAAGCAATGGTTATGGTGATTTGGAACCTGCTGTATTGGATGGTAGATAATAGTTCGTTCGTTCCTTCGTTTCAGCCAAATGACGTTCACTGGTCAAAGGCCTCCTCCAAGGATTTCCACAATGTCCGGCCTATCGCTGTCCACATCCAGATGTTTCTCGCGACCTTCACCAGATCATCAGTCCACCTAGCATCTAAAATTTGTCCACAGTGATTTCTTTGAATAAGCTTACATACAAGGTACACAATCAGTACCTTATTTCTTACCAGTACCTATTATGTGAAACAATGCCGAAAACTCGAATCAATCTCAAGATTATAGAGTACCTGTTTGGCTTAAATTATTAAGAGAATAATTTCATAGGTAACATGAGTTCATGTTTTAGTATAGCTTCTAAAGTGCTATTGAAACTAGAGTATAATTTCACAACATGGCTTTAAAAGTTTGATATAGGTACTATTAAAAATAATAACCAGTAAAACATTTGAAACGAGACGTCCAACGCAAGTGGTGAGCCCGTAAATCTAGCGGCGAAAGTTTGCGAGGAAGTTTGTGCTCGCCACTTCTGTCTAGTCTGGTTTTAAACTTCATATTTCGTTTCGTTAAATAACTGTCTGGGGATAGGATTAAGCTCCTATGTAGGTTTTATGGGACGCTTGATGTTAGATTATCAAGGAAATAACAGCTGTGGCTCTATTATAATAAAATGTTATCGGGGAAAAGGGGCGTTCTTGGCTTAAGCATTATTAGTTCTTTAAGAAGAACAAAAGATCTGCATGAGAGATAAAGTCATCATAAAATAAAGTTTTCAAATTTTATTCACCTGTTCCACTTCAAAAAGAAAACAGGTATCTAAGGGTGAGCAGGTATTTGTGTTATTAAAGATGCCTTTGCCTAACAGTGAGATATTCTGAAAAAAAAAGCTTCAAAACGAGTGCAAACATCAATCATTAAGTAAACTTTTTTGGAACATCAATAAAGATACTAAAATCCAAGACTGCAAACAAAAGTATTTTCTACGTGACATTTGAGCAAAAAACAGTATTTATTTAAAGATGCTAAGCGTTCAAGCAATGCGCTCTTAAAAGGCAACTTGGAGGCAATTAAATAAACTTCCGAAACGTCTCGCAGGCTGGGCAGGCCATTATTTTGTGGGAAACTCGCTGTCGCCTTAAAAACGTACGGCAAAAAATAGGTTGGCTTCTCCCACAGGCCCGAACTTAGGGCCAAAACTTTTGGAACTTCAGTTAAAACACTTAATTACAAACTAAAACCACTTTAACTTAATACCGTAGTAAGCACTACTATTTAAAAGCCTAATTTTTGAAGTACCTTTTGACTTTATTACACCAAAGAATTAAAGAAACATTGAAAATGTTTTTCTAACTGTCAGCCCTTGTTAACTGACAATATTTATTCAAGAATTATTGGAGAAAAATGATATTTTTCAGTACACAATAGAGAGGGTTTATTTTTGTTACCTTTTATAGCAACACTACATAATAACGTTGATTGATACAAAAGCAATACTTGTGTTAAACCAGTGGTTCTTAACCGATGGTCCGCGGACCACTGGTGGTCCCTGGAGGCATTCCAAGTGGTCCACGAAGTGCACTTGCACGCCTTACTCAAAACCACTTAACTGATTTTTGCAGTCAAACTGGTTTACTTTTGACCGATTTATGATTATGAGGTGGTCCCTGACAAGACAGAAATTTGGTAAAATGGTCCCTCATGATAAAGGTTAAGAACCACTGTGTTAAACGGTTCAAATAAAATATAGTTTCTCTGAATTTCAAATAAAACATTTCTACAGGTAAATTAGATATTACTTTATGTATCTGAAGAAAGCCCGTCTAGGTAATAATAAAAGACTGAAAGGCCGAGCGAGGAACTCGCGAAGTATTTTGCATAAAACAACGGCACCCACTATCAAGTTTCTTTACGCTCGCTGACTACGAAACTTTTAATTTTAAATGTGGACGGCACGTCAAGCTAAATACTGTTATCTTATATAGAAGGAATGGGCGCTATTTTGCAATAAAAATAGTTTAATTTTTTAATAAATTGTCATTTATTGTTATAGAGAATACGAATCACGTTGCATTCGATTAAAAGTATACTTTTACTGTCTATTCGCTGGGTGCGAAGTACTGGGTGGGGGTAACATAATCTATCGCAGCGCTCATGGTGGTCAAAAGTAGAAATAATGTAAGCTCTGTCATCAGATGTATCTGTCAATGGCAAAGCGATTCTTCATAATACATTTTAATATCATTAATTAATCACATGAAAAGGGTCCTACTGGGAACTTAAATAAAAGAGTGAACTGTATTTCGATAGGGCTGGTTTAATAGCCGTTTACAATTTGGAAATAACTAGACTATACAACGTGGTAGTACAAAAATGAGTCACAGTAGTTGATGTGCACAGATGTTCGCCTTATGATGAGAGCGTGAATTATTGAACTCTGCCCTTGTTTTGTTCTTAATTCTTCTACATCTCGGACTTGTCCAGCCAATACCAACAACTTTCCTTTAAATACGGTTTGTGGTTGGAATATAATATTGTAACACTCACAAACCCGGTCTTCAAAACAATACTCATTTCGATCTGAAAACGATATTTAATTTATTACTAGCGATACAGGAACATTTAAATATATTTACTGTTATATAATGAAACCGTTAAAGTAGCTTTTTCTTTTTGTTTTACTGTAAAACTACAACTATAAATGAAGTAAACAAACCCTGACACAATCAAAAATAAACACACTTTTTGGACTTACCTCATTTGATTTGAATGACCTAAATGATTTCAAAACCTTTTTTCCACCCAAATCGTGGTATCACAACAATTTATTAGTCGAAAATATTTGTTATTTTTTCATTTCGATATTTTTTCACAAATAACGACCTAAATGTCAATGTGACAGAGCCCATAAAGTTGTGGACGCTAGTTGGCGCTGTAATCGTGCACAGAGCCAATAGACAGTGAAAATGCCTTGCGAATTCGTTAAAGATGGCGTCTGGTTACTAAAAATATGCAATACATGCGTTATTATATTGAACACTTGGCGCTAATTGGATTTTGGTGTAAGAGTATTTTTATTTCTCTTTTTCATTCACATTTATTTTCGCTGTGTGTGAAAGCGTAAAATATGAAATATTAGTTAAAATGATGTCTTAACACTTTGGTGGACAGTATAAGTTTAAAATTACTTACCAAATGACACTACTTATTCACATAAATTGCTTGGGCGTAGTGTTAATATGTAAAACGAGTAAAAACTATGATGTCTATAGGCGTTTTATCGTATCATTATATTTACTATCTGAACGCCCGTGGACGTTACTGTCCATCAATGTGTTAAGTTTGCTTTTGGTTCCAGTGAATTAATCCTTGTAGGCTTAAATTATTTCGATTGAATTAACTATCAAATAGCAAACTTCACTCGGCCGTTTCCGAGAATCTGTCGTAAATCCCAAATGCGGCCCTGTCCAACGGCCAAAATTCTGGCATAAAACGAACTATGTAACATCAGGCCCAACGGATCCCTCGTAATAGGTCTGTCACGGCTTTTCAATCTCTTTTGATAATATCTCCACTATTATTGAGGATCGAATATGCAACCCAGATATTCGGGAGCCTCCAGAAGGAATGTAATACAAAGAAATAGTGGTCAAAGATATTGTAAAGAGATAGCCAGTCCTTGGCATTTTTTGGCATTCCGCAACCTTTACTATGAAAATGAACGAAGGTTTATTTTGATGATATATTTGAAAGGTTTTATTATTAATTATTCAGGTATTTGTAATTGTTTTTCGAAATACGAGTAAAGTTGATTCTTAGAAAAAATATTGCCATGATTTAGCTGGTTGTAATCTAAATATTTTTTACTTTTTACCTATGTTGACTACAAACTGCGCTATTACACGTACGTATTTTGTATAATTATCAATCGAGGAAAACGGTAAATAATGATTTGTACTTCACTTTGTGATCGATTCACTACATAGTATAAAACAAAGTCTCTTTCTACTGTCTGTCTCTATGTATACTTAGACCTTTAGAACTACGCCACCGATTTTGATGCGGTAGGAACCCTAAAATTTACCCTATTTAATAGATAGAGTGACTCAAGTGGAAGGTTTATAGATATTTTAAAAACACGCATATTATAGAAGAGAAAAGCCAGGAAATTCCATTGCAACCGTGCGAAGCCGGGGCAGGCTGTTAGTTTAAAATTTTAAAAATCAAAATTATATCTTCACCATCCTGAAAATAAATCAGTTTGATTCTGGCTCCTGTTCTAAATACTTTAATTTTCTGTTGTTTTTCTAGCTAAAGTACCAACTAATCAAATCAAAAAGAATCGGAAAATGAAATCTTTCAGTCCTCAGCTCTAACATTATTGGAGTCATGATTACATTAAGTTTTTGCGAATAGCGACCTAGTACTTAATGAATTGAATCACACCAAGTTCCTGGCGTAAATATCAGTTTGCATGTAGCACACGTGATTTCATTTCTATTCGCTATTGCTTGGGCTTCCTAACATAGTGCAGATAGGATAGTAGGTTTACTGAGGGCTGAGTGTGACTTTTTTTCAAACGTGCTCACTAGTGAGCGATTGTACAGTAGGGTGTCCCGAAATATCTTTTTTATATTTTCGCTACACAAGACCCCTCAAAACTTGCGTCATAAGATGTAGATTATAATAAAAAAAATAAAAAATAATGTCTCAAGGGCTCTACCGGCATTTTTATGTCTCAAAAAATCACTTAATCAGCCCTTCACTGTTTGTCATCTATTATATTTTTTTCACAATTATTTCATTTTATTTTGTTATTGCAGTGGTAGTGGAACCCTAAGATACGATTTGCAGGCAATGACAGATCGTTTCCAGTGAAGAATAGGTTTGGTTCGAACTCGCAGAATTCATATTTTGACTTGTTTTTCTCAAATTTTCTACTTCTTCGGCGAGGCTGTTGGTATTATTTCTGTTGAGGTTTTATTGCTGTAAGGTATCGCACCGCACTTTTTTGTTATAATATTAAATAATTTTAGCATAAATTTAACAAAAATTTACCAAATTATGGTAGTAATATATTTTTTGATTTTTTCAGGTAGAAACTACCTAGCCAAAAATCTTTCAAATATTATATTTAAACAGAATACTAATTAACATGTTTAATAGTTTTAGCATACTATTAAATATAAATAACATTTTTGAACGTTACATACACTTTCTAGCTGAAGTTTTTGTTCTGTACGCAGTTTTTTATCAATGGTGAACTTCAACAGAAGTAAACATATATTTTTAGCTATGAAACGCATACATGTTATATATCAAATTAAAAATAATTTAATACACTTCTTTGGTTTGTGTAAAACTTTTAGTAGAGTATAAGAAATTTTGTAAAAAATTGATTTAAAAAGTAGCATCACAAAAATGTAAAAAAAATCAATTTTCCTTTAATTACTAACTAAAGATTGATGTTATCGACACAATTTATACCAAAAAATATCAAGCGCACACGTAGAGCTTTGATTTAAATAAAAAAGTAATCAAATCGGACAAATGGTTTTCAAGTTATGGTTGATTTTCTAAAATTGACTGCTGTTTTTGTTAGCTTCCACTTAGAAATGCCAATCATTGTTTTATAATAGCGTGATAAAATGATTAACCAGCTGTAAGAAGGGAATTGAGTACCCCCAAATTAAATCGATATCTTGGCTGACCCATGGATTAATTAGGAACACATTAAAATCTCGCGCGTAAAAGCCTAATTCTGGTCAAAAAGCCAATTCTGTTTTTAAAGTATTTATGGATTTATTGGTTTTTCAACTATTTTAAACCTTGCTATGACTCATTGTGTACCCTCAAATTTCATAAAAACGCTATTTTTGTATTATTTATAGTTTATGTTAGGAACCCCTAAAATAGCAATGTTAAAATTGTTCAAGGACAGGTAGAGGCCTCAAGATGACAGATACCTAATTAAAGGACATTGTCAGAAACCGCCTTAGATTCCTGGGCACAGCAGTAAAGTATCAAAATTAATCTCTTACTTTTTGAATACTTAAATATTAATTAGATTGTAACGGACACTTGAGGATTAAAAAATGAAATAATAAAAGTATTTTATATGTATTCCATAATACTATGACGACATCCGGACATTTTAGGGCGTGGCCTGCTCCATATCCTATGAAGTTCCATAATTTGTGTCGATAAAATCTATGTAAAATCGGCACAAGGCAATGCCGTACTTCATTGTTAGGAATCCATGTAATAGTGATGTTGACTGCGGTCATCATAGACAATAAGATACCGATCTTGTAAATAAAATAAATCGTCCAAATTGCTACAGTATGACTAGATTTTAATTAAAAGTTAAAAATATATTGCACGATACTACAAGAAGCTATCTAATGTGTCCAACTGGTCGAAGGTCATGAATAAAATAAAAAGAATTGTGATCATAACACTGATATAGACAATGACAACAATATGGGTACATCTTTAATATATCTGTTACAGTTTCAAAATTCGATGAAAAATCCAATGCCGCTTAAAGTGAGAGAAATGTCTAAAGTTCTAATAAAATTGAAAGTTTTATTCGCTCAAAATGCTTATAACAATAATTGGTAATACATTTCAAATATTAAGTACCTTTATAATGTATCGATAGAACCAAAATGATATCCTCTCAGCTTGGAAAGGGAAAACCCAGGATTGGGGGAGCGCTCCAGGCAATTTTTAGAACATTTCATAGGTGGTAGTAAATAATATTTATTTTATTATTAAAATTGAATATTTTGATATTGATAAAATTGAATATATCTTTCGATTCAAATACCGAATATTTTTCAATCGATAATAATTATTGAGAATTGTTAATAATATTCAATTAAAAGTTGTTCAATCCCTAGTCATGCATAGACTAAGACGGTAACCATGGAGATAGTTAGTTTGGTAAGTCACGTGTTAAATGTCAAGAGTGGAAAGTAAACATAGGATTCATGTTATTTATTTACGTGCAAAATGTAAGTAAGTAAATCATAAAAGTGGAACGCCGAGCTATTTCCAAAACCCGTCCAATATTATAATACAATTTGGCTGCGACAACTACAATACAGAACATCTCCCAAATCGATGTGCATAAAATAATATAATACAATACTAGTAAGTAAGAGGTTATGATAACAATATTGCTATCAATAAGTTTATAGAATTGGTCCGCCAGGAATAATTGTTCTTACATAAAGATTTGTGTCATTTAGAACCTAGAAAGTATTATTTCGGCACTGTTGATCTAACGGCGAACAATGTATGGAGAACGAACATTGTCCTTTAATGTTAATCGTAATTTATATGTCAAAACGCAACTTTTGATAACTCTTGCGTAACCGTAGCTCAATAAAAATTATTTCCCATACAACGACGGGACACCCTATTGTACAGCGCCCCTAGCGGGAAACTATCAAAACTAAAATATTCATACAATTTTTAAACGCGCTCACTAGTGAGCGCGTTTGATGTAAACTCACACTCAGCCCACTGTAGTGCTTAGAATTTGGTTACTCCTCTAATGTATCAAGAAACAGTCATAGATTTATGGCTTATTTAATTCCTTTTGTCTGAAAATAAGCAAGGTAACAGGTACTTAACAAAACAAATATTCATATAGACAGTATTCAGTTGTGTTGTGAGCTTTGAATTAGTAAACACTTGCACGAAACACAAATCCAGGTGACTTTCAGTTTATGTACCTACTAAAAACTTTATATTATGACGGTGACTAAGTTTTCAATTAATTTGAGAAATAAAATTTTGAAATTAATCTTCAACTTTTTCATTTGCAACTTTAATAAAGGCTTGCTTATGTTCAGGTACTAATTATGACTTACTGTAATTATTTTCAACTGTGGCCCCGTGTGGTGTGAGGTTGGCTTTCTCTCACAAATTAAATTTCCGATAGCACGTCATGGCCCGCTCTGTTTTAATTTTCTATTACGCTATAAATTGAAGGATTACCCACACCTCTATTATGAACAGAATATAATTTAATATAATTATAACTAGCTGCAATAATAATGGCGTGTAGTTTTTCAGTAAAATTCATAATCGTTTCAGCCAAATGACGTCCACTGCTGGACAAAGGCCTCCCCCAAGGATTTCCATAAAGACCGGTCCTGCGCTGCCCGCATCCAGGTACTTCCCGCGACCTTCACCAGATCGGTCGACCTAGGGGCCTGCCTAAACTATCGCCCGTATACACAAACATTACTACGAGGTCTCACAGTGCGCGTGGAAGCACAAGGTCACACACGAACCAATCACAGAGCTCTATTCAACGCTGTGCGTTCGATAGCTGCTTCACTTCAGCAAATATCGTTTGTGAATACGGGTGTCAGTCTTCCGGCTCGTGGTCGCCACTCGAAAATTCATAAAGAAAAGTCAGAATAATAAAATCAATTCGTCCGAATTTTTAGCAGTGTGCGTTCTCGTAGCACCATTTAGTTTCAATTTTGTAACTAAATCGCGCAGAGAGGTTTCACATACTCGGATAATATTTTTTGTGCCGACTCGCCTGCTATGACTTTTTGCAATCCAGCTGTATTTTAGGGATTTTCCTTACCAATGCCCGATTGATGAGAGGCGTACGGTTTTTTGATATTTTTCGGTCAGTGAATTGCGATCCACAATTTCACAACCACGGATTTGTACACGGTTTTTAATCCTAACTTCAAAGGAGGACTTTTTGAAACTACCTACAAGAGGTTGGAAAATCATTTTCGTCTGTACTACGAGATTTTGGTATACATTCTTCGCATGCAATTTTTACTGTTTCAGTGCTAGCTTTTGGTGTATTTGGTATTTGACCTCTAGCAAGAATAAGACAAAAGCTGAGATGGGTTTAAACTAAAAATTAGTAAATCTAGCTATCTATAGCAGCTTTTGGGGATCGTCTTCGAACATACGCCTCCTCTTCAACCTTCCAACGACTTCTGGTCCTGGCCACTTGCATTCAGCTTATTCCAGCTTGTCGCCCAATGTCATCTGTCCATCGTTTCTCCGGTCTTCCTCTGCCGCTGTATTGCGGTAAAATGAATAATATTCGATGTCAATGGGCTTGAATGTTCACACTAAAAACTATATTTGACTGTCACGAGATTGGAACTTGCAAAAGCAGCTAGTTTTAATCTCATAAACGGACTGAATTTGCTAAAAATAATAGGTTCGCACTAGGTACAGTGTAAAATATATGAAAATTAAATAACCCATTTATAAATGTCATGAATTTGAAAAATAATTAAAATATCAAACCAAATTGAAATATAAAAACTGCCAGTATCTGTCCTATCGCAATCTACAAAAATACTTTTATTAAATTCAAAAGCGATCCTCGAATGGGAAAGTCCAACCCATGTCAACTACCTACAGACCGATAGAGGGAAAGATAATTAGATTTTACTGAGGGAAAATAAAACTGGGACGTGTTTTCTTTCTTAAGTGAAAACCACTTCGATTCCACCATAACGCTTCGGTTCAATTCATTAAACTCTTAGTTTTATGTGCGTTTTGTTTAAATTAGTTGGGTTGAAGTCTAGATATAAATGAAATCGGTTAAAAATAGAAGATAAGTAACGTTAAGTAGATATTAGTTACTCAATTTAAGTCATAATTAAATTAATTAACTATGTACATCTCGATATGTTGAAATGTGAAAAAAAAAATGAAGTATCAAGGAGTTATTGTAAAAATAATATTTATCATCACAGTTCCACGAGTAATATTAAAAGACGTGTGTGAAAAACCTAAGCGATCATAAACTAGAAAATTACGTTTTCCTTTTAAGCTGATACCTTCATCACACATTAAAACCAAAACATTGGTCTGCAATTTTCATTGCCTCAGCTTCAATTACAAACTTCGTAATGAGAGTTAAATTTCTAGAACGTTACTGCATCGTACATTAATTAATCTGCCGTATTAATTTAGCCTCGCTTCCGCTTTAATATAAAACGAAGCCTTTAATTATGACATTAAGGCTCTTTCATTAAATTTCACATGATTAAGCTAATGCGTTATACGGGTAGAGATAATGGTTTACTAAGTTAGTTGTTTTTAATTGGCATTCTCGTTTCAGTAATTTTCATGGTTTATTTTTCCACTGCTAAGTACCTAGGTATAACTGGTCAAGAAGTGTGTTAGTATGTTGTACTTTGAAAACATGGAAGTGTCTAAGTCATGTCATGTATCGTACTTAATCAAAACAAATATTACAATTGTCTGGATGAAAACGAAATACCTAGTTGATAGATTTTCGAATGACCTTTCTTTATCTCATTACTTAGATCTGTATTCAGATTTTATGAAAATAATTTCACCCCTACTCCTTTTTAGGGTTCCGTAGCCAAATGGCAAAAAACGGAACCCTTATAGATTCGTCATGTCTGTCTGTCTGTCCGTCCGTCCGTCCGTCCGTCCGTCCGTCTGTCCGTCCGTATGTCACAGCCATTTTTTTCCGAAACTATAAGAGCTATACTGTTGAAACTTGGTAAGTAGATGTATTCTGTGAACCGCATTAAGATTTTGATGCAAAAATAAAAAAATAATAATAAATATTGGGGGCTCCCCATACTTAGAACTGAAACTCAAAAATTTTTTTTTCATCAAACACATACGTGTGGGGTATCTATGGATAGGTCTTCAAAAATGATATCGAGGTTTCTAAAATACTTTTTTTCTAAACCGAATAGTTTGCGTGACAGACGCTTCCAAAGTAGAAAAAAGTTGGTCCCCCCCCCTCTAACTTCTAAAATAAGAAAATGAAAAATCTAAAAAAATCACATGATGTACATTACTAAAAAAAACTACCAACGAAAATTGTTTTGAACGAGATCTAGTAAGTAGTTTTTTTTAATACCTCGTAAATCGTAAACCGCTTATTACCGCGTAATCTTTCATACAAATAATTTAAATTAAAAAAAAATAATTTTAATTTCATAAATCAATGGTTTTGTGCGTGAGTCCGACACGCACTTGGCCGGTTTTTTTGCCCTGATTCTAAAATAACTTATCAAAAAGATATTTAAGGAATGTCAATGATCTCCAAACTTCTAAGGTAAGTTATACCTAATCATCCTTTTTTAACTGGCAGCTCAAAGAGATTGAATTTCCTGATAGTTTTACTTTATAGAGCCAAAAATCACAGGGAAATTCTCCAACTTTCATACTTCGCACTTCTATAACGAGTGCCACGAGGAAGCTGGTATTTCGAAGCTTCCGTATAAAGCAAAGTTGCACGTGTGTAAAAATGGTTTAAATTGACACCGAATTTTTGGTTATCTTCACTATGTTTTAGTTACTACTGAGCTGGGGACACATCATCATCATCATTATCTCAGCCACAGGACGTCCACTAGTAAACATAGGCCTCCCCCAATGCTTTTCATGCTGCCCGGTTGGTAGCGGTCTGCGTCCAGCGCCTTCCTGCTACCTTTATGATGTCGTCGGTCCACCTTGTGGGTGGACGTCACACTTCGTCTTCCAGTACGCGGCCTCCACTCCAGAACCTTGCTGCCCCATCGGCCGTCAGTCCTGTGTACTATGTGCCCTACCCATGGCTGCTGGGGACACAACACTCTCATATTTATTAAATTATTTTGGTTTGGATTGAATTGATGTTTAAGTTCATAGGTATGCATTTAATTTAGGCGACAATTATAGCCCAATGGTGTTAGACAGTTTCAGATTCGGGGAATGCTAGTTCGATCCCCGTCAACCGCTGGACTATTCTGGTATTCAATCACCACCAACTCTTAACGCAAGCATACTTATTACATTCGCTTACTTAAAAGAGTGACTTACGTGATCGAATCAGAAATGAGGAGATTCGTAGGAGAACCAGAGTGACTGACATAGCCCGCAGAATCGCTAAAATAAAGTGGCAGTGGGCGGGGCACATAGCTCGTAGAGCTGATGGCCGCTGGGGCAGGAAAGTTCTTGAGTGGCGACCACGAGCCGGAAGACGTAGCGTGGGTAGGCCTCCCACTAGGTGGACCGACAATCTGGTGAAGGTCGCGGGAGGTGCCTGGATGCGAGCGGCGCAGGATCGGTCTTCGTGGAAATCCTTGGGGGAGGCCTTTGTTCAGCAGTGGACGTCTTTCGGCTGAAACGAACGAACGAACTTGGATGAGGTAACAGGGATAAGTGATTTGTTTTAATATTAATTTTAATGTAAAAAGACCAAATAATAACAACTTCACAGATATTTCCTCTGTGTCAGTGTCTCAAGGAACTATTGGAAATAAATCCGGTGTCAATAAATCTAAACGCGATAAAAAGTTGCATAACACTATAAACCGATTGATTTTTTCGAGTCCAACAACGTCATTGCTCTTGCTTGTTGAACATTGAACACGCTTTGTTCTGTGGATACAACCGTTGCATTGCACATTTTTATTTTATTACTAGCTTTCCGCCCGCGGCTTCGCCCGCGTGGAATTTTGGTCTGTCACAGAAAAACAATATCGCGCGCGTATTTGCTCACCGTTTAGACATACCCTGGACTACGACAAACATTTTAAAACCAAAATCAGCTCAATCGGCTCAGCCGTTCTCGAGTTATAATCAGACTAACGAACATCAATTCATTTTTATTTATATAGATTTCGGATACGTTTTTACATATAAAGAGAATAAAGCATTAGCTTTTATTGATTTGAATTTGTAAATTATGCTCAAACATGCATTACGCAATAATGCCCTTGCGACCATGTTATCTGTTGTTTAGTTTTTTAGCTTAATAATTAATGTTGTTGGTATAAAGGTACTAGTTGAACTCTTTTTCTACGTGGGCTCATTTTGGGAATTGAAACAAGTATCTTCAAGGTAAAGAAAGTTCATAAAAGTAACACTCTAACCGCACCAATGCGTCCTCTTATACCAAAATACCAAAACACCGTGTGACTACAGCCTTAGTCGCGTTGGCCGTCCGGGTCGAACGTAAGAAAAATCCAATTTCCTGTATAAAATCCGGACAGAATGCGTCAGGAATGGACAACTGACATATTGACCGTTTTACATAGGCATCCTGGCTATCCACTCTTGGACGACACGATTTCAATACACTACATTCTATCTACGATTTTTCGATCGATAATAAACGCTACACTAGTTTCTGATACATTATTTGTCACAACAAAAAAGTTATTAAAATAGGAGTAATTTCTTTTCATAAAAAAAGTTCACTTTTTGTACAGTAAAATGAGCACGAATTTTCATACCAACCATCGTTAAAGCCTTTCAGAATATGAAATAACTTTTGTAACTTATTACTTAATCTGGAGAATTTATCACGTAAGAGACAAATTTTGTATGAATATCATATTTTGTTTTAAAGTCTGCTGGAATAAAATTTTATGTCGCATCATACTCACGAAATTTTAAGTGGCTCCCATAACACTGACGTACTACATAATTTAAAATTTTAGCATCCAGTAGGATCACCAATCTTCTTTCTAGCAATCGGAAACTGTCAAGCTCGTCTCTAGATGAGGGAGGAAAAGACCACATAAATAAATAAATAAATAAATAAACCCTTTAAAATCATCAATATGATATTGTGGGTGGTACTAGGTGGACCGATGATCTGGTAAAGGTCGCGGGAAGAGCCCGGATGCGGGCAGCGCAGGACCGTTCATTGTGGAAAACTTTGGCGGAGGCCTTTGTCCAGCAGTGGACGTCATTTGGCTGAGACGACGATGATATTGTAACATTATTTTAAGTTTGGGGCTTAACGGAACTATTCCCATCTCTCTTTTCCACCACTGAATCTCTGACATAGACCGGATCTAAGATTGTAGACCTTAGAACGTAAGCTTAAACTATTCAACTTAAAGGCAAAGAAAGGCAGAATAAAAAAATTGTACCTCCTTTTATCAAAATAATGAGGGTAATTTGCGCAAAAAGCTGATTACAAAGATACTCGACGGCTAACGAGTACACTAAGCCAAAAAGCCGTCATTCCTTCAGCCGCTTAAACGTCTCAGGCCTAGTTATTATTCATTTGCGCCCTACGCCTGATAAATGTAAGTGCATTATGGGAACATGAAACTTTTACGATCGTCCGTGACGTTATAATGTCGTCGACGTAATGATGCGCAATTTAATAAAGCACCCGCCTGAACAGCGTTTTTAAACTTTTAATGGATCGACGGTTGAAGAACCAACCATTGTCTATCATTCTTGAGAGACTTTTGCCAGTATCCGGCATCGCTTCCCGCTTTCTCGTTTTTGACGTCACCCTATTCCTTCCGAATTAGCCAGATATTCGGAGTTTGGGAAACTTATTCCCTTTTCATATTTGGGTATTGTGTTGTGCTCGGAGGATGCAATCAAAAGCTTTTTAACTTCTTTCGGTATTGTCGAGTTCTATTCAGCAATTGTAATTCTTATTTAACGTAAAGAGTTTTTGCTTCAGCTTTCTTTGTATTGAATTTTGACTGTATTAGCTGTCTAAATGCTTAGTGCCTTGTTCCAATTCGGTATACAGAAATATGGCTCGGTAATCTTAATTGAAAATCTTCAACCCACTTCCATTGAATGTTTAGAGAAGTTTGAAGACAATTTTATGTAACGCCATTTTCTTGTGTTGTTTCTTTGACAAAGTTCTGGCGGCTGAAAATCCGGTATTCCCAGATTCGTTGTGAGCCGGATACATTTCGGGATATAATAAAAGTTTTGATCGATTCCCATCGGTCACGAAGTGTTAAGGTTTGTATCAAATCCCAAATGACACTTCTGTTTCAAGAGACGTTCGGATGGGGCAAAATTACTTTTTCCTGCTAAAAGTAAAACTAAAAAGATTTCGTGAAAGTTTTCCTTTCACAATTCGGAGAAGTACTCGATTACTGAATCGATACTGAAAGATAATACCACATAGTTGTTTCTTCTATTAGGATGATTTTTGGAACCAAACTACATACTCGTATCGTGACATTTTGATAAGTAATCAAAATACATTGAATTATAAATCGGTTACATTGAATTTTAAAAGCGTTATTAATTTTTTATAAACTCAAAACATTGAAAATAGCACGTCGATCAATAAATCATACGTTTAGTTCTGTCCACCTTCGCCTAGCCTAACCGCATAGCACCGAGGCATAGCGTACTTAGTTATTTATCAAATCGATCATGTCAACTTCACCAGGAGTTCCAATTAGCATTTTTTATTTACAAGTACTTAATGGTCTTTGAATAGGTCGTTATAGTTAATTGTTTATTGATCTCAGTCGATTATCACAGTCGATTGGTAAAATAATTTTAGAGACGCAAAACGTACAGTCAAAGTTACATTAGGTCTCTCTAAGCAGTTCGTGGAAGATTAATTTGACTTTTTAACAGTGTTCTTTTCCTGAGCAATAAAATCTTAATAGAGCTCAGCATTATTGTTAAATGTAGTTCAATGGAAATCAAAGAGGGTGTACCATGTTATCATGATGATTTTAGCCACCAAATGACACAATATTTATGCAGAGTTATGAATGTCCCATGCTTTTGATTGCAAAGGACAATGTTCGTTCTCCATACATTGTTCGCCTAAGAACCAACAATTTTGACATATTACTACCCGAAAGCGAAATAATACGATTCTGTGTGTAAGAACAATGATTCCTGATGGACACTTGCCATAAAATTAATGATTAAGAATATTAAATCACAGCGATTTTATAATATGTCGTTTATGACAACATGGCGTCTAATGTATTGTGTGAATGTATGAACACCGATTCGCGAAAAATATTTTGTATTGTCGTCACGCCGAGTCGCAACCAAATAGTATAAAATAATAGAACAAGTTTTAGAAATACAACTCGGCATTCCACTTTTATAATATGTCCACATATTGCACGTAAATAAACAACATGAATCGTAGGTTGTTTCCACCCTTGTCATCTGACACATGAAATAAACTCCTATTGTATTATAGATATCGAAGCCGAATCGTATATAATAATAGAATGGGTTTTGGAGATCACTCGGGGTTCCACTTTTATAAAATACCTACATATTGCATAAAAATAACACGAATCATGGGTTTCTTTTCACCATTTACATCTGACACGAGATAACAAACTCCTATCTCCATGACTACCGTCGTAGTCTATGCCAAAGACTACAATATTTCAAGCAAGAAGTTTCAAACCTTAGCGGCTACAGTAACCCCTGGGCCACATACATCGTGATAACAGTCGGTCGACACCGGAACGAAGTTTTGCGATTATGCAAAAAAGCACCGTATTCTAGTGCGGCTATATCACGTTCAACCGGGGTTTTAATTCGACTAAAGTCCTGACTAAAGACTAGAAGAAAATACGCCGCATTGTATGAGCACTTCGTGTTCGTTAAAGCGGCTTCAGATCTAGAGCCTATATAGTTTTCTTGCCAATAATATCCGCAAGTAGCGCTGCATGATCTTTACAACAAAAACAGCAATAGTTATTAAGGTGCCAACATTATAATTATGATTACTTTGGCACGGTATTATACACGTTCGAAGATTTGTCATTTTCATTCATTTCATCATCATCATCATCATCATTTCAGCCACAGGACGTCCACTGCTGAACAAAGGCCTCCCCCAATGACTTCCACATCGCACGGTTGGTAGCGGCCTGCATCCAGCGCCTTCCCGCTACCTTTATCAGGTCGTCGGTCCACCTTGTGGGTGGACGTCCCACGCTGCGTTTTCATTCATTTATTATTTTCTTAAAGTGCCGGAAAAAAAATAGTTTCTAGCTGTCCCAGCAACTTCGTCAATAAAAAGTTGTCTTGTCTTATCTTTAAAATCGTAATATTAATTTCTGAACGTATCCTGTTCGACACCTAATAATATTATTTGACATAGCGGGCTCGGCGAATTTCGGCAAATTAATTTTGACATTGCAGAATATGACTTTTGATAGGTTTATCATAGAATTCGGCGGGGATATCCTCACGGAGGAAGTTCGAAAAATGGCGGAACAAGATCTTATAATAATGCAAGGCCGAAGCTGTAACGCGCGTGCTCCTACGTGTAATCCGGCGAGTATACAATAAATAGTAATGTCTGGTAAATAGTGGTAATACGTATCGTTCGTTCGTTCGTTTCAGCCGAAAAGACGTCCACTGCTGGACAAAGGTCTCCCCCAAGGATTTCCACGAAGACCGATCCTGCACCGCTCGCATACAGGCACCTCCCGCGACCTTCACCAGATCGTCGGTCCACTTAGTGGGAGGCCTGCCCACGCTACGTCTTTCGGCTCGTGGTCGCCACTCAAGAACTTTCCTGCCCCAGCGGCCATCAGCTCTACGAGCTATGTGCCCCGCCCCGTCTATGTCTATATGCGCTACGATTACAGGGTATCATTTTGCATAGTCGCAAGACTTCACTCCGCTGCTGTCAAATCAATGTCGCATAATGTTATCGCAATGTGTGTGGCCCTTGGCCAAATCACAGAAGCCTTTGCGAAGAAAGAGCACTTGAATGACAATGAAAATCAGGGTTACCATTTTGTAAGATCTCCTCACTATTGAGGGTAACAAAGTAACATTAATAATCTAGCCATTAATTACATTTATTACCTATACGAGAAAGTAAAGCAACATGCGGTTTTATTTTAATTTGTAAAATATTTGTAACAGTTTGTTCTAAGTTTAGTTTTACAACAGTATTGCTGTTTCAGCTGTCACTGTGAAGCTTTGGGAAAATAAATAAATAGAAAAAATATTAACATAAATATTTATTTAAGTTTTTATGTTCATTATCATAATATTTTATGCCAATTTAAGTTACACTGTGTGACAGTCTTTGACACTAAACAAACTCTTCAGCTTAATAATACCTACCTACAGGGCGTTTTTATAGTTACTCTTGCTGATGAAACAAGAAGGGTTGATTCTACTACTGAAATACAACTACTTTTCTTACAGGACCAATATCAAATTCTCAAAAAAAATCACATCCTCGTGATGGTGATAATTTCTATGGAGAGGTTTTTTTTTTATATTCAGTCTCTTGGGATAAGTTATTCCATTTGAGCAGTAGAATTAATCCTTTTTATTTGATCACATATAAAAATAACACAAGTTTTTAGGAAAACTTCTTCTTTGGTATGGTATCACCACGGAGTTATAATGGCGGCAACTCTGTATCACTGAAATGTAACTTTCAAACAGTATGAATAATAAGGGCACCACATTGGTTTTTTTTCTGAAAAAAGGCTTTCACTTTTAGTACTAACCCTTTAGCACTATTTCATTGAAATAAAAATACAATAAACGCACAGAAGACTGAAATTGAGTCAACTGACGTGACATTTATAATTTGTTGACATTATGACAGTTTGACAAGACTAGGGATTGAAAAAGTAAAATGACAATTTATTAAAACGATTCACAAGGATATAATCGATTAAAAATATTTATAAAATGTTCTGATACTTGCCTGAAGCGATTATCCAATCCTGGTTTCTACTGAAAAACTACCTCGTGGCAAGATTTTAATAAAATAATAAAATCTTTATCTTCTCTTTTACAATCTATAAAAGTTCATTTGGTCTATTATTATACATGTGCTATGAATGAGGGTTTTCGCGATTGAAAAATCCGCGAGATGGCAATACGTAGACGCGAGGTCCAAATGCTGCATGATTGGTGGATTTTGACATATCTGTCAATGTCATGTCAAAAATAACCAATCATGCAGCATTTGGACCTCACGTCTACGTATTGCCATCTGGCGGATTTTTCAATCGCGAAAACCCTCATTGGCATAGATTATGAGAGACTGGCAACTATACTAGGTTGATATATGTTTCACTCACTTCAACTGGCATTGGATTCAACATCGGATTCTGACACTTTTACAGTTATGATACCATGAATATCAGTTTATGGTCCTAATTATTTTTATTTTATTTACGACCTTCGACCAGTTGGACACTTTAGATAGCTTCTTGTAATAGTGTCAATATCTTTTTAGCTTTTAACGCAAATCTAGTCTTCAAAGCAGTTTAATCGATTTATTTTATTTTCAAAATCGATATTTTATTGTCTATGATGGCCGCAGGAACATCACTATACATGGACTCCCAGCAATAAAGTACGGTAATGCCTCGTACAGATTTTATCGGCAAAAATTATGGAACTTGATAGGTTTTAGACCATGCCACGCACCAAAACGTCCGGAAGTTGTAATAGTATTATAGAATAAACGTTAAAAGACTTATTTATTTAATTTTTCAATGCTTAAGTGTCCATTAGAATGAAAGGGTGCTTAATGTATTAAAAAAATTAGAAAATAATTATGATGGGTTAATGTTTTTGGGCGGTTTTTTAGGCGATTTCTGACAATGTCCTTTATAAAATGCATTTTCAAATTTCACCACCCGTGTTTACCACACCAATGTACGTTGTAACTTTGTAAAAAATCTACGAACCGGAACGCGGCCGGTTATAAATGTGTTGACCGTGATAGAGTAAGAGCTAGTGAACGCAAGACCTACGTCATTTTATAAAAGCTGAAAGTTTGTCAGCGTATGCTCCCAATATAGGATATAATGTTAGTGAATTATGAAGTTTGGGTCATCGTGGCTTTGGCAGCTACCCTAAAAAACTGTCTGCCAAGGAGCTGGAACTGTTAAAACTGTCTGGCTGTTGGGGAAAATACTTCTAATTATTGTCCAAATATTATGTAATACATAAGAATCAAATTTAATCGTTAGTAGAATTACAGTCTATTGAATATACAGAAAAAGCCATCGTAAAAGTTAGACTTACGCTATACCATAAAATCTGATTTTTTGATGACGTAGGTCTGGCGTTCACTAGCTCTTAGTCTATGAACGCGCACTGACTTTGACGAGTCGATCGCATTCTGCGGAATACTGGTGTTACAGTTTTTATAGACAGGAATAGGTTTTGCCTTTTTTTAATACTTAATGGACTTTCTCACATGCCTTTTTAACACTAGAGTTTTTCAGACGCTGTGAAACACCTACCAATTATAAGTCGATCGCCCTCTGCGGAATAGACAGATTTTTTACCCGACTGCGCCAGAACTGACTGATTTTTAATACTTAGGGACTTATCCACGACTATCACTTGATTACAGAACTGTAAAAAATGGTCCCATAAATTGGCTTTTAATGAGTCGATCGTATGTGTGTGTTTCACTTTAGTACTTGTTAAATAAAATTTTATTAAACCTACTTTTTCAAATTATATGCAAAATGCGAAAGTTTACCCACAATTTACTCATTTAAAAGAGCTTGCAATATTTTAAAATAGCTCGCACTGGTTACTACGGGAATTTCAAGCAAAATATAGAGAGTTCAAATTCTACTTATGGCAGTAAATTTTTAACGTGAAAAATTACATCGTCAAGAAAGGTTAAATGAAAGTTTTCCTTACAAAAAAAATATGCTGAAACCACCAATTACGGAAAACAAAGCAAACACGCCGTCTGTTGCTATACAGCAATATAATAATTATAAACAGACACAGACGTCATTACGAAATGTTATTTCACCGAATAAAGATAAAAGGCGTAGGCCGCAATTAGATCTAAAGACAAGACAGAGCTAGTTATAAAAGTAAGGTAAAATTAGTCTCAAGATTTAATATTATCGTGATATATTTAATTTTATAATAATCATAATAGGCTGGGGCTGGTCTCTGGCTACATCCCATGATATAGTCAGAGACTAGATCCAGCATGTGCACCACTTTCACTTTTGTCGATTATTTTGCGCTTAAAACGGCCTCTACGTGTTGGATCTGTATCCCCACGCAAGCCTTATAAAGGACCGGGCCACTTTTGACCCGTGAGCTCCAAAGCGTACAAACATACCTAATAATAATAATAATAATCTGTATCCCCACGCAAGCCTTATAAAGGACCGGGCCACTTTCGACCCGTGAGCTCCAAAGCGTACAAACATAATAATAATAATTTATTTAATAACCAAGAAGATGACGATTTACAATATTGTACAATGTATTAATTACTTAAACTACGATTGACAATCGTGTTAATCTTAAGTATGTCCCTGCCAACTAAACTAGGATTAAACCTGTATCTTAGATGACAGTGATTCCTCCAGGGTGAAGAAAGTAATGTAAGTTAAGTGAATCAAAGGAAGTTTAAAGTAAGTTTACAATTATTAAGGTTAACGGACAATAAGTACTTAATAAGCTAAAATAATAAATTTATGTTTGTGGTGCAAACGAGCACAGGAGCTGTGGGTGTGTAATGTGGAGTGTAAGTGTTGAGTGTAGTGAATGTGTATAGTGGGATGTGAGTGTGTTAGATGTGATTTCGCCTATGTTAGTTGTTTAGCAAGCTTTCGGTTTCTTTATAATTTATTGTAAGAAGGAACTTTAGGACTATTCGTTTAACTTCAAATTTGTTGTATAAATATATATGTAAGGTGTTATTAAGTTTGTTATATAATTTGGCACTTAGTGCACTATATTGTCTTTTAGCCCAACCAGTGCGACATTTGGTCAGAGGGCAAGCTCTCATTGCCCCTCTACGCCTAGTCGCAATTTGAGGGTCAAACGGTAGCGAAATGTGCTTGCGGAGGACCGAACGGAAGACCGCAAGTTGCCTGACAGTGAGAACTTGACACTCGTTATACAGTTCAGCGGTTGGGTATATTCGTCGCTTTCTGGTCATAACCTTAAGAACAGCGCGCTGAGCACGCTCTAGTTTTATCATAGCCGTCTTATCGGCACCACCCCATACAGGGATGCAATAAGAGATGACCGACTGGCATAATCCAAAATATACCGTAAAAAGTGTACTTAGATCGGCCGAGTTTCTAAGATTCTTAAAAATGTAAATAAGTTTACGAGTTCTTTCCTTGACAGTTTTAATTTGAACATGCCAGTCGAGTCTCGCGTCAACATGAACTCCCAGGTATTTAACGCTCTTTACCGACTCCAGAGGCGCACAATCACATGAACTCTGATCATCGTCCTGACAAGTATGGACAACCAAGCGGTCCGATTCAGGGTCATGATTTGTAGCTCTGGCGATATCGAAGCGAATGAGTTGCGTTTTTGTCAAATTAAGAGTGAGAAGATTATCGGCCAGCCACTTCATTACGGAACGAATTGCATTTATAGCATTTGCTTTGGCCGTTAACCAGCAATCTCCATGAACAAGTAGAGCGGTATCGTCCGCATATGTAAATATGCTGCAGTTGTTGAGTGACATGTTACAAAGCTCATTTATGTAAATGAGGAACAATGTGGGTCCCAGAATGCTACCCTGTGGGACTCCGTAAGAGATACGTTCTTCTTTACTGACTAAAGACCCTATTTTCACACACTGAGTGCGGTCGGAGAGGTAGCTGGCAAAGATATCAAGAGGAACGCCGCGGATACCGATCGATTCGAGTTTGGATAAAAGAATTGGAACAGAAACAGTGTCGAAAGCCTTTGACAGGTCTAGAAATATGCCATAGCATTTTCTTTTATTGTCTACATTGGTGACAAGGGTTTCCGTTAATTTCAACACAGCATCTTCGGACGATTTGTCATTACGAAATCCAAATTGGTTATCTGATAAGATCCCATGGCAGTGGAGGTAGTTTTTTAGTGATGAGTTCAGATAACGCTCAAAAATCTTCGATAAGGCAGTGAGGACTGAGATAGGCCGGTAGTTTGTGACAAGGTCTCTGTCACCTCCCTTGTGAATTGGGTGGACTACAGCCCTCTTAAAAACCGCAGGGAATACTCCTTGGGAGATGCACAGGTTGAAAATGTGGGTTAGTGGGCTTACAAGGCGATGACAGGACTGTTTGATCACTCGAGCGGGGATGTCATCCCAACCAACAGCACAATCTGATCGGAGATTCAGAATCAGTCTTTCCACTTCTGACTCATGGATAGGGAGTATAATAAAGGAATTCAACGAAGTGTTTTTTGTGCTTATGTGATTCGGGTTTAGTGGCAGAGAAGCAACAGGGAATTTAGATGCCAACTTTTTCCCAACATTGACAAAGAATTCATTCACATGATCAATTGATGCCTTAGTATCACCAGCATACTGAATCAACTCTTCGGGCGATTTATGTAAGCGCTTTGTATGGGTAATTGTTTTGACAACGTTCCATAAATGTTTGGGATTATTTTTTGCCTTTTCAAACTGGATTTTTTCATAAGAGATTTTTACTTTTTTCAATAAAGATTTACAAAAGTTCCGATATCTATTGTATGTAGTTTTTAAGATGTCATTTTCTTGATCTTTTCGTAATTTTTGATGCATTGAGTCCCGGTTGCGAATACAGCGAAGTAATCCCGGCGTGATCCAGGGTTTAGTAATTTTAGACTTTCTCGGGATGGATCTAGCAACCTTGTGTTTGTTAACTACTGCATTTATTAATGAGACAAGGTTGGTCGAAGCCACTTCTGGATTGGTTTCTCTAAGTATGCGATCGAAGTTAGTATTGTCAAGTTCTGTTTTAATACGATCATAATTAATATTAAAGTTTGTGTTAGATGACCGTTCATTAGGGTTATTTTTTAAATTAAGCGACAGAAGTATAGGGTAATGATCGGTGATCTCGGTCTGTATAACAGCCACTGTGGAAGTCAGTTTAGTTTTGAGCATTATATGGTCTAAACAGTTACCATCTCTAGTAGGGAGTAGATGTGCTGGGAAGAGACCTGAAGATGCCATTAAATTCAAATAATCATCAGAATCGGGATGTACATTTCCTTGCTTAATATCAATATTAATATCTCCCATAATAATTACATTCTCAGAAGAAGTAGATTATATAGTATTTTCAAGACTATTAAGAAATCTGTCCAGTTTGTCATATGAAGGAGAACGATAAATAGCTATGATGGAGGTTCTTCCGAATTGACATATCAAAGAATTTGCATCCATTATTAAAGGTTCGGTAACACAGCACTTAATAGAAGTTTTTATGTAGAGAACAACGCCATCATTTTGTATAGGATTCTTGCTGGAAGAGTGAACCGAGTAGCCATCAAGGTGCGGAAGAGAAGGATTACGTTGAAGCCAACATTCCGTCAAAACAATGAAGAATGTTCACTAATTTTGTTTTTTAGCTTTCTGTATTCTCTGTTAAAAATAAAAAATACACGTGAAAGAATTATTTCGATACGTCAATTAGTTTCCAAGATATTGAATTTTAAAAGTGCGGGCGGCGGCCGGCCCGCCATTTTATGCGCGTGACGTCATATTACAGTGACTGGCTCATATTTGTATGGGTGGAATCTTGCAAGCTGAATTAAGACCCACTTCCAGGCTACCGATTAAGCTGAAATTTCGCAAACACATGTGATTTGGATGACCATGCAATATTATGATGACATGGAGCTGATCTGATGATGAAGCTGGAAGGTGGCCATAGGAACTCTATAATAAAACGACTTAAATCCATCGAGTTTGGGCTCGTTCGTTTTGTATTGATGAGTACTTTAATTGTTTATAGTAATCAGGGTCTAATGATGGAGCTGGAAGGTAATTCGCAATAAAACGACACAATCGCATCAAGTTTGGGTTTGGTTCAATTTTAATTTCTGTGATGGGTCTGGGTGTTAATATGTATAATAAGTTTGTATTTACAAAAAAAAATGTATTTAAGTATGTTTATATCCGTTTTCTAGTGAGCGGACACTGTGAATGTACGTCACGCGGGGTCACGTGACCGTCGGCGGGACTCAATATTTAAGCGAACTTTGAATGCCTATAAAATCATAACTACTGGGTATTTTTGAATGAAATAAAAACTAATGTATTTGTAAATGTAAAAGCCTAACTGTAACATAGGTTTCAAGTGATTTTGCATACCTAGTAACATTCTCAATTATATCATAATCTAAGGTGGTTGTCGTCATAGTAGCCAAAAAGTTGTCGAAGTTTTTACCGATGCTTCTAATATTGAGGTGGATTATTGTGAGTCTTGAGCCATCTGTAGATATATAATCCTTACATTTCTCAGGGGTGCAATAGTATAGCTGAGTGACATTGATGTTATCAATGTCAGTAACAATGTTTTCTATGGAGGCCATTTTCTTTGGTCAACTGGGTTATAAAAAAGAGCAGCAGGCATAGTGCCTACTACTAGAGTGAGTAAGATATAGTATACTATAGCGATCTCCTTCAATGTCGGGATTATTGATTTTCTTGATTTATAAAAGTTGGTTAGCATCGGCTGGTTTATAAAAAATATGATCTGATAAGTAACAAATGTAATCACATATGTAGGGGCTAGTTGAGGCGATGGATTTTGTGTAAAATGTGTGCATGTTGTGTATGTGTGCAGTTTGTGTGAAATGTGACTTCGTGAAATTGTTTGGCTGTATTTACTATTAACAATTTGATATATTTTACTTAACATTGTCCTAAATAAAAATGTATATCTAATTATCATCCTTAAGCAAGTCATGCAGACAATTCTCAGTTTTGATATGGACATATGAAGAGCTTGGATCTTTGCGGAGGAGCACTCGACCCCGTGATGTCCAACAAAAGGAATAATTATGTTTCTTGGCAAATTCACGGGCCTGAAAAAACAATTTACGGGTAGAGAATGGTAAGTGCTCGTCCACATAGATCGGTTGTAAGTCACCATTTCCTCTGATTTGTCCATGGTTAAGTCTGTCCGATCCTTTTCTGCTCTTATTCCATCGCCGAGCGGAACTGAGGATGTTGTCCTTGACTTGAACGGAAGTAAATTCGGCAACTATCGATCTTGGTGTCCCAGGCTTCCCAGGTCTGCGGTAGACGTCTCGAATGTCTTGGTCTTGAATCTTAACATCCAAGATAGAGCCTAATTTTTGAATTATTTGAATAAGTTCAAATTCCGTTTCTTTTTCTTTGTTAGGCACATTGCGAATCTCAATGGATGAAGATCTCGACAGCTGTTGTAGTTCGTTCAGTTGGTTACCCAAGGAGACAATATGTTCTTTGGTTTCATTTTTCTCAAGGTCCAATTTCTTGATTTTACATTCGATATCTTCGAACTGTGTCTTCATTGAAGAGATCGAGGATTCAATTTCTGAATTTGTTTTATGGATTTCAGAGCACTGTTTTTTCACGTGAGCGACGTCCTCGGTTAGCCTCGCCATGGAGGCCACCTGTTCCGACCTCCAGGAGCTAAGCATCATCATTATGTCTTTTTTAAAATCATCTAGGTCTTGACGTGCTAATGGCTGCCGTCCAAAGTCCGCAATCGGGGGCGAGGCGTCCATTCTGGGGCGTTTAGTGCGTGAAGTTACGTTGGATGTACCTTCCACTTCCTCACAAGTCGCTAAGTCCGGCTCCGATTGAGATTGTGAAGTTGCCAGCAATGGCGAGGCCGGTGGAGTCCGTTGTAATTTGTGCATAATGAGTAGGAAATAAGGGTTAATTTGCTTATCTGTTCGTAGCAGCGATGTTCTTAGCAGCCAAAGCACTGTTTATCCGTAGCGCTGTGATGTCGTAGCACTCTGTTGTTGTAGCACGTCGTAGACGACTACGGGGCCCCGGAGTCAATGAAGTAGAACTATGCGTAGTTTCGGCGCGTGACGTCAAGCTCGATTGGTTTCGTGGTTAGCGCGGCGACTCGGGTGCCGTCGGATGCCGGTTCGAATCCCAGTCAGAGCCAAGCCGAGAGAATATCACCATCCAGCTCTAGGACCGCCCAGAGGGAGGAGTCTTTGAACTTAAACGTCTCAAGAGTAACAAGGAATTGAAATTCGCACTCACAGCCAATCAGAAAAATAGACTTCAACACTTTGTGAATTAGAGAAGCACAGGTCCCGCGCACGACCGCTCCGGACCACGGTAGGCGGAGGAATCGATGATGTGGGTTAGCTACAGAAATTACGGCCCTAGAGTCAGTGTAGTAACGAATATACCATTTTGACATTCATCATCATCATAATAATTTCAGCCATAGGACGTCCACAGCTGAACATAGGCCTCCCCCAATGCTTTTCACGTTGATCGATTGGTACGGATTAGCAAGCTGAAGTGGCACTGGGCAGGGCACATAGTACGCAGAACTGACGGCCGATGGGGCAGCAAGGTTCTGGAATGGAGGCCGCGTACCGGAAAACGCAGCGTGAGACGTCCACCTACAAGGTGGACCGCCGACATCGTAAAGGTAGCAGGGAAGAATTGAACGCAGGCCGCTACCAATCGATCGATTTTGACATTACCTACTCAATGAAATCTGTTACAAAATCTCCTCATTAAGAGAGTTTAACTCTATAACTATTGGATCAGGGTAGCGTAATGATAAGAAATTTAAATAAATCAACGTCACATCAAAATAATATAAAACGCTTTAAAAAAACAACCGTAACATTTTAAACTATTATGTTGCATTTTTACTATAAAATTATCACTTCACGGGATTTATTGCAACAATATCTATTTTAACGGTAAATAAAATAGATATTGCTCTTCAGTCTGCCCGCGACCATGACTCGTGCAACCGAGCCGAAACGTCGGGAGGGTAAATATTTTATTTACCGTTAAAATAGAAATTGTTGCAATAAATCCCGTGAAGTGATAATTTTATAACAACCGTAACCTCCACTTTCAGGCGGCTTTCTTACAGACCTACATTTTAAAGCAGTCGCTAGAATGGTTCGTCGCCGTAGGCACGTGTATACGACATTTTTCTACACAACTGAGCATACATACTTCTACTTCGCCCAACAACGTCGCAACTCCAAACCATACCGAAAATTACTCGCCACTTTGACGTATTGTTACTGAAATTCGATTAAAAGTTCCGCGAAATGGATTTCGGATCGTGATAAGACGCGGTGAAGTAATATTCGTATAATAATAATAGCTATAAGTTTCCGTTAATGACTAAAGTTGGATGTATTGAAAGTGTTAAGGTTCCGTTGTTGGAGCGGTTAGCGGTGTAGTTACCCTTTTCGTGGCGAAACTTATTATAGTAATTGATTGGGAAGTTCTCATATTGAATTACGTATAACGATACATATATCTATACTTATCCTTTAACCGACGACGTGATTTTTTTGTCACGCCGTCTGCGACGTGCGGTCTGTGGGACCGCTATACTGTTTACTCAAAAAGTAATCATTTTTTGTATAAAAGTATATTGGTTTTATATTTTTTGAGAACATTATAGTATTACAAATAAACATACGTATAATTTGTGAGGAATCAATGTATATTATTTATTTAAATATGGCTAAAACTTTTTTGACCCTTAATTTCATTGAAATTACACTAGAGCTCCATAATACCTATATAACTTGTAAATTTTAATCAAAGCAAGAAAAACTTTACTCCTTCCTAAATATAGTGAACATAATTAATAAAATAAAAATAAATGACACGTACATCACATGCACAAAAAAATTTTGACGTAGGGTAAACATTAGGCACAATCAGGACATTATTTTTTACCGCATGCCAAGCATTTTCGGAATGCATAGGTAACACCTGTAAGATAATTTCGTTTTCAATTTAGGTGGACTAAAATGTACGTCCTTTTTGCAGCTGGTGCAATGACATCAGGCTGAATTGGCATGTCAGAGCCTAGAATAGATGTCACTGTTTGCTTTACCACCCGTTTCGCGGTATTTTTTTACAGACTACCATCTTTTACATAATAATAAGTCCTAATATCAATATATCATTAGGAAATGTCTTTTGCTAGGTTGTGGTGGCCCAGGATCCATCAATTTTACAAAAAATGAGTCGTCTAAAACAAAAACGCATGTTTTAGTATGGTACAAAAAAGTCACGTAGTCTGCGACGTGCGGTCCCACAGACCGCTGTTGAACTTTAAATCGAAATGTCTTATCAAAACTGCCCTTATCGATGTAACCACTACCTGTAATCGCGTATGGGCAACTAAACTCGAAGGTACTGAGACGCTCGGGACACGGGAGTAAGTAGAACATTTCAATCCAGAAATTTCAAAAACCGGAGCGGTCTGTGAGACCGCACGTCGTCGGTTAAAGGTTATAATAGGTAAATCTGTAGAGAGGTCAATTCTGTACATGAAGAATATTTTCAAAATAACTATCAGGGGGTGATAAGTGATCGATACTGATGCCAAAAATGCAATCAGTAAAATTTTTGTCTGTCTGTCTGTCTGTCTGTATGTTCCTTATAGAAACTTGGTACAATTATTCTTCATACTCCTGAGCAGGTTATACTTAGGAATTCCCACGGGAACGGGAATTAGCGGGAAAATCCTTTTGTATGAAAAATCTAAACCGCTTAAGTTAGACGCTTGAAATTTGGCATGCAGGTACCTTAGTAAACTTAAAGCTTAGTTACAACAGTATATTGCAAAATTCCCACGGGAACGGGAGTTAGCGGGAAAAAACATTTGTATGAAAAAATCTAAACCGCGTAAGATAGATGAAGGGGGTAAAACGAGATCCACGCGTACGAAGTCGCGGGTGGCCGCCAGTCACAAATAAAACTTGTCGCCAACTAGTATAGCAATCTATAGAAATGAGGTAATCAAAACAGTATGGTTTAGATTCCGACTGCTGGTCTGAGGTCATCCCAGTTCGAACCCCGTCAACCACTGGATTGTGGTAAACTCCAACACAAGCATAGTTAGTTGGCTTACCAAGAGAGGTTAACATACATAATAATAATTATTATTATCAGGTAAATAATTTGTTTATCATAATAGTAATCGAATGATATTTTAGACGAGTCAAAAAATAGCTCTCGTCATTGATTTTCTCAGTGGAGTTCGAACTTTCATATGGCGTTTGGTATTTAACCCACTAGCTCAAGGCTTCGTATAAATAAATGTCTAAATGCAAGCTTATTTTTACAGACTATAATTCTAAAATTGCCATCTACTCGTAAATTGGCTTAAATTATTAATTGTTTTAAATTAAAATACCAATTAAGCGGTTGATCATGATAGAGCACGAGGTTTGTAACAAAACAAAAAAGGAACAATCATTCATCTTTGTTAATTAAAAGGTCATATTGGATCATTGTTTATTATAGAAAAACCAACCGTAAGTTATTGTGTATGAATCATCATCATCATCATCATCATCATCATCATCATCATCATCATATTAGCCAAAGAACGTCCACTGCTGAATATAGGCCTCCCCCAATGATTTCCATAATGATCGGTTGGTAGCGCCTTCCTGCTACCATAATTAGGTCGTCGGTCCACCTTGTGGGTGGACGTCCTACGCTGCGCTTTTCGGTAAGTGGCCACGACTCCAGAACTTGTGAATGAATGGCTTTCAATAATTAATTTAGGCATCTTATTTACATGAGTAACTTAATGTAATTCGATTGCGAGTAAAGTAACTAACTTATGTAAATTAGAATAAATATCAAACCGAATCCTACTTAAGCAAACCGTATTATAATAATCTGATTAAGGTTTGTTTACCCGAATTTCAAATCAAGATTATGTAATTATAAGCCCAGTTTAACACTGTAGAATTTTGGGTCGATAAAAATTACATGCTAAGTGAGATGTTATGGGTATTACTAAAAAAAAATACGCTCGTCATTTAGACCACTTTCACATCAAGGCGACAGGAGCGCGACAGCAGCGCGACAGTAGCGGATACCTGCCTTCATATTATAAAAATACTGCTCTTGTCGTATCTCGTTTTAACCTTCCTATACCCGCGCGTTGGTCTCTCAGACCGACGAACTAATAAATCGAAGTTTTTTCAAAAAGTAATAACTCTATGACTTTGCGGTTTTTAGTAGCTTCATGATTTGTGGCCTGCCATTGTTTAGTGTTGGGCGATCGCTGCTGCCAAGTGTACATGTGTCACTTTTTGCTGTTATTCGGTCTGTGAGACCGACGCGGGTATACGTGTATCTACTTCAGGTATGTTACTATTATTTTATTTTACAATATTACTCAATAAAATGTATTGTCATATTTTAGTGGCGTTTCATATAAATTAAGTATTACTGTATTTTATTATTATTAATTTGTTTTAGCCATTTTTGTCGTCATAATGAACGAAGAAAGGACAAGGGCGCTGTTAGAATGTGAAGATTCGGACTCCAACTATGATGACCAGAGTGACAGTGATGAGGTGGAGGATGATTTAGAAGTGCAGGAGAACAACACAGATTCTTAGCAGGAGGGTGATTTGTCAGATGCAAAAAGTATTTTTGTCATCATACGAACATGCAGTTATGGTATGTTTCGGATATTATTCCACTGAAACCACTGGTGATTAATGCTGTTTTGTTCTATTATATTACTAAGGATACTTCCATTTATTGTATTTTATAGTAATTTTTTAGGCATCAAAAGAAAAAAAGTTTTTTTTTGTTATTAAATTTAGGAGATGTATAATTTTGTTTGAATTTTAAGTCTGATTTAAGAGGCTGATTAAACCAAAATATCTATAAATGTAACATTGGTTTTAATTTTTTTATGCAATTATAACCTTAACGTATAATTTAAAACAAATTATAGTACAATACAGTACAAAATTATACTATAAAACACGAGCTCAACTTTCGGTCTGAGAGACCGTGCGCGGGTATATGTGTAATGCTTTTTCGCGCGGGTATACGAAGGTTAACCAAATGACCAAATGAGGAGGTTCTGCGCCGCTCGTGACCTCTCTTAAGGATTTTCATATCGACAGGTTTTGCGCCACCCGCATCCTCGAACCTCCCGCGACATTCACCAGATCGTGGAGTGGGTGGCCTGCCTATGCTAAGTACGTCTTTCGGCCCGTGGTCGCTACTTGAGAACTTTTCTGCCCCAAAGGCCGAGACGAGCTATGTGCCCCGCTCACTGCCACTTGATTTTAGCAATTCTGCGGGCTATGTCTGTCACCTTGGTTTTCCTATGGATCTCTTCATTTCTGATTCGGTCTCATAAATCGATATAGTTGTATGGTATGAAGATAATATCAGCAGTATGTTTCGTGCGTTTGTCGCGCTACTAAAGTCACTTAAATGTGAAAGTGCTGTTATAGTCACTTCAATTAACCGCCCTCTGGTGGCGAACGGTGGGGAAACTTGGATTACCGCACAAAATATTAACAGCCCTGAAGGTAGGGCTTATTAATTTTTACGATAACGACTTCCAAAGACATCAAGCGTTCCATTAATTGTGTGAAGTTACAGGTTTTGCTCATCGAAGTTTGGTACCGTTTTCTTCATATTAATGGTCACTCTAGTTTATGTTTAATGGAGCCGTAAAATACTAACTAGATTTGGTGATCCTCGTAAAGTTTCCATCAAAAGGGATGGATACAATTTAGATATACTTAGATGGTGGTCGGCAGCCGTTGGGATATTAAAAACTTCTATACTACATTGGGCAAGCTGCTCAGCAGTAGTGGTTATCTAAAAAAACTTAACACTGTGCAGTTGTTATTTTAAAATAGCTTACAGAATATGTTACACTGTTACAATTAATACTTACCTACTCCTATAATTTGTCGTAATTTAAAAATGGCGCAGTGCGCAAACTTCATTTACTTTTTAAATCTCTAAATTATCTTGAATTAGATAAAACAATAGAATATCATATTTACAAACGATTATCATATACCCATCAAAATCTGTAAAAATGTCATGAACCTAATTACTCTGTTGTATATAGGTATATTAACACCAACATTAGATTTAAATAGGAATACATTTTTCTTAGCCTAATGTGACGTGACGGTATCTGTACGTGTTCTTTTAAAAAGACACAGAAAATGTCCGTGAATTTTAAAGTACACAAAATTAAATGCATACCAGATTCCTCGTCCACAACAAATTACGGAGGCGAATAAGGAAAATGTTTGGACTTGTTTTAAGTAGCGGTATTTTCTAGACACACCAACGTTATCACAAAAGTTTTAAAGTCGAACAAACAACATGCATAAACAATTTATATTACGATTCATTTCAGACTGTAAACATATTTTTTTGCTAATTGTATTAACGCCCGTATTCCCAAACATTACTATGAGGTCTCACAGTGCACGTGGACGCACAGGGTCACACACGAACCAATCACAAAGCTCTATTCAACGCTGTACGTTCGATTTGCTGCTTAACATAAGCAAGCATCGTTTGTGTATACGGTTGTTAGTATCTGAAGAAATAAATAGGTAAAGATTTCAATTTCGATATAGCGCTGTGACAATACATTCTCGTGGCTAGTTGATGAAGTTAATTTCGAATTCTATAAAGAGTAAAGTATTCTGGGACAATTGCTAAAGATACTTCGGTAAACTCGTTTAATAGATCCAAAATAACAAAATTCAAGGTGAAACAAACAAAAGCATCTCATTAACATTTCAGAAAGTCTTATTTCAAAGTTTAAATGAGAAAATTATCTGACAAACTCAATAATGGAAATCAATTAAAATTAATTCAGTCAACTTGCGAGTTGAAGTTGACACAATGCTCACACAGTCAAGTTGTCAAGTAACTTCGTACATTAATTAGTGACAAATAAGCATGTTGCTTGGTATGTCATGACCGAGATATTGAACATTAACAAAGTTTTGGTGTAATTAAGCAATTGGTAAATGTTTTAGCTTGGCAACTGGCAGTGTTATGGTAGTTTTAGAAAAATACCTTAATAATTGAGTAGCTAAAAGCTCACGATATACTCGTAGGTTCCTATAGTAAGTGCTTAGTGTTCACTGTGATTTGACAATAATAATTGTCCCTCACAGACTGCCACAGTGGTAAACATTTTTAGCCTGTAGCTTGAATGAGCCACTGTTAGTGTTAAAGCAGGGTTAACCTGGCTCAGACTGCACGCTGTGTATAAGCAACGTGTAATTTTTGTTAGCAGATGAATTAGCAAGCTGAGGTACGCAAAACTGACGGCCGATGGGGCAGCAAGGTTTATGGGAAAGCATTGCAGGAGGCCTATGTTCAGCAGTGGACGTCGCAGATGATGATGATGATGAATTTTTGTTTTTAACAAAAACCTATTGTCTTCATTGACTGAAAGATCTAACTCCAAGGACCTCACAAACGAAGACTAAAACGTCCCGATCTTTAATTCTAAAATGGTTATAGGCAAGATTTACTGCGAACTTGTAAGAACTATTTATTAGTCCAAACAAATAAAGAAATTTTGACTTTGACTTTGACTTTGAACCGATTAAAATGGAAAGCAAGCTGTTCTTGCCTGGGCACACACCGTTAAACTTACTTTATGTCCAGGAACCGCACAGAGGTGACGATCGGCAATAAAATCGGAATGGAGGAATTTTACTCTGGTCATAAATATTGCCATGGTTCAGGTTATACGAACAATAGGCTACCTGCGATGCGCTATAACACTAATGTTGTTTGAAATAGCTTATTATCAGTAGGTATGTCTAGCTTATTTTTGGAACTTCTGTAACATTGCGAAGTGAATAAATGAATATGAATATGAATCAGTAGCTTTTTATTTTCGAATTGGACATATTATCATGATTACAGGTTTTCTACTATGTAATAAACCATAATGCAATAAGCTCGACTATCTAGTAAAGCGCAAAATCATGTTTCTTATTCAGGCTATGGATTGTAGAATGGATTATGATTATAAAATTACTTTACATCCAAGTTTACTTTAAGATTGACACAATTGCCTCCCTAGTCTAGAGGTAGGTATGCGACAAAACATTAATTACCTACAAAAGTACCTTCAAAGGGCGCTTAAATTTATTTACTCCTAATATTTAAGATAGTCTTCCACGAAGTAGCTCAGAAACAAAAGTTCATTTAGTGTATTTTAGGAACGTCTTTTAATAAGCTTCAAAACGTAACCAAAACTTCTTGCTTTAAACTTTTGGTGTTGAGCTAACCAAAAACTGTTTAAACTTCACCAAAATACCAACAAATCATGATTGAACCTCAATGCATTTCGCAGTTCCAGATAAGCACATTCTTAAGACTTTTGTTTATGTAAGAATGAACTGGACTCAACACGAAGGTGAAACGCCATAAACGTCCTGACTCTCGTTGTGGACATTAAACGGGAACAAGCCACTGTTTCACAGTCGCATAAAACGGTTTATGTCACACATTTAGACTTTGTTTTACACAATGTGATAAGGTCTCAAAATTTCACATAATTCTGTACCCCCAGTGAAAAGGGATATAACTCGACTCTACACGATTTTACACGTTGTGAATCTCTGAAAATTTTGCTATTTTTGTTATTTAAACGGTGTTTTTACGACTTATAGGCCTTTGTCCAGAAGTGGACGTCTTTCCGCTGAAAGGAACGAACGAACGAATTATAGAGATGATTATTTATTATATTTACTAAGGCTGAGTTGCACCACTGAACTTTGACCGTAACTTTAACGATAACCGGTGTTTATTGTATGGAGTTTGACAGATTTTTACTATTTGTCATCATCATCATTATCAGTCATGTTTCGTCTCCATTGCAGGAGACCGACTCCCTCCAATTTATTAGAGGGTATCTCTAATTAACACTTTCCCGGACAGTAACCCAGACACAATAGAAGTTTAATTGTTATGACGGCTATAGCAGTTCACTGTCCAGGAAAGTGTTCAAGAAAAGTTCTCAAGTGGTGACCACGAGCCGGAAGACGTAGTGTGGGCAGCCTCCCACTAGGTGGACCGAACATCTGGTGAAGGTCGCGGGAGGTGCCTGGATACAGGCGGCGCAGAAGCGGTCTTTATCAAAATCATTGGGGGAGGCTTTTGTCCAGCAGTGGACGTCATTCAGCTGAAACGAACGGAACGAATGTATCATTTATGTACGAATTTATTATTTATGTAAGTATGAATATAACAATAGGTAGGTACGCTTTAGATTCATAAACAAGTGCGGTAAAATGTTAGTACCTATCTGACGGGCTAAATCTAATGTCATAACTTGCAAAGCAGCTTAGAAAGCACCTTTCTTATCGGAAGAATAACCTAAGATCCAAAAGCGAAAACAACGAATTTCCCACAAAATTCAAAAACCACCATAAAAGCTGTTTGGTCACATATCTCGCTTGACGATCTATATTTACAACCATAGTTTCGATCGGCTTCAAAATAAACATTATTTTTCAGCATTATCTGAGTTTTGACATCGGCGCGGTGGACGGCGTAAAGGTATTATGCTACTTTATGTTATAGCAATAGATGCGATTTTACAACCAAAATTTAGTTTCGTGCGGTGCTGAGTGCAGTAGACTCTACTCTATCATGAGTATCTGATATTTACTAGAAATTTTGTGTCTCTTAAAGTATGCTATTTGATTATATTCAGGCACTATCGTCTTTAAATTTTAGACTTACGCCCGTATTCACAAACATTATTATAAGGTCGCACAGTGCGCGTGGACACACTTTTTTTCTGCTTCACTTAAGCAAGCCCTTGGGTTAGAATTTAATTGCAAGACAAAATGACATAGATATAAAACAGGTTGATTAGTTTATTTGTTCCCGTAACGTTTGACAACTTACTTTAACTTTAACAAACGTCAAAAATATTTAAAACTCCATACAAAAATACCGGATAATGTAATAGTCACGGTTAAACTAAGTTGGTGGAAATCAGCCTTAGTTTAAGCAAAGGGCAACATAACAACTCACAATTATTTTAATATTTCGCTCATCTAGGTAGGTACTACGACCTTATAGAGACAATGACACTAACACTAACACTGTTAGTGACACAAAGTCTCCCAAAGAATTGCTATCTATAGAGGGGACCCCTTTAGACTCGGTTAATCACGTAAATGGATACTTTAGAAATGTTGGAAGGACCCTTGCTGATAAAATAATCTCAAAATTGAACAAAAGTCAAACCGAATTAGCTGCTTCGATCACAGATACTTCTAGCCCACTGAAATCGTTTATGTTGCTTCCAACCGATGATTATGAGATTATAAAAATCATTCGAACTCTAAAGTCTACTGCATCGACGGGCTGGGATGGGATATCATCGATCTTTTTCAAGATGGGAGCTGAACACCTAGCGACACCGATATGCCACATCTGTAACTTATGCTTCTCTACCGGGACTTTTCCTAGACTGCTTAAGAGATCAGTTGTTGTACCTGTCCATAAGTCCGGAGATAGAGACAGTGCCAAGAACTATAGGCCGATTTCACTTCTCCCAACCCTAGCAAAAATATTGGAGAAAGCAATTAACACTAGACTGGTCAATTACCTGGAAACCAACAAATTGCTTTCCCCAAACCAATTCGGGTTTAGAGAAAAGATGTCAACCACAGATGCAATTGAAAACGTAATTAAACACATTGTTAATAAACTGGACACAAAAAATAAGTGTTTAGCTATTTTCCTAGATTTAGCTAAGGCGTTCGACACTGTCTCTATTCCCATCCTGACTCGCAAATTGGAATGTATGGGCGTACGAGGGATTCCGCTTAATTTATTTCAATCGTATCTTCGTGAGAGGACTCAGTGTGTCTGCATTGATGGTGTGCGGAGTGATAATTTGACTGTTGACTATGGCGTACCTCAAGGTTCAGTACTTGGTCCTACGCTATTTTTGATATATTTGAATGATCTTAGTCAAACAGTCCTAAAAAACTCGAACATAGTATCTTTTGCTGATGACACTGTGCTTCTGTTCCACGGATCAACGTGGGATGAGGTTAGGGAATCGAGTGAGAGCGGCTTTGAGATGGTCTTGAAATGGCTTGAAAACAATATTCTAACTTTGAATTTAGACAAGACAAAATATATGACTTTTAGTATCTATGCCAATACTCAACCAACGAATCTCTCTATAACTGCACATAGTTGTACTGACCGCACTTCATGTCACTGTGGGAAACTTTCTCCGGTGTCATCAATAAAATACCTGGGCATAACTATAGACAGTAATCTCAATTGGAAAAGCCATATTGACACGCTCGGGAAAAGAATTCGAAAATTAATCTGTATCTTTAAAAAAATTAGACATATAAAAGACCCAAACACTATCAAAACCGTATATTACTCATTGTGCCAATCACTGTTAACCTATGGTATAGTGGCATGGGGCGGAGCCAAAAAATCTAATCTCATCAACATAGAGCGTGCACAGAGGGCCGTTATTAAAGTTCTACATTTTAAACCTTTCCGTTATCCTACGGCTAAACTTTATCAGGAATTCGAGGTACTTACGGTAAGGCAGTTGTTCATAAAGGCTGCGATCCTACACCAACATCGTTTACCACAACCTACAATTATATCAAGGAGACGTGTGCCTCCTGTTTTTAAGGTACCGAAATTCAAAACTTTGTTCGCACGCGATTTTTTACCCTATCTGGGCCCTTGGCTGTATAACAAAATTAATTCTGCTTTTACTTCTATTCGGGATGTAACGTACATAACATGCAAAAAAATTATAACAACCCTACTATTAAAACTAGATTATGAAGCTACAGAGAAATTATTGAAAATATGAGGCATATTACTGACTATATATTTTATATTATCTACATTATATAAAACTTTATTAATTATTCTATGTACGCTATGATATAAAATGGCGATTTTGTAGGTAGGTATATTATTACGTTATCATATTATTAAGTATTAAAATATCATACTAAAAAAAAGTATTTTACTTTGGCGTACTCAAATATAATAAATAATATGCATTTATTTCGTCTTACAAATATTTTAATTAGATAAAAATACTATACATAGACCCTAAATTATATTATCATTATTCCTTTTGCTCATAAACTGCATCATTTGGTTGACACAATATTTTATTTTATCACAATAACTAATTTGTTTATAAATATTACACATTCGAGTAAACCTAGCGAATGTGTACTGTCTGTTTTGATTGTGCTATGTGGCTATCATGGACGACGTGCTGTCACTACTCTGCCGCAACACAGTTTTATTACTAGCGCGGAGGGTAGTTGTCAATCTCGCCTACCAATGTACTACATAAATTTTTAACATGTACCTTATTTAACATCACGATTGTGTTTTGGACAAATAAAGTTATTATTATTATTATTATTATTAATGATTGACAATAGAGCTCCCATGAATTCATTGAGCTTCAAAACCGGTGTATTTGACGACTCTATTATAACATCGATATGACAATGGACTCGATACAAATCGTTCAGTATCGATTACCGAAGCGAAACAAAGGAAAGTATAGAGAAGTTATTATTCGGACGCAAAGGTCAATGTGAAAGTAATAAGTAGGTAGTAAGTTAATAATATAGTAGACTCACCTTCAAAGTTCGCGTATAAATTGATGGGTTTATTATAGAAAGATGTTTTTATGTTTTAATATAATAAATAATTTATAAATACTGTACCAGAAAATAAAATAACTCTAATCTATACTTATAATAAATCTGTAGAGAGGTCAATTCTGTACATGAAATATACTTTCAAAATAACTATCAGGGGGTGATTAGTGATCGATACTGATGCCAAAAATGCAATCAGTAAAATTTTTGTCTGTCTGTCTGTCTGTCTGTCTGTCTGTCTGTCTGTCTGTCTGTCTGTCTGTCTGTCTGTCTGTCTGTCTGTCTGTATGTTCCTTATAGAAACGAAAACTACTCGACGGATTTTAACGAAACTTGGTAAAATTATTCTTCATACTCCTGTGCAGGTTATAGTATAGGTACTTAGGAATTCCCACGGGAATGGGAATTAGCGGGAAAATCCTTTTGTATGAAAAATCTAAACCGCTTAAGTCAAACGCTTGAAATTTGGCATGCAGGTACCTTAGTAAACTTAAAGCTTAGTTACAACAGGATATTGAAAAATTCCCACGGGAACGGGAGTTAGTGGGAAAAAACATTTATATGAAAAATCTAAACCGCGTAAGATAGATGAAGGGGGTAAAACGGGATCCAGGAGTACGAAGTCGCGGGCGGCCGCTAGTGTTTTAATATAATGAATAATTTATAAATATTGTATTAGAAAATACAAATACTCTTCGAGTACCTACTCCAAGTATTAGATACTCGTATAGTACGAAGTATCTGTCAAAAAAATATATTTATTTTAAAAATTATCTTTCATGCATGAATAAAATTAGAAGAGATCATCATCCAATCTGACTCAACCAGCATCGAATCTGCGACACTAAGGTATTTTTACACACCATACTATGAAGCCGACAACAATCCCATAAGTTGTGCTTTTACATAATCAAATCAGTAATTGAAGAGCTTTTCATTCCAAAAATACGATGTTCATATTTATTTACCCGAGGGCCTAGTGAGCGCGTTAAAAATGACATTAAATGTATGACGGATTGTACAGCGCCCCTAGCGGGAAACGTTCAAAAACTAAAATTTTCATACATTTTTTGTTTGATGTAAACTCACACTCAGCCCACAGCTCACCAGACTATATTTTTGTATTAAAAAATAGCTCTTATTTCAATTAAATAGGATGCCACAGTGTACAACTATACCTTCATTACATTGTCACATAAACAAACGTTTTAATGTCAGTGAGACCCGTAGATGAGCCGGTGAGTCGCTTGAGTGCTATGGCGGCCATAAAATCTGTCGCTAAAGCCTACGCCGTAAGCCCGAGTTGTTAAACTTGCTGTAAAGTTTAATCTGATGGTAATCTAAAGTAGATAATAATAAACTCTACTTGGATTTCATATTTAATGAGTTCCTGGTTAATTTCGTCCTCGCTTAAATTTAAATTTGAGTTCTGTGATAGTAAGGCTGGGTTGCACCATCTAACTTTAACTTTGACAAATGTCAAAAATCTGTCAAACTCCATACAAAAAGCACCAGTTATCGTCATAGATAGGCGATAGACTTTTTTCTCCGTTTATAACGCTGGCGCATCTTCTATATCCGATTTTGAGATGACCACTAATTCAACATGCAGAGCTGAAATGCTTGATCTTACGACAAGGATTTGACTTTGAAATGCATAATCATGTATTATTTTCCTACGACAATGGTTCAATCATCCTCAAAATCATCCATAATATTATCATGGCCATTTTCGGAATTCTGTCTTATTAAAAACATTTTCTTAGGTCCGCATTAAGGTCCTTAGACAACAAAGATCATTTTTAGTGTACTTATCTGATAAGTACATGAAACCTCGCCCATAACTTGTGTACCGCTTAATTCTTGGAAGAGATAAGCTGAAAGGGTCCTTTGGTCCATAATAACCCGTTCTGCTATACATAATCCACGCTAAGTTACATCCTGAAGAACCTTGTGTATATTGCGAGTATTATTTTAGGAAATTTCATAGTTAATACGGCAGTGGAGAGCTAGTTCATAAACTATGTTAATGATCCACATGCACCTTGATTACTGAAACGAGTACCTACATAATACATCATATGATGCTCAAATAAAATATTTTATATTGAAAGCATATCCAATTCAAATTTGAATTCAAATATCTTTTTAGTCAGACAACAGTTGGTATCGATTTTTCATTAAAATTCAGCTAGGTAGTAAACATGAGTTGTTGTTTTTTTTTTTCAGATTTAAAATTGTATTTCGCAGATTTTTCAGTATTTATAATTATGCACGAGAATCGCTCTCTTTTGAATCAGGCAGGGTATTTCTAACATACTGTAGAGCATTGCGTAAATTCTAATGCTCATCACACTTACATTTATTTCGGACCCAGTGAGAAAATAACTTCTCAATTGGTGTTGAAGCCTATTTCCACTGTCAAGTTAATATAAAACACACGTTGGTTTTTCGGTAAGGATGTTCCAAAAAGGTGTCTTTATCTATAAAGCTATACTCAATTCTAAAAAATATTTTTTTTTTTATGTAGAGAACAACTTTTTCGAGTTATCGTGAAATCTACACGAGGGTAAAGTTAAAACGGAACTTTACAATTTTAGTATTTGTGTAACTCTTCAGTGTTTACACAACAACTTGGCTAACAGATAAATACACGAAATTTCTAGCTAAATACAGCCTACTTCTTTACTTGCATAGATTTATTCTTTCCCAAAATATCTCAGCATGGATAAAATAAACTATAATGTTGGTAAAATGCATATTTTGCCCAATTTGTGTGTTATTATATAATATTTGAAACTGCAGGAACACGACCCTCTCTAATACACCAGAGGTAAATGTAGGATTTGACCCACACACTCCCACGCAAATCATTACAAACGGACAAAATAGCCTTTCTTATTTATTAATACAGTTCACTCAGAAGAACAACGCTGTGCAAATGACGTGGAAGTCCCAAAACATCGTAATTATTAGCACAATGTTGGTTCCAATGCATTAACTTTAATCGCAAACGAAACAAAGACAGAGTCCCAAACTACTGCAGAAACTACAAAATTAATTCAGAGATTTCCTCTTATTGCGTTACAAATAAATATGGATGAAGCCGACGGATTCTATATGAATATGGAGGAGGAAGAAATGGGCCTAATAGAGACAAATTGTTTAACAAGCAACCTGAAGTGTGCGCATGTTATTAGTGGTAATATACCTAATGCTAATACTGTTAATTACTTATCTATGAAATTGCTGAAAGTTCAAACACTTACTATAACTAACTCAATGGTATCTTTATTATTTAAGTTTTTTGATTACAATGTTTTTATTTTAATATTAACTAGCGACTCTCCCCGGCTTCGCACGGGTGCTAAGTACATAATATAAACCTTTCTCTTGAATCACTCTATCTATACTAATATTATAAAGAGGAAAGATTTGTACCTATTTTTGTATGTTTGTATGTTTGTAATGAATAGGCTCAAAAACCACTGAACGGATTTTGATGAAACTTTACAGTATTATTGTTCATAATCCAGAATAACATATAGGCTATAATTTATGACGATCTGTGACAAACGTAATTTCACGCGTGCGAAGCCGCGGGCGGAAAGCTAGTCTATTATAAAAAACCGCATCAAAATCCGTTGCGTAGTTTTAAAGATCTAAGCATACATAGGGACAGACAGCGGAAAGCAACTTTGTTTTATAGGTACTATGCTTATGCAGTGATACTGTTAGAAAGTACAAAATGCTTTTATTTAAACCACCTTATATTTTCATCTTTTGTAATGTATAACAACCTTCAAATACATTTCTTCCCAAAGGTAATCCGTGTCAATGACAAGTTATTCAAAAATGTAATGCCTCACGGACCGCATCGTGATAAATGTAGAGTCCAAGTTGTCCTAAGATTTGGATAAGGGTTGAATTTGAAATTAGGCATCTCAGCAAGAAAATCACGCTTCAAATAAAAGGTTTTCTGTACAGAAGAATGAACGCGAAATAGGTACATATCAGTTTATTTAAGTAATAAGTAAATCTACTCATGTGCCGAGTAACCTTGATTTTAATTTCATAAGAGCCTACCTACGTATTTAATTTTCCTTATACCACTGTAAGTCTTAGCCAAATTGATCAATAATGTAAGCAACTGATCTGCGATGTTACGGAGAATTTACAATACGTTATTGGTATTATTAATAGCGCCCCGCCCCAGTTTTGCAGTGCTATGTCATTGTATTCTAACTAAATCTTCCTCTTAAATCACTCTGTTTTAAAAATCGCATCAAAATCTGTTGCGTAGTTTTAAAGATCTAAGCATACATAGGCAAAAGGCAAAAGGGAAGGAAAAGCAACTTTGTTTTATACTATGTAATGAATATGAATAAAGAAATATTTTTTATCTATTCAAAGAAATAAAGAAAAACCAATTACACTTAAGTGAGTCCTTTCACTGACCGATAATCCTCAATGGCTTTTAACTATCTAAGATCCAATTGAAACGTAGCTTAAATACACATCAAAGGTACAACTTCAATTAGAAACGGGCGGTCTACATAAAAAATTACTTCGACAGTGTTTAAGTGAAAAATTTAATGAAAATCTGTTTATCTAAAAGTACGTACACTGCGCTAGTCTGGGTCAGATACTTTTGAAGATATAGTAGATTTTCTAACTGCCCCTTTTTTGCTGTCCAGTGTATTTATCTTACCTAATTTAAAATCCAAATAGTACTAACTATAAAACTGAGTTTACTACTATCCCATATTACAGCAATAAATACTAATTCCGGAAAGTTTTCCCTAAAGCAACTTGCTCAATGGGAAAACTGTTCGACCAAACGAGCCATTAATTTTGGCACTAATCGTATATCCTGTACATCGCATACTATATTCACTATTCTTCCATAAAGGTGTATATAAAACCTCTTTTTATAATTTGTGGCCCAAGTTTTAAAAAAGGGAATACAAAAATATTCGCACGTTATAATGTGTTATTTAACATTATGAAAAGTTTCATTCAAAAAAATACTGAAACAGGAGTTAGAAAGTAGTAATAGTATGAGTTGGATTTATCCTTTCCTTCTTTCATACTTTGATTTATTGGTACATAATTGTTTATCAACTGTGAAAATCCAAGAAACTTTCATTGAAGTTGGCAATGTTTTGAAGTTCCTCATTTGCCCTTAAAACGTAATAAAATGGATATGTGGATTAAAATAAATCGGTAAATTGAAATCAGAAATTACTTACTTTCTGACTAAATATTTTTAACACTTTTTTATTATTATTAGTCAAGTAAAATCGTGTCAACTCCTACTTTTAACTTACCTGTTTCTATCCTATAAGGTTTGCATGCCAATAAACACGGCACTCATGTCCAAGCACTTTTAGACACGACTATACCACTGACACAAAACGATCGCGCGGTAAAATCAAAGGGCTTAACACGTCCGCCCCCGACCGAGACCACGGGCGCACTGAGCTTCAGCAGTGCCGATCCGAATATTCTGAAGATCGGAGCACCTCGGGAAACTTCGTGTTAGGTGCAGTTACATATCTTTTGCATTACAGCCTGTTTGATATGTGAATAATTTAGACACTGAAAAAGGTGAGGCATCTGACGGCTTAATTGAGCGTTTGATCATGCGGATGATGGAAGGTAAACGGTATATCAAAGTGACCTAAACCTTTTCTTGGTCCTTTTTGATGCTTGTGTAATCGTATTACGTATAATCTAATTTATCCTTAACAACGTTGTATGTAATACTAGCAGTAATGATTCGGCAACCTTTTCAAATAACAGTTTTTTTACATAAAGTTTATCTAACTATTTGGCAATTTTGTTAAGAATTTCTTTGGTTATGATTTTTTTTGCCAAGTTCAAAGCCCGATTTTTCTCACTGTATAAGATACAATACAAGCAATGAAGATTATTTGTTTTTCTGTACTACGAAATAAACGCGTAGCGCTTCTATAGACACGTCGTAACGCATATTGCTACGAGTAATGCTACGGACTACGAGAAATATCTACGTTAAATACTAAACTTCTATACCCGTACAATGAAGGCAAGCTTCTGGTACATGACGACGGCATGTCAAGGTAACCACTGCGGGTTCTTGTGCAGTTGTAATAGGGGCGAGTTTGCAACAAAAATGGGTAACCTGATGTGCTGTCGTGTGTACATGAATTATTTTCCTTCAATGGAATGTATTCAGAGAACTGCTCCTGAATTAATATACCTACTCAATACTACTATTTATTTCAACCGACAGACAGTGGTGACTGAGTTTGTTGCGGCGCTTCTTCTCAGCACTTGCCAAATATTGGTCTCAAAGCGCTGCACTGGTAGGACAAAAATATTATGAGACGTGTGAAGGCTCCATAAGAGCAAAACTTTAAAGTTTTTTTTAATTAGTCCTTATTGGGGTTCCGTAGTCCTGACAAGGAACACTTATTTAATTTTAATTTTGGATTTGTAAGCACTATTTAATAGTCCATGCAAATAAAGGAATTTTGAATTTGACTTTGCATTTTGTAATAATGACATAATTAATGAATAGGGATATTAGTTCACACATGGTTAATAATACCAAATTCCATGTAATTTATTTCAAAAGGCAATCGAATAATAAATTTCTGTCTAATTACCGTTTCATTGAACATTTAAATCTAAATTAACGATTAATTTTCAAGGAAACGAATCAGTCGAGCGTATCACCTAATTGCTTGCCGCAATGATGTCAAATACCCAATAGGCATATAAAAAAAGGAATCTATCTAAATATATATAACTCAAAGGATGAATGACTGACTGACTGACTCACTCACTCACTGACTGACATAGTGATCTATCAACGCACAGCCTTAATCACTGGACGGATCGGGCTGAAATTTGGCATGCAGGTAGATGTTATGACGTAGGCATCCGCTAGGAGGTAAAACGAGGTCCATGCGTACGTAGTCGCGGGCGCTTGCTAGTATCTTATATTCACACTAGCGAAAAGGCCGTTCTTAGCGGATGTCTACTACACCCTTTATGGAACCTATCTGCCATTTTTCAAGTTTGTAGATGTTTTAGTTTCTGAGATTTCTCTTTTTTAGGTATACTCTACTTAGAGCACCTACGTTCTAAATGGAACCCCCATGCAAAATTTAAGACTCCTTAGCACTTGTAGTTTCAAGATTTCGTTATAAGTAAGCCAGTCAATCAGTGACCTTACCTTCCCTTTTATAGATATAGATACCATCACCATCCTCCTCGTTACTATCGCATATTTGCAATGCCTGGTAGTTTCTTAATACTTTGGCCTTGTTTCATAGAATTCAATAAGACCAAAGTAAATTCCATACAAAAGTTTGGAAATAACGAAAGTGCCCGTCGCAGCCAACCGGCTAACAACGAGGGTCACAGCCTCCTAATTATCGCATTAATCATACGAAATCGTTAAAAACCAGTGAATGGGCCTGCGATAAATTCGGCAACTTCTTTTATTAGAAAGAAGGTCAAACAATGTTTCATGTTCGATCCGGGATAGGGATGTGCTAGTGTAAAGTAACCGGTTTCGGTTCAAGACATCAGATGTTTTTTTTTGCTTTTTACAAGCGTTTTTACAAGAACTGTTTTTTTATTTGAGCAAATTATAGTGAGGATTTGCGTGTAAACGGATGATCGGGATTACTGTAAATAATTAAAATGTAAACTTTCAATGAGGATCATTTCGATTTTTAGCTGTGAATGCAGATTTATAGGGCTAAGAAATCCTTAATACACAGTGCAAAAATTTTTGTTCTACGACAAAAATTGACGAAGTTATGGCCAAATTACTAAAAAAGTTCACTGACCGCCCGGCGCGGGGACGATGACGTCATTATATCCGAACCGAACGCTGCCGGCGTACTGCGTGGATAGAAAATATTTTTTTCTAGCCAAATTATCAGTTTTAGAGAAAAACTTGTAATGACATTTATTCATCAGAATAAAATAAGCTATCGATAGGTAATTTTAAAAAATAGAAATTGTGAAAAATAACGCAAAAAATCCATACGCTCATACGATTCAATGGCACGCAGAGACGCGATTGGGGTCTCCGCGGTGGTATATTTGGCGATTTATTCAAATAAAGTGTTCATAAGTGTTGTTAGAGTCATATCTTCTTCCAAGTAAAATATAAAAATGTATAAGTATTAATTTATTTACTTCTAACAATAAGGTATAGCTGAGGCAGATACACTCTGCCTAGGCTACAAGACATTGCTATGAAAATAATTTCGATGTACACGCAATACCTACCTGTTATTTAGTTTTTCTGAGTTAAACCTACGCACCTACCTATCTATTCGCCGTTCCCATGGGCGGGCCAGCTGCTGCAGGAAAGGACAGCCGCTCCGTGCTGGAAATCTATTTAATCTTAGCCTAGAAGCTGGGTATGACTTGACCCCTCCCCCTCCCCCCAGGCAAGAAGCTAGGTAAGGCTTGCCCCTACCCCCAGGCCATAAGCATAAGCTGGATATGACTCCCCTTCGGCCAGAAGCTGGGTATGACACCCCCTCCATGCCAGAAATGCCAGAAACTGGGTATGACTTGACCCCCCCCCCTCCCCCAGGCCATAAGCTGGGTAAGGCTAGCCCCTCCCCCCAGCCCATAGAAACTGGTTACGACTTGACCCCTCCCCAAGCCAGAAGCTGGGTAAGGCTAGCCCCTTCCCCCAGTCCATAAGCATAAGCTAGGTATGACACCCCCTCCGTGCCAGAAATGCCAGAAACTGGGTATGACTTGACCCCCCCCCTCCCCCAGGCCATAAGCTGGGTAAGGCTAGCCCCTCCCCCCAGCCCATAGAAACTGGTTATGACTTGACCCCTCCTTTCCCCCCCCCCCCCCTCCCCAAGCCAAAAGCTGGGTAAGGCTAGCCCCTTCCCCCAGTCCATAAGCATAAGCTAGGTATGACTCCCCCTCGGCCGGAAGCTGGGTATTACTTACCCCCCCCCCCCCCCCCCCAGGCCAGAAACTGGGTATGACTTGCCTCTCCCCCCCCCCCCCAGGCCAGAAACTGGGTATTTGCATCATATTATGTATTATTATGTTCAATTCATACAATCATTAAGTTACACTCACCCCAACCGCGTCTCCGCATTGCATCGAATCCTATGAAAATGTGGTTTTTGGACATAGCAATATTTAATTTTCACAATTTTTATTTTTAAAAATTACTGGTCGATAGGTTACTTTATTTTGAAGAATAAATGTTATTAAAAGTTTTTTTCTAAAACTGATAGTTTAGCCGGAAAAAAATATTTTCCATCCCAATAGTACGCCGGCTGCGCTCGATTCGGATATAGTGACGTCACGCGGCCTTGCGTACGTTGACTTTTAGCGGCAAAAACGGCCTATGTTTATTACTTAATATCTTCGTAAGTAATGGTCCGATTTGGATAATTCAAAAAGATATATCTTTCTTATGTCTTAAAGATTAACGTAGATACTAGTTTTATTGAATTTTCTACAACAGTACTGATCCTCATTGAAACAAATATAAATTATACAATAACGCTTAATGCGTGTTTTACTTAATTATAGCGGTGAAACGCATTGGATAAATATTTAACGCAAAAAAATGGTTTCAATAAAGTCTTATGCTGAGTTAAACTTTGACGATCGTCAAAAATCTGTCAAAGTCCATACAAAAAGCTTTTTATAATGAAAACTTTTTATAATGATTTCAAGTTGATAGAATAAGCTTAAAATATTCAAAGTAGCGTGACCTAATCGGTTTTTCCGAAGAAAATTGTTTCCCTTCCCTACTGACCAATGGGCACGCTTTATGCCAACTCCAGTTCTTTTGAACTTTTGTTCGAATTCATAGAAATTTTCAGAGTCACTTAGCTCTTTTATCTTTGGCCTAAAGTGTTCCTTGCTGTGACGTTCGTTAAGGTAATTAAGTTCCTTACTCACGACAGGTTTCGCTTTAAAAATAAATCGCATGGAAAAATTACAGTTACTGTGCAGGTGAGGTTTAATTTCAGTTGGTTGGGTCAGGTAATCATAATTATGCTTAACTAGCTTTCCGCCCGCGGCTTCGCCCGCGTGGAATTTTGTCTGTCACAGAAAAACTTTATCGCGCGCTATCCTATCTAAACTATCCTATGTCCTTTCCCGGGACTCAAACTATCTCTATGCCAAAGTTAATCAAAATCGGTTCAGTGGTTTAGGCGTGAAAGCTGACGACAGAGAGACTGAAAGGCAGATAGACAGACAAACAGACAGAGTTACTTTCGCATTTTATGATATTATACTATAGATTTAAGAGTATAGTGTTTTAGGGGAGACATATTATGTTCAGTAGTGGACGTCCTGTGGTTGAAATGGTGATGATGATGGTGATGATAGTTTGATGATTAGTGACTGACCGAAAAGAATGAGAATTGTCACAAGAAATTAAGAAAAATAGTTTAAGCTCTTTAAAACTATTAATTGCTTAAAGTATGCGTCTCCTAGTATATCAGCATCGTATACAAAAACGTTAGTATTAACTTCGAAAGTAAAATCACACAAACGATTGTATAAGTACAATCGACAAAAGTACAAGACAAGTACAAATATAATGTATGATAAGTCATACATAATATTCCGAGAAAATCAAATATCTACCAACACGGTTCATGAAAGCTCGCTGACAGACGGACTGACGGCAGAGGTATATAGGAGAGACCCTTTGGTTGCTAGGGAAAAGTCTTAAAAGTTCATACAAAGATTTAGACAAGCTGATTTTTTTGAGATGAGGATTTTAGTTAATGAGATGTACATTCAGTATCCTCTAGACTTAGGTACAAAGTGAATGGCTCTTAGCATTATATTTGCCTGTTCAAGAACTGAACTCCCGACCCTTGTCTTTGTCGAGGACGATCCACTAGACCAGACAACTATTTCGCTTATTGCCAGTCCAATACGAACTTCATGCTCTATTGTATACAACTTCAAATTGTCATTAACTAAATTAAATTCGCCATTATACGTCTGCTAAAACGAGACACTTATTAAAACTTTTGTAACTTAAATATTATAACAATATTTTATAATTAAAACCGATGGAATAAAGTTGGTCCTTTGATTGCTAATTTAATTTCGAAATACTTGCAAATATTTATCCTTTTTCATTACAAAGTAGATAATTTAAAATGTTGCAATTAATTTCTCGATCTATTTTTGGCAAAGAATTTTTGAAATGTCATCAGTGAAAGTTCTATGTAAAATAAACCAGCCTATTTTTAGTTACTACAATCTGTATCTAAAAGATGACTCGCGAATGTTGGTGAACATAGATTAGGTATTATTACTCCTACACACTAAACTTTACTAGACCTTTCATGAACTTAAACTCCTCTCTTTAAAGATATATTTTTATAGCAGATGATAAGCTATAACTAAGTACTGTCTTTAAATCTACACACGAGTAGATAGCAACGAAGGCATTTTTCCGTTCGTTCAAGTGATCTTATTTATGTCTGGCGACAATAATGCGCAAAAATATTGGTCTAACGGTTGCAAATCGTACAACAAATATGATTCATCCATTCACCAGCATGAGGAACGAAAAATGAAGCATATTCTTTCACTGTTTATGACCAAGCAAAAACATCATGCGTAGTTGCAAACCGAGAACACTTCTTGGCAGAGCTTTCCTTAACAATATGCCAAATATGAGCTAGAAATTTATTCTTAAAGTTTACGGAAAAAGTGATGTTACTGATCATAGCTCCAATATTGTTACCAAAGATTAAGTTAATATTATCGTAAATTACATTTAAGCTGCTAATCTAAATTTAACAGCTGATACTGTATCCCCAGACACCAGACGTAACATAATTTGACAGACGGCTCCTAAAGAGGTTAGCATAACTTTGCATACACTATTGAAAAGCTGGAAAGATAAAATATTCAATAGGTACTTTTAGTTCGTGACAGTTTCTATTAGATTAAGTATGGTAATAAGGGTTTGCGAATTTGGACTTTGAAATAACAAAGGCATAGTTGAGGCGAACTATGTAATTGTGAAGAATATTAATTATTTTTGGAGCCTTCTAAGGCCGTCTGCTCACTAGCTGTATTTGTAACTACGCCTGAAATTATTTTCGTTTTCAAAAAATCCTAGAGATATTGGTATTTAGTTAACAATCTGTAAGTAAATAATTAACATTCATATAGTCGAGGTTCTAATGCTCGTAGCAATAATAAATATTCGTCATTAAATATTAGTCATTTTAGTCTTTCAGTCACTACACTACTAGACTCTAGTGCATTGGTTCCCAAAGTGGGGGGCGCGCCCCCCAGGGGGGGCGCAAAGACTTTTAAAGGGGGGCGCGGGCCATCTGTATACTTAAGTATAAAAACCTGCGACCGCTGAGAGAATGCATTCCAGACTGCTCGATACGACCAATAAATGATCTTGACTGGAGGAGGGGGGGCGCGGAATTTTAGTATGGTCGAAAGGGGGCGCGTCTCAAATAAGTTTGGGAACCAATGCTCTATTGTATATGTATCGAAAAATCTATCCGACTCTATCTGCAGTATTCGTTGGCCTTAATCGGCTTCCTGCACACCGTGCATTCCGTTCTGGCGAAACTTTCGAATGTACCCAATATTTTGGTAACAGCAACGTGAAACAGATACAGTTTGTTTACTAAGAGTTTACGTTAGGTGTGCTCGCTGATGGCGAGTGCGTCAAAAAAATCTATGAAAATTTTAGTTCTTGAAAGTTCTTAAAGCCTCTAGGGGCGCTTGTACATAATAATATAATGTAATTTTTTGTCATACAATTATTATAATTTTTACGCAGTCGCTAGCATCTAACGTACTCATGGTAAGCACACTGTTTGAGTTCGCTAGTGCGTACTCGGCCTAAGACGGCAGAGTGGGAATGTACCACACCACAATCCTGACCGATCCTAATTTAGAGCTGCCGTAAACTGGTACCAGCCAGTGATTATAACCACAAATAGATTTATTCACTCATACATAACTCAAATATGACGAGGTACATAAGGAGCCTTCATGCACATTTAGAATAAACATTTTTATTTTAAATCGCCCTCCCTACTGGATTTTTTGATCCAGTGAGGCTGGATGCGGGCAGCGCAGGATTCATTATGGAAAACCTTGGGGGAGGCCTTTGTCCAGCAGTGGACGTTATTTGGCTGAAACGAAACGAAACGAAGACTCTAAGTACGTGTATTACAATATTCCATAAGTAGTGTGTATGGCTTGGTGGTTACGCTCTTGACTTTAAATTACTGTTTGCGTTGGCGTGGGTTCATATCTCGTCCATGTCAAATGTTAGACCCTTACCATAAATGTGTTGAACTAGTCGCCGCCGCAGTTAAATTTTTCTACCATATCATGATGTGATTATTAAGAAAGACTATTAACTTTAATACCATGAAAGTGTAAAGTGTTTCTACGGGTAGGTGCGTTTATGGCAAACTGACTGACAACGTTTCAAGATTATTTTCTTTTCAAATTCCCAAAATTAAGTCCTATTTTAACAAATGGGCAACCTTCAAGTGATTCAATTCCGCGTTTAAGGCTTGGTATTTCTTCTCAAGTAGGTATTTCGCGCTGTCAAAATCTGCGCGCGCAATTCTTCGCCGAAAACAGCGCGTCAAAGAGCTCCCGCCACAATTTCCAGCTACACAGTATAGAAATACGCAGTTGGTTAGGTTAGGTTGACTTCCTTCCCTTCAAGCGTCACACTCACAACACTTTCTAATACAAATCATATCCAAGTGATACAAATTAAAACACCTTTCAGACTTTTTGGGAATATATTCTAGAATCGAATAAATATAAAATATAACTGCAGAAGTAAACACGGTTCAAAGTGGCCGTGGCGTCGCCCGACCTTCTGGAAGTGCTGCGCCGGCTTAAAGAATTTCAAGATTACGTCACCCGACCTATCGGTAGGCCCTTGGGAGCTTGAGCGTTTGGATTTTTTTTTTATGATAAGTTACTCTTAGTAGCGATTATTTAGAGCTTGGATAATAAATTTAATTATAGTTGTTGCAATTCACGAAGCTTTGCATGTGGTTAATAACATTAATCAGTATAGGTACGCATCAATTTTGTTCAGTCTCTTTGTTTATTAATAAATAAAAATATCATACTAAAATTGCAGAAACATATTTGTTTGTATTGGTCTGGGTGTTTTCTTTCTATAATATGTATGACGTATGTACGGGGTTCTGTACCTATCGAAAATTGCTATGAGCATCACACGCAGTTACCTGCGTACCTCTGTGCACTCATGGGAGTTTAAGCAGAGGTCCCTAGAGTTTGACTTTGAGCTTTGTTTATAGTCATTACGAAGCAGACTGATGGGAAACTGCACTGTCTTGAATTCGAAAGGGTAATTTGACGGTGTTTGGGGAATTCTAGGAATAAATACAGAGTCTCCTCATTGAGATTAAGACATTTCAATTTGAGATTTCACTTGACATTGAACACAATCTAAAATGGAGTTTTCAAACACTTGTAAAAATAAAAAGTAATTAAATCAAAGGCACTAAGTAGTATTGATATCAACTTCGAAGAAAATGACTGCCAAAATTACTTTCTACCCGTTCCACACGTCTTTCATGAATTATTTAAGGTATTGTTAAACTAAATTTCAAGTAGATTGAACCAAGGAATCACTTTGTCCCATACAAACTTTGCCCCCTTTTTTCACCCCCTTCATTTCATGACCCCATTTCGGAAAATCTTTTCTTATGAGATGTCTACGTCATAAAAAGAACACACCTTCCAACTTTCAGGTCTCTACGATATCCGTCAGTCATTTAGGACAAAGCATTTTTATTAGTTGTTCAAAACTCTATCGTTCCAGGTATGTCATTGACAGGAGGGCGCTACTATCTTAATGGGTTATTCATTAGTCCACTTGACATTTCAGAATCGTTTGACTTTAGATACCTAAGCGATTTGAATCAAGTTCTGAAATAACTTGAGGTGTTGTACCCGATCAAGCTTTTCATTGCAGGACAGTTAAATAGTTTTATTATTAGTTTCTTCTCTAAGTCTTAATTTGTCAGAGTAGGTAAAGGCTCCATGAGAGCAAAATTTAGCTTTATAATAGTTTTTATTTTTTTTCTTGAAATATTTGACGCCTTGTAATCTCTCGTTAATATAGGTCCACACAAATAAAGAATGTTTGACTTCGACTTTAATAATTATGCTCTTACATAATTATAAATAAACTAGCTTTCCGCCCGCCGCTTCGCCCGCGTGGAATTTTTTGGTTTTTATATAACCTATTATTACACTCAGATAAAATATAATGTGGCTTTCTATTGGTGAAAGATTTTTTAAAATCAGTTCAGTAGATCCCGAGATTACCCCTTACAATTTAACAAATATACAAACACACAAACTTTACCTCTTTATAATATTAGATTATAGATAGGTAATTTGAAACCCTATTTTGTTTTATTATTTTTTTTATTTTAAATATTTCACGATCCAAACTAATATTTACTGTAAGTAAATGCTAAATAGTAAATATTAGTTTGGATTGTGAAATATCCTACTAATATTATAAAGGCGAAAGTTTGGAAGTCATGATGTCTAGATGTTTGTTACTCTTTCACGCAAAAACTACTGAACGGATTTTGTTGAAACTTTACAGTATTATTGTTTATACCCCAGATTAACATTATGACGATATGTGGCAAATAAATTTCAATAAATAAATAAGACGTGTCTAAAAGCGCCATCTATCGTCATTGGTTAAAATCTACAGCACTGGACAAACTACGGTATGACGTTCGTAAATATTCATTCGGGGGAAACCGTGAAACGCCATCTATCAACATGGGTAAAATGAGGTAAAACATCATATCTAACGGGGGTAAAACGAGGTCCACGCGAACGAAGTCGCGGGCGGCCGCTAGTTTATAATAGGTAGCTTTCCCTCCGCAACCTTATTGGTATTCCATGTATAAGTCTTTTAACTGAGTTCTGTTAAACATTTCATGTAAAATTTGTTCAATTATAACTCTATTTACATCTGCATCTGTAAGCAAGGATTCATGTTCTCCAGCCCAGATGCCGAGTAAACAGAATCGTCTTTCAGTGACGTGCAGCTGCCCCTATATTTGACCCACTGACCTAATTTTTTATTATTTATTTGTGTCAGTGTGCTCTTCTAAAGAGTGAAGACGATTGTATGTAGGTACTATTAAAATGTAATTTTAACTCATTGGTTTTGTCTCATATTTGAGGAATGTATCATGAGTAGAGTCTTAGTTTAAAAGGATGCCAACGATTTAAATTTCAATAGGTAGACAAAATTCAGAATTCTTTATTATCAAAAATTTTAGCTTTCTCCAGTAACACTGGTATTATTATACTGTGACTCATCAAAGTCATCATTGTCAAAAATATTGACAAATCGAGAACTGTCACGGCCAAAAAACTGGCACGCGTCCGTCCTCCGTAAGCGCCACCGCGCGACTGATTGAGATTGTTCAAGCCGTCATGGGCGATTTTTTCCACATTTTTTAACATAGTAACTAAATAAGACGCAATATAAAAATTTCATCCGTTAAAAGCCCTCAAGTTATTTCTGAACTTTAGTTTAGTAAAAGATTCAGAATCTCAAATCGCTTATTTTAAAAATAAAACCATAATTAGAAAACGAATAGAGGTAACTTTGGGAATTTATTCTATCGAGTCAACTTCATCAAATCGTGTTTCCATCCGTTAATAGCCCTAGAAAATATCCTCAACTATGCCCAAAAAAAATCTTAGCCTTTTATTTTACTGTTTAGTACCTCAAAAATGAAAAATGAAAACCTCATTTTCGCCATTTTCTCTGTTACCCGGCCTTAAAGGTTAAACCATACCAGACGTAGGTTCAGTAAGCCCATAACTTAAACATCATCTACAATTCTTTAACATTAATTTTGATATAAATAAATTAATAGTCTACTCGTATAAATATAAACCAATCTTTCCCTTGGCCACGCCAATCCTTTTTAATCGGATATTTTCAGAAAACTCGACAATACTCTATCTTCGTGCGTTTTATGATTTACTAACCCCGCGATTTCGTACGTGTGGATCCCGTTTTACCCCCTTCATCTATCTTACGCGGTTTAGATTTTTTCATACAAATGTTTTTTCCCGCTAACTCCCGTTCCCGTTGGAATTTTGCTATATCCTGTTGTAACTAAGCTTTAAGTTTACTAAGGTACCTGCATGCCAAATTTCAAGCGTCTAACTTAACCCTTAAGTAACATCCTTATTTTTGGTTACACTTAGAACACCCTGGGGTAAAAAAAATACCCCAAACGGAAATTGAAAAATTTTAAGTAAATATTTAAAATCAATTTAATTTGTGATTTACAGTGTATTAATAGACTCACTAAATTATACTATTGTTTTAAAAGAACGTCTATCTAGCGTAAAGAAACATCTTAAATCAATCATAACAAAAAACAAAGATTTTTTCATTGGCAACTAATAGTCTCCACAATGGTCTTCTAGAAAAATCTTGGAAAGTTATTGTGGGAACCAAAAACTTACACTAATTGGACATTGAATAGATGTTTTATACATATTTTAAACACAAAATGAAATAAAACGAAAATTTTTGGCTTTATAATAAAGCAAAATAAAAAACTTTATTTTTTATAAAATTATGAAAAAATATTTTTTTATTTATTTTATTCCTAATTATTTTTTTCAAAACACATCAGACACGCTGAATTATTACATAATTATCACTTTTGGGCTCTATTTCTGTGTCGAATTTATGAACGCTGTGTTCTGAGGGGATGTCTTCAAATTTCGGAAAGTATTATGTAAATCAAGCTCTATTTATTTCTCTGCATTCTCGAGACAACGTGCTACTTAATCTTCATATAAATTTTTACTCATTTTGTTTAAATATTGTAAAAACCTATTAATAAGATATTAGGTGATAATAAATTAAAGCATGCGTAACTAACACCCTGGGGTAATTTTCCACCCCACCTACCTGTACAAGCCAAACAGATGATTTTTTTCACATCCCGCGTCTACGAGCTTAAAGCGCACACTCTGCATTGAGAATACACAAAACGACATTGCACTAGCTTCGGTAGAAAAAAAGATATGTCAATTTTTATGCGCCTGGGGTAAAAAATTACCCCACGGTGTTACTTAAGGGTTAAGCGGTTTAGATTTTTCATACAAAAGTATTTTCCCGGTAATTCCCGTTACCGTGGGAATTTCGGGAATTCCTTTCTTAGTGCACCTCAACGGTACCTAAGCTACGTCCCTTCCAAATTTCAAGTGCCTACGTTTAGCCGCTTAGGCTGTGTGTTGATATGTCAATCAGTCAGTCAGTCAGTTTCTCGTTTTATATGCTGTTGCGGGATATTTTTTAGACAATTTTATGTAGAATATATTTCCGTCATACATGATTTCTATGTAAATTTAACCATTAAGGCTGCACTCGCGACGGAAGCTTAAAAAATGGAGTAACTACTACTCTGCTCCTAAGTATACTATAACCTGCCTAGGAGTATGAAGAATAATTGTTGTAATTTGTAGTTTTGTTAAAATCCGTCGAGTAGTTTTTGTTTCTATAAGGAACATACAGACAGACAGACAGACAGACAGACAGACAGACAAAAATTTTACTGATTGCAATTTTGGCATCAGTATCGATCACTAATCACCCCCGAGTATGAAGAATAATTTATTGTTGTAGTTTGTAGTTTCGTTAAAATCCGTCGAGTAGTTTTTGTTTCTATAAGGAACATACAGACAGACAGACAGACAGACAGACAGACAGACAGACAGACAAAAATTTTACTGATTGCAATTTTGACATCAGTATCGATCACTAATCACCCCCTGATAGTTATTTTGAAAATATATTTCATGTACAAAATTGACCTCTCTACAGATTTATTCGTATAGATTATGGCGCATCCACACATGCCGGGCGACACGGCCGTTTGACCATAATAGGGAGAGTAATATTAACCCTACTCTATGTATCCATATTGCATTAAATTATGTAGGTACCAATTTCCGCAAAAGACAAACCACATCGCGTGCCGGAAACGATAGAATCCGAATTGCGAGTTACGGCCTATATTTCAAAATCAAATTGGTCCCGAGCGGCGTCAATTTAAAGTAACAATAATTTTACAGAATCGTCCCCCCTTAAACGTTTTAAAAGGTTGTTTTGAGAAGATTTCGCTAGTCAATACGCGATTGTCTGTACCATTGACTTGTTTACAAAAAAATTTAAACATTGTGGCACATTTTGGCTGAACTGTGAAATACAGCTTAAAATTAATATTGTAGAGTCGGCACTATATCAAAGTAATGTCCCCCGACGATGACGCTTCGATAAAAATATTACTCATATACTTAAAAGCTTGCAATAACCAAGTATTGGTTATAAGTAAATAATTTAAAAATCCTTGCTTAATCTTGGCTCAAGGTATTTTCAAATAATTTACATCTTACATTTTGAACGACGTAACGTAATGTACTTTTTTCTAATTAGGTACGTACTCTATGTAATTACTTGACACTGTTTATTTCTTTTTACAGGTTTTTCATTGTCCGAAGACAAAACCTAAGTTTTGTTATCACATGGCGTGTATGTAAAAGCATGAGAGGCTCTATCGACGCCATAGAAAAACAGTCAATTACAAGAAATATTAATATAAGAACGGCACAAATCGGTCTTCACCGCGGGTTGGGGGCGAATAATTAATTAAAATATTTAAGTATTACATAGCTTTAGAACTGTAATTAGGTATTAAACTCGTAACACACTTTAAAGGCTAACAACGTTACCTATTACTAGGGTTTGATACCCGCCTTATGCAGTGTTTAACTTGAGAACAACGCTTGTTAGTGAACAAAGCAGATCCCGAATTTAGGTTCGGTTATTAACATTTAGTTGGGGAACGTAACTTTGCGACTGAATCTCACTTAGTACACCCACGTCTAGTTATACCTTGATATTTGTAGCGCATCGGTAACGTATTATGAGAGGACGATCTGTGTGAGTTTTAGTGCTAAAGTTAGTCGTATGGTTCTGCCAAAGTAGAATAGGACCCCACACTTCTCGTAGATGTTATAAGAGACTAAGGAAAAAATATGCAAACATCAGGAATTCTCAACCCAGCGTGGGGAGTGTAGGTCAAATCCACCATTTTCCTCTGGAAAATAATAAAAGGTTGTCCTCCTGTAGTAGCGACCAGATAACCTAACGATGATGATGGTGACAATAGATTAGAAAATAATGAATTCTCCCTGGAAAAAGCTGTATTATTTATTGTATAGCTACTGAACTTTTCGTATCTCTCGTTCCCACTGCTGCTAGTTCTGCGTAGCCAGGATTATAGATTTTAAATAATAGCAGAACAAATTTACTAGGCAATTAATACGAGTAATTTTCTTGCAGATCCGCTCGTGTGGTTTTCGCTTAGTCAGTTATACTGGTTATACTTAGGACGTTCACAGTTATATTGTGTGTGAACTAGTTTTTCTATACTTACTCGTTATGGAAATCAAGAGTCTTCGGTATTTTCGGGACACTTATCTTCTGGTTATTATTTCTATTGTAGTACAAAACCTAAAAAAAAATTATAACTCGTTATTGTAATAGAAAAGGTAACGTTACTGTTATTTTACCACAAAGGTTTACAGTTTATTTACAAAAGAGTCGATGACAAACATCAAAGCAAACACTGGCAATTAGGACCATTTGACGCGCGCTGTAATATAATACTGACATTAATGTGACGCACTAGTGATGCCTGTAACAATATCGATAAAATTATGAAATTAAAAATTATGTCTTAATTTTTATTATTTATAATTTCCCTTTCGTCATTACCGCGCCTTCTGTTAGGTACCTGGGATGAAGCGACTGGCTATGTTAAACTACTTTCATGAGTAATATCAATAAATATGTCCTGTTACCGTGTAGCTTCAAAATTTTAATGACATTACAAGTCTTAGTGATCCCAATTTATTTACCTAGCCAATACAATGTGAGCATCAAAATTCACCTTTTGCCACTGTAGAGCCAACAATACTCAAAGAATTGTTTTTATTAAGTTCTATTTTAGTACCGCTTCGAAACATAAAAGTAATAAATAGGCTACAACAAACTCAGTTTTCTTCATTTTATTCAACTTCATTGATTATTATTTATTGCTATAGGTACACCGGTTTTACGTCGATTCCTCTGAATTAATAATTGGTATTTGTTATTTTATACAGGGTGGCCAAAACAGTGAGGTCTAAAAGAAAAATTTAGATTCCTTACATCAATGTGTATCTAAATCACCCCCATGTGTATCATACGATTGTGCTTAGTTTAGGAGATAGAGTTCATTTTGTGATATTTTAAAATTTGATGACCTAGTAGGCTTTAAACATTTTTATCTTTTTTTTGGGGTGACTTTTCTCAGATTTCTTTTTTTCGACACATTTGTTATTAATTGCAGATGTTTGAAAAAAATAATCACTTTCCTATCTTTGATTCAAGATACAAAAGTTTTGCTAGAAACATTAAAATTATGCATTTATCAGAACACTATCAAATTTTCAACTTAAAAGTTTAAGTAAAAAAAAGAACTTCCATAGGTCCAAACCATTTTAAAAACTGCGCCGTTTCCTGAACATTCCTAATAATACAAAAAAATATGTACTTAATGGGCCACTATTTCCTGTAATCGGTCCACTAAAGTGGTAAGTCGGAGATTCCGTTACATGTTTTTGACTTTCTTAGAGCGAATTAATATTGGGAATCCTCTAAGTTTACATTACGTAGAACAGATTTAGAGCAGTAACTGGACAGAACATGTTTTTATTCTCAACGATTAAGCTTTTGCCCTTCATCACACCCGGTGGAAACTGATGATTAGGCTGAAGGTGGAAAGGAACTTCAACTACAGAGGAACTATGGCTTCCTACCTCCAAATGCCGGAATACAGTAATGCTATTAACATTATTGTGTAGTGACAGACTTAGGAAAATAGAGTTGTTAGCCAGGAAGACTTAGATCAAACCCTACCACCAACCAAACCGAGCAGAAAATTTCGCCTCCACTGGGAATCAAACCCGGGACCTCTGATGCTTACCTTTTACCACTTGAAGACAGAGGCAGAAGAGCAGTAGAAGTACCTACTACAGTGAGAAGAAGAAGGAGGGATATTTGGTTTATGTTCATTAAAACTTACTTAAAATAACAATGTGTTCCGGAATTTGGAGGTAGGAAGCCATAGTTCCTTTGTAGTTGAAGTTCCCTTCCACTTTCAGCCTAATCATCAATTTCCACCAGGTGTGATGAAGGACAAGAGCTTCCTCGTTGAGAATAAAAACATGTTCTTTCCAGTTACTGCTCTAAATCAGTTCTACGTAATGTAAACTTAGAGGATTCCCAATATTAATTCGCTCTAAGAAAGTCAAAAACATGTAACGGAATCTCCGACTTACCACTTTAGTGGACCGATTACAGGAAATACAGGACCATTAAGTACATGTTTTTTTGTATTATTATGAATGTTCAGGAAACGGCGCAGTTTCTAAAATGGTTTTGGACCTATGGAAGTTCTTTTTTTTACTTAAACTTTTAAGTTGAAAATTTGATAGTGTTCTGATAAAAGCATAATTTTAATGTTTCTAGCAAAACTTTTGTATCATGAATCAAAGATAGGAAGATGATTATTTTTTTCAAACATCTGCAATTAATGACAAATCTGTCGAAAAAAAGAAATTTGAAAAAGTCAACCCAAAAAAAAGATAAAAATGTTTAAAGCCTACTAGGTCATCAAATTTTAAAATATCACAAAATTAACTCTATCTCCTAAACTAAGCACAATCGTATGATACATATGGGGGTGATTTAGGTACACCTTGATGTAAGGAATCTAAATTTTTCTTTTAGACCTCACTGTTTTGGCCACCCTGTATGTTCCTTGACAGCTAACACGACCAATAGTTATTTCATAGTTGATTAATATACAAAAGGGCGTCGTCACCGTAGCATTCATTTATTTAATTGTGTTATCTACAAAATTTGTTGATGGTTAAATTAATTGACTTTTAAGGAGTCTATACTTTTTGATCACATTTTTGATACAATAATAATAGGTTTAGGTGGTAACACAAAGTAAGTTCTATAGCAAAGCTTTAAAAGTGTGTAAAATGACCAAGCATATTCTTTTATTTTTAAAATATTTTATTTTTCTCCGGCTACGTCGAAAATGACACTTACTAAATTTGTTACATGAAAAAAATCTATGAGACAAACTTTTGAGATCATCGACATTCCCACTTCACTACCCCCGGCTGTAAGCTCAAAACAATAAAAGTTATATTATTATTCCCATAATTATAATGAACGAAAACAGAGTAAATTCTGAGCAAGAGCTCCTGGTAGCCATAAAAGATCTGCTCAAGAAAAGTGGCCATTTGAATAAATTACAGGCTGAGGTAATTAACAATTTGTTCGTTGTTCTGTGTGTAGGTAATTGAGGTTAAGCCAAATGGTATTGGAAAATAATAATTATGATGGAACGAAGATGGAACTGAATACGTGAAATATGTGCGTGAATTTGAGTGGAATTGTTTCAAAACTTTCTCAGAGTTCAATGCCATACTTATGACATGCTCTGAATACATTCCATAACAATGCCATATTTTTTTATGGTTTTGACAAAAATTAGGTGCTTTTGATCTAGAGACTCTTCTTAGTCAGACACTCTTGTCAGAGTGGTCGTGATTGCGCTGACGAGGCACATGGTGGAGTGTTCGATATCATTTCCGAGGGTAGGTAGATCTGGAGAAAGTTGTGATTAATCAGTCTGTATTTTTGGAATACTCTTGTGAAGTCTATCACGATACACCATATCCTCAATCAGAGTCGACCAACGAACTGCCTATCCCTATGAAAATCAATTTAACTAAAGACATTTAGTGACGCGATTCTACTCCGTTTCAGATGCGTGCCAAAGTGACTGAGGTGCTCCAAGAAAGGCAATTCTCGATAAATGCCGGTGAAAGGAAAACCCTGATACCCGCTCCAACTGATGAAGTCCTTTTAGTGAATGAACTGGTGCGGGAATACCTTGAATGGAACGGGTACTTGTATACAGCATCGGTGATGACGTCAGAGGCAGCCATGGCTAAGGATAAAAGAACAAGGGCGGATCTGTGTGCAGAGGTTGGTGTGAGAGATGATGAGAAGTCATCATCGCTGCCGCTTCTGTCAAATATAGTGGCTGCGTATACTGAGAGGATTAAACGCAAAATTAATAAGAGCAAGAAGGATGCTTGTTAGTAATTTTGTTTTATTTGTTATGTTTGGTTGAATAAAACTTGCACTTGGATATTTTTATGGAGTGTTTTTATGTTTGAAGAATTTGGGGCTAGTTAATGTGTTTTTTTAAACAATTACAACATAATTATTATTGTGAAGATCCATTCAACACCCACAATAATACTTTAAGCCCATTTAGTACAAATAAAGTGATTTGATTTGATTTGATTTGATTTAAAAATCAATTGAAATAAGCATCCAAATACGTAGAATAATTAAGTTATGCTCTATTTTGCACACCCTTTGTACTCGTATAACCTCGATTAATGCAGTTGCAGTCAGGCTAACAAAAATAGCGCGCGGCTTAGCGATATTTTCTTAGCTTTGGAATAAGAAAACGAAGTTAGCATCTTAGATGGTTAGCAGAATGGAAACTTGCCGGAACAGTCAGCTGATACAACAATGTGTGCTTGCAAACTGTTTACGGTGTGTGAACTCTGCCTACAGTTGATAAAGGTGCAAGTATACTCGTAAAGGCCTATTCAAACCTGAGCGATATTCGCTGCCGCTGTGGGTAGAGGTACATAGGTAGACGGTAGCGAATACCGCTTAGGTCTGAACAGTATTATTACCGCATACCCACTGGGTTTTCTCTGCCGCAGACGGTAGCGAATACCGCTTAGGTCTGAATAGGCCTTTAATGTTGCGTTCAAAGACTAAAAATGCTCATTGGAACAAAACAGCGTGTAGTTCGTTGTGAAACTCTATTTCAGTCCTTTTTAACTGACTTCAACAAAAGGAGGAGGTTCCCAATTCGGTTGGTTTTTTTTTCTATGTATGTACTTACACCGATTACGCTGAGATTTCGGAGCCGATTTGCGTGGTTCTTGTTTTCATCAATGCGAAATAGTTTCAGTTTAGTTAGGCCTAGTTTCCACGCACAATAAGGCGGAGTAGAGCGGAGCGGAGCGCAGAAGTGTTTTGACTATTTCCATTTCTTTTCTCCGCTACAGCTCCACGCTATCAAATTCTATAGAAAAATTGGTCCGCCCACACTTCTCCGCTCTGCTCATCTCCGCTCCGCCTTGGTGGAAACTTTGTTGGAAACATATTATCGTGTTATGGATCTTACCAAATATTAGTTTTTTGTTATAAGTAGTTATGAACTAATCGACCTTAGTTATGTAAAAACAACTGAAATAAGAAAAGATTCATTTATATTTTAACAAAGCAATCTCTGTCAGCCAACGGTCACGTGGATTCCAGGAACAGTGCCTTTGGGACCTTTGTTTTTCCCAGAATATGTTTATGTTAACAGAATAATTATGGAAATACAGCAGAAAATATGATTGTGAACATGAAGAAAGTAAAACATGCAGATTAATTTTTTGTTTGACTGTAGTTTTATTACCACTTGGCAGATTTTAAAGAACTTTGAATCAAGAAGTTCCTTTGGGTGATTCTGTAAAAAATATGTGAAGTTTGATCTGCCCAGAATATTTTTTTGTAGCTACAAGTATAATAGTGTGTAATAGGTAATAAAATAACTTGTTGTGACAGTTGAAAGCGCTGCAGCTTACTGCAGCTGTCTTTGAAGCCGGTGGGCATGCTTATTACGTTAATAAATTAAAAAGGCACTTTACGTGGTCATTAATTAAATTCAAATTGGATTGCCTAGCATAGTAGACATCAACGTAGAATAAATCACCTCATCCATACCCATTAAGGTGTATTACGTGATTGATTGCTACCCTGCTGACCTTCAGTCAGTGGTATGTCAATGAGTTAATAGCCTACGTCTTGGCTATTCATACCCTGCCCCCTGGGTGCCCCTTGGCCATCAGTCTTGGCGAAGTGCAGGTTATTTGTTATTGTCCCCAGTAACGCCGTGCTGATTGATGGTTTTTGGGCATAGCATCTTTAATTGACGACCAAAGGTGGATACCCTTTATTAAGAACTTTCATTTGACACGTAGGTACACCAAAGTAAGGTTTCTCTTATATGTATGTATAATGTGACACAACACAATGCTAATTAAAATATGTAGAGTAGAATAAAATATTATTTAATGCTATGATATCTGTGTACACTTGTACAGTTTGCATTATTTTGATAAAGGCTTATAATTCGTTACAACTTTTGCTCATAGCGTAGCGTACGTTAAGAAACCGGAAAGGGTATTCCTTTACGTTAGTTTGATCGCGCTCGAGTCTAACCTCTAGTTAAACGACTCTATTAGTTGTCCAAATTCAACTCAAAATTGTGCCACCTGCGGCATTCGAACCCGCCACCACGCATAGTCCTTTACACAAAAATTAGACAAGGAGACAAACTATATAACTTTTTAGTTGATAACAACAAGTTAATTTATTTTGAGTATCCAATCCAAAATATTAGGATAACATATTAATACTTATTTTCATCAATCAATAACAGCTTAGTCAGAATCGCTTCAGTCACGCAATCAACATTAGGAATAGCTCTAATTATGGGACGTAAACTTCACAAAAGTGCACCATTCGAAACACACCTTTACTCCGCCCACGAATCAGTTTAATGCCAGTTTTTGACACAGCGCAGAAAAAGTAGTAAAGCAATGAGAAAATGCAGACACGTTCAAATTATGTATTAACGTATTTCAATGCAAGTAGGCAGGTAAGTAGTGGTTTACATACATACCTACCTATATCATCATCATCAAAATTTAGCCTCGTCTACAGAAACACGACCCACTCTAATAATTTTGTAAAGGAAACATTTGGCCAAAGATCACCCCCTTTACACATCTGGGCATAACAACCGCATTTCAATTTGTTTGATGCGTACTGAAAATGCTCAATACTGTTTAAAAGTTTCGATTACTATATCTCAACAAGGAGAAGTAACTAGAACTAGTTTTTGAAGTATAAAATATACGTTAACAAGGTTTAAAGAACTCTCCACCAAGCTACGCTTGATATAATTATAATACTACTTCAATTTACACTATGACCTTACCTCCGAGCCATTTTTGAAATGGCCACTCAAAGCCACAATGAACGGTAACGGACGAGTACATTTATCTTCGGAAATCTGTCCGCTATTCAATCGTGTCAAAGAACCATTGTGCCCTAACTGATTACTACAGGTAATAGAAGCGAAAATACGACTTGTACAATGGGATCATCACGGATGCCAGCTTAGGCTACTCACGGGCGATGGGGTTTTAACAGCTTGAGTTATGATTTTCCGTTTCGTTCGTTCGTTTCAGCCGAAAGACCGGTCCTGCGCCGCTCACATCCAGGCACCTCCCGGGACCCTAACCAGATCGTCGGTCCACCTAGTGGGAGGCCTGCCCACGCTACGTCTTCCGGCTCGTGGTCGCCACTCAAGAACTTTCCTGCCCCAGCGGCCATCAGCTCTACGAGCTATGTGCCCCACCCACTGCCACTTGATTTTCCGTTTAATAATGACTAGTCATTTAAAACTGAGTTGTAATAAAACTATACACTCGTTTTGATACTGCTTCTAAAAAGTGAAGCCAACGGACAAAAAACAATGCCAATATAGTTTCCCAAATATTCATAGAGCTCCAGAATCAGAAAAAATGAGGAAAAATTGATTCTGTTCTAACATCAAACAGCCATTAGCTTAAATAGAAAAGTACTTTTAACATGATATTATAATTGCAAATAAAAACTAAGTATTGATGGATACCGACGATTAGCCATGAGGTTCAGAATATCCTTGTCGTCAAAATACGAGTATGACAGTGTGACTGTGAGAAAAAAAATCTTCTGTGCCACACTGGTGCCTCAAAATGGTGTGACAGGGTATTCTCTCAAATCATGGCTTGTACTTGAAACTTGTCAGTACCTAATTATCTAACAGCCAATTATTATATCCAATCGAAATGCTGGACGTTCTTCCCTTCCATGTGTATCCCAACAGAGCTCTTCCTGAATGGCAAGCGATCTAAGAGCAACCCCATGCACGATTTAGGCCAGTATGGGATTCAATTTGCCCGGGAGACTCCATTAAAACTACGCGACCGTATATCAAAACGGATTATAACTAAGTACATATCATGTCGGAATTACGTTGGCATTCCATACAATTAATCACAAACTGTATGGGATTAAATGGTCCAATTCAACAATTAAATTAGTTTACTGTGGAAATGGGGGGTTGCATTTAACGAGTTGTGGATATAACGTTTATTACTAGCGGTTTAGTCCACATTTGGAATGTGGTTTTGGGTACGGAATATTGATAATTTTACAGCGAATCTATCATTCGTTTTAACGAAATTACGAAGCAGTCAAACGAAATTAATGATTTGTGTACATTAATTATTAATTCACATCAAAGCTTGTGATCAAGCAATTTACAGTCAGGAATCGGGAAAGTAATTAGTATAATATTTTACTGTCCTGAGCTCGGGATAAATACTATAGATACATTTAAACAAAGTTGAAAGAAGTTACACAACTCCAAAATCCTAAATACTTGCAATTATGTATTGATAAAATCTATGCCTTATGAGCTTTGGACGAAACTTGGCACAAATAATGCTATTACCGTGCCTAGCTTACAGACATAAACATTAACTCACTTGTCACATAAGCACTTAGGCGATTAAGTACAAAAGGCTAGGTAAAAACTGTTTTCCTGCCAAATCAGGTGACCCCAATAGGTATTTTGCCAAGTGAGATCGTCAAATACTTATGTCTAAGAGTCCTCGACTCCTCGCAGACTACATGGCGCAAGTACACTATGCAGAAAATTGACCGAGACGAAGTGCGAGCCGGCACACCGAAGTATGGGCGAAAGTGGAGTGGGAAGGAGAAAGTAACCGAGATGCGTGTTTACACTATTACGTGTCGGTCAATTTCCCGCATAATGTATTTGCGCCAACAGACTTTTTGTCGACCGAAAGTTTCATCGGGCTAATTCTGTATGAAGAAGTGAGAAACTATACACATAAAACCGATTTGGTAGGACCGGCTGATTTCTCAAACAAATTAGTAGCCGACCAAAGTTACCGCCTGAAAAAAATGTGTAGTTTGCGGGAACTTTAATAAGTAACTATAACGCCCGTATTCACAAACGAAGCTTGCTTGCTTGAACGCATAGCGTTGAATAGAGCTCTGAGATTGGTTCGTGTGTCAACATGTGCCTCCACGCGCACTGTGAGACCTCATAGTAGTGTTGGTGAATAAGGGCGTAAATATTGGAAAAAGTCAGTGAGACGCAAAATAATAAAGTACCTAGATGACGTGACGCGTTCTACGACCTTTATTTAAATTCTAGTCATATTTTCTAGGCTAATGGATGCCATTGTGGAGAGAGTGACATTTTATTTCTATTCATTCTGTGGGAGTATGAATTGTTAGTCTTTTAGGGTAATTAGGTTGTATTAGGCCTAGTTGAGGTTTTCCATGACGCTTTAAAAACCTAGTTAATGCTTGACAAGTTCATTTTTACACGCGATATTATGTCCTACTTATCTTCTATTAGTATAATAAATCTGTAGAGAGGTCAATTCTGTACATGAAATATATTTTCAAAATAACTATCAGGGGGTGATTTTAGTGATCGATACTGATGCCAAAAATGCAATCAGTAAAATGTTTGTCTGTCTGTCTGTCCGTCTGTATGTTCCTTATAGAAACAAAAACTACTCTACGGATTTTAGCGAAACTTGGTACAATTTTCTTCATACTCCTGGGCAGGTTAAAGTATACTTAGGAATTCCCACGGGAACAGGAATTAGCGGGAAAATCCTTTTGTATGAAAAATCTAAACCGCTTAAGTTAGACGCTTGAAATTTGGCATGTAGGTACCTTAATAAACTTAAAGCTTAGTTACAATAAGGAATTCCCGAAATTCCCACGGGATCGGGAATTAGCGGGAAAATCCTTTTGTATGAAAAATCTAAACCGCTTAAGTTAGACGCTTGAAATTTGGCATGCAGGTACCTTAGTAAACTTAAAGCTTAGTTACAACAGGATATTGCAAAATTCCCACGGGAACGGGAGTTAGCGGGAAAAAACATTTGTATGAAAAAATCTAAACCGCGTAAGATAGATGAAGGGGGTAAAACGGGATCCACGCGTACGAAGTCGCGGGCGGCCGCTAGTTTAGTAATAAACATCATTTTAGCAGACACAGTGACGTGCAATTTAAGTTAATTATGCTAAATACAACAAGTAACTTATGTAAAAGCATAAACTGTTTCTGTTTCGGTCATTCTTGCTTTTTTCGAACCAAAAATCTTTGGTTCTTTTCCCCTCCTACCCAAACTCAAAGTGGCAAACTCCGGGTCCCAGAAACGTTTAAAGACGAATACTTACAAGTTTTCCGGACAGCACCCTGTTTTAGGGATGTCTCTCTATAATCAACCAATCATAAAATCATTATTAGGACGGGTAAACATCGTAAAACTTACTCAAATACCTATTGTGAATACTCGTAGGTAAAATTGGCATAGTTTATTTGATTGTTTTTTTTTTAAGTTGATTACCAGTCTTTATTGATTTAGGCCTGATTTTTCAATCATCGGATAATATCTTGCTGGTCATTTTGACACATTTCCCATATTGAGACTGTCAATGTGCCAAACTTACCTATTATTCGGTCAAAAGTTATGACGATTGAGAAAAGAGCTCAGAAGATTGACTGAAGTATTATTCGCCTTTCCAATTCAAGTTGGAACTTCTATACATATGTGGCAAAGACTAGTGTGTCTTTTTATGCTGGAATCCTGATGATAGAATCGAACGGATAGAGTCTACTCGTAATATTTAACAACGCTAACCAGACTTTAAATGCAAAAATGATGTGTACTCGATCACTTGCAAGAAAAACAATCGACTGCCGACTCGATTGGAGCTCGATGTGATCGCAAATCGTTTCTGACGAGTGCATCCCTAGTGGGTTTGCCGGAGCGACAAATTAGGCAATTTGCGGCGCTGGCCCGGCGCTCGAGCAGCCGGTGTCCGCGACTCTAATTGATTGTGCGTTCCCGTTGCGTATTAGTTGATCAACCGTCAGTTGACTGCGGTGATTGGGTGTGTTTGGCCGAAATGATTACAGCTACAGACATGAGTTCGACAAAGGAACGAAAGCTACTACTAAAGCCTACTCCAGCGCGTGTTTTGCCGTACACAATCAACAAAAACATGTCAACATTCAACACTTTTTGTAGGCAGTGCAGCAGGCACGTTAAATATTGACAGAATTTTGTTGGTTGTGTACGGCAAAACACGCGCTGGAGTCATTGCCAAAAATAGATACTCAGCAATCATGAGATAGGAGACTCTACGTCCTGTCAAATATGTGTCCTGTAACTTTAGTTTTTTAAAGAATAATAAGGTAGGTACCTGAAGGGTGCAAAGACGATTTTGTGGTTTCTCATAAAATGCCTATTCTTTTTTTACGCGTTCAGTATTTAAGAAAATTACTGGAAAATCCACAGGAATCTGGATGGTAACCAACGGAAAAACAATGCAACGACGTTTTCAGCTATTATTTTGGATTTTGAAGCATTCCAATTTCATTGCATCAATAAATTACATTCATTCAACAAAGTTTATCCACATTTATTTCAATAATTTAACCATGTTTTAAAAACTATTGCAATAAAAACTGGATAGTTTCCAGTTAACCACAGTTAAAATCAGTTTGAAATACTGAATTGAACTCTCTATATCGAGTTAATACACCGTGGCACCTCATTTTTGTTACCCACCTCTTGTGTAAGTCTGACATGCTTATTTTGGGACACCCTGTATTTGAATTAATTGCAATCATCTCCAACAAACACAAGCTTTGAATTATGACCTTGCTGGGATAAGCCTGTACCCAAAAGCAATTAGTTAATTGACTAGTTCTAACGATTGATTGACTAACCAACCCAACCCTAATTCTCTTGTAATTGGAGTTGGTAATCACGACCAGAGTAAATACAAATGAGTAGGTCATCTTCATAGAAACGCACCGAGCGCGTTTTGTATCTGAGCGCGTGCCAATACGTAAAAACACAAAATTCGGGGTAACTCACCGCTAATCAACGCTAAATTTTGTCAGTGTGTGCGTGCGCGCCGCATACGTATTGGCGCGCGCTCACATACAAACCGCGCTCGGGCGTTTCTATGAAGATGACCTACTCATTTGTATTTACTCTGTCACGACGCAACCTCAAGACCGAACAATCAGTGTTCTGGGTCGATTTAAATAGGCCACATTTGTCACAGGTCAATATATAAGCGGTACTCCGCTAATGATGCTGTTTTAAGACACATAAGTATCGATAAAATAAAGATTTTTCATCTATTCGTGATCAAAAAAACTCTCACCATGAAACAAGATTCTACAGATTTTGAAAATTGTACGCAACAACCACTAAGGTTGATGGTGCTAACGGATGACAGAATCTTATTGGTTACATTAACGTTAATTGCTTTTATTACGATTAATCAAGTCGATTAAATCTTCAAGTCCTAATGAAATTGGAAACCGTAACACCTAACTGGAAATGGAATGATGTTACTAAGATACTGGACTATTAATTAACGTCCATTCAGTCCAAGACACATAAGAGTATTTCTCAAAAAAAATGTACGTAACGAAACAGTAGTAACGAAATAGTAAGGCCATAAGGCTTGTTATACATTGGCGAAATATTGTGAATGCTCTTCATTTATTCAATTCGAAATATTTGTAAGTATGCACCCAAATACGGGGTAATATTAAGGGGTTAGAAATAAAATAAGGGAGTAATCATTCATACTATTTTAATAAAATTATTTTTGTTCCATCATGTTTATCCATTTTGAGATGTTCTCTGTAAGCTTTTTGCCTTTCGGCATTGGTTTTTGGCGGCATTCCTAAAAAAACAAAAGAAGAAATCACATAAAAACGTAATCTAAATGATTTGATTATTTTTTGCTGGTGGCACTTCGGTAAAGCACATAGTATCCAATCCTTTTGTTATTGACGCTCTATATTTTTTGAAATAAATTAAGTAGTGAATGTTACTATGCTTAGTCAGGTAATAACAGTATACACTCAGCATTATGTTGTACTTTTTCGTAACGTAACGAAATTCGTAAAAAACGTAACGAAATATTAGACAAAATGAGATCAGAAACAAGTATTTTTTTCATAAAATTTGTTACAGCAAATATAAAAGCTTACTAAATGTTCGTACCACACGTATTACAAAAAATGGTTAAATGAAGACTTACCGTTCTATATAAAATCGCTGATTTTACTGCCTGTTACGAAAAAGTAATCCCACAAAACACACACGTTTTCACTAATTTTCGCGATAGATGTAATGGCGGAGACGTCAGGCCAACAGCCATTCAGAGTGCAGCTATTGTTGTCCGTGTAAAATAAATACGGAATTGTTCAGAAACCATGGGAAAGTAGAAATAAATCGTAACTAAAGAGTAAATAACGAAATAGTAAATGAGAGCGACTCATATTGTTTTTTTGCTTTAAATTGCCAATTCATTATGACACCCCATAGAAAATCAATTTGATATAGAAACTGCGATTACTGTAGAACGATAATACAAAGAAATTTACAATAATTTAGTTACGTATCGCATTTTATGAAACAAAAATACATGAAAAAGCTAGGGTGGCAAACAGGTTTTTGTATGAAAGGTAAAAAAGGACTATTTTTAAAATATCTAAATATTTGGTAATAAGTAGGATTATAGCTATAATTCTTCGTTATCTTAAAGATTAATATTCATCCTTCAAAATTGTGTGTGTTTTTTTTGTGTGATGATTTATAAATATAAAACTTTTGAACTGTTTCAAAGCACACTTTTTTTTTTCAAGATGTACATTTTTTTTGAGAAATACTCATAAAAGTAATCCAAAGGGGAAGAATATTTTTTTAAGAATCCAGTTGATAACCTTATCGATAGTAGACATACCTAACTATCGACATTGCACATCACTAAGTCCAACTAATGGGCAAGAATTGGACCCGATAAATAAGGTGGTGGCCGTGTGGTGGCGTTGGCAGCGACACAATTAATTACCACACGGACTATTTACCTTGTGTGTAAGGCATTTTACTGTATTAACAGCAGTAAACAAGGGACATTAATTTAATTTAATATAGTTTTCGCACATGTATTGTTTAAGTATAGTAGAAAACTTCAAGACATACAGAATAGCTGGTGAGATTATCCTTACCAAAATTTTTCTTCTAGCGTGATAATACTAAAAAATATGAACACCATGTAAAATCCCCCATTTGACCCCCTAAAGGGGGTGAGATTTTGATTTGAGCATCACAATAACTCCTTTTGCGTCAGTTAGGGTTCGCATGCTATAATTGTACCTTTTGATATGAGAATCCAAAATTATTCTAAACATACTCGTAGTACAGGCACACTTCGGGATGCATAATAATCAAAAGCTGATAACGTTTTCGTTAATCAATACATTTTTAAAGTAATCACTTAAAAAATAATATTCTCATGCATACCGGATTAGTTAACCCTCGAAAGACATAAATTATGAAATGATATATTATGACACGTTTAAATGAGTTACCCCTTACTTTACGGGTCTCACAACCCCATCATTTATAATTAAATATTACATTCAAAGCCAGAATTTTCAAAGCAATGTTTTAGGTAGTTCGCAAAACTCATTAAGGCGTACAATACCAAAAATAAATATATTTCCTCAGAGCACAGTTGAGCGAAATTTTCAACACCCACAAAATCATTTTCCAATCTCGGCCTAATCTTCGTTTGGTTCATAAAGCTTTGAAACTGTATTCAAAACGCGAAATATAAAGGAATCCTTTGTAATAACTTATATGAGATCTTGAGTTTGTCTGTATGGTACAGAAATAACAATATGTTATTTTAAGCTAAACTTAATGACTTGCAAAATATGCCAGCTGAGACAAATGCCTTCCCTAGGTGCTCGACATTAAGTAAAAAACCTAATAACATTGAGAAAGAAAGATTCTTGAGACCGCTTAGTACTTACCTACGGGAAAAGGTAATAATAGAAGACTACAGGAAGAAAATAATAGGTATGTATGCTGCCAATATTCACTCTTTCTAGCTTATTGGGCAGTTAATAATTTACGTACAGCAAGCTAGGGGAGCAAGCAAGGTAGTGGACGTCATTTGGCTGAAACGAACGAACGAAGCTAGGGGTTAAATATATCAATTATAAAGAAACTAGCTTTCCGCCCGCGGAATTTTTCGGTTTTTATATAACCTATGACACTCAGCAATAATGTGGCTTTCTATTGGTGAAAGAATTTTTAAAATCGGTTCAGTAGATCCCGAGATTACCCCTTACAATTTAACAAATGTACAAACACACAAACTTTACCTCTTTATAATTTAGTATTAGATAAGAAGAAACACACAAATTGAATAGGTATACCTAACCTTAACCTGCTTTTTTGAAGTCAACTAAACTGATGGCATATTTAGACTGGACTTTAATACTGATGTAGGTAGGAACGTATATTAAAATCTAATTTTGAATTTCCTCATAAACATAAAATCCACGTATAAAGTAACATGATTACCTTGGCTTCAAACAAAGCATGTAAACTCAAACGGTAGGTAATTCCATACAAATTGTATGGACGAAATAAAAAGGGTTGAAGTTTACAAGCGTTTTATTTTGGCATACATTACGAAACAAGAATATATTTCACCCTATTGTATTAGACTGGGAGATCGAACACAATAAAAAGGCAGTCAATCACACCGAACTGAACATTTGAAGTACCTACCAAAGCCTAGGCGCAGACCACCGATTTTTAGTCGGCCGATAGTTGGGTCAGGCTGTTAATCAGTTCGACATGTATGAAAGAGCGTACATTACACCGATTTGATATCGGTCGATTCTTCATGCAAATTAGAATCGCCCAACTATTGGCCAACTAAAAATCGGTGGTCCTCGCCTATGGCCTAGGCTAACTAATCTCCCACATTAACAACCCGATAGATAATAAGATTGGGATACCTAACCTATTGGGAAGAATCAATCATTTCACCCTAGGGATCATTGACAAGATGATATGAAGAAACCAAATTAATTGTTTGTCAAAAAGATGATTTAGTTCAGAGGGCATCACTTCTATCACTTGGCACATTACAGCGCTAGCAGCATCCTCTAAATTTAGACCAACCGATCGCCCGGTTATTAGCGGCCAGCATCCAGCGCCTTCCTGCTACCCTTATGAGGTCATCGGTCCACCTTGTGGGTGGACGTCACACGCTGCGTTTTCCGGTACGTTGCCTCCACTCCAGAATCTTGCTGCCCCATCGGCCAGTGACGGATTTACAGTTTTGCCGCCCGTATGCTAGGGTGGGGTTGGATCTTTATTTAACTTTTATCTTCTGAAATCGAGTAAGCGTCATCTGAAATCTGCCGCCCCTAGGCCACGGCCTATACGGCCTATTGACAGATCCAGGACTGCCATCGGCCGTCACAAACTTATGAAAAAATTATAACAAATTCCAATATTTACGGTTAACTTCGGTGTGATAAGCAGTCGCGATCACGACCTTCCGACTGAAATGGGGCGTGAGCACTTAGATGTGTGTTTATCTTGCAGATAGTACTTGCTAATGCTCCAGCTACTTTTTGTTTGGCTTTGGCACGGGCTTTCTGAGATGTAGATCTTGAACGGTTCTACTCGGTAGGTAGGGATTAATTTGTTTCTTTGCAGTTAAGGTAGACAATACTGAAATTAAGCCTGCAGATTAGGCATTTCAGCGTGTTATTCGATTATCTGATAGAATATTTTTGTTGAAATATTTAAATGAGATTTTTTTATGAAAACGTATTTTATTAACGTTCAAAGTAAATAATAATAACGCCCGTTACAAAAGTGAATAGGGAGATTCAAAAGAATACATTTTAATTTATTGACGATGTGTTACGATATGTTAAAGCTTGGAAGAGCATGGAACGACGTGGGATGCGCACAGTAAAATCATTTTCTTTGACGTAGTTACATTATTACCTAATATTAATTGTATCATGATAGGAGAAATTCAAATTCAATAATTTATTTGCTAGAATACATAATAACATGCTCGTTTTACAAAGCAGATCTTATATCTATTAATGAAAGTTGAATCGACAGAGCATAATATCAAAATAACATTGCACCTACTCAGTGTAGCTAAATAAATAGCCTTGTTTTATAAAGACAACCTACAAACAAAGCATTACTCGTCATTATTTACCTACCTGAGATTTTAACTCTTCAGATGCAAGTCACACGACCTATAAAAACGTAACAATGAGTCTACATAACTTTTTAACCTTACAACCGTTTTCTGTTGTTCAAATATTATTTTTCGTGCACTTTTCATAAAAGGCAAGCACAAAACACGCATGAAATTAATTGAAAAAGATGATTAAACAGCAACCCTCAAAGTACAAATCACACGCCCTTACAAACGTCCCTTCTGCAACAATTGGACGGGAGAAAAATATATTATTCAAGACAACATTTTGTTGTCCCGGATGAACTTTTGGGTTCACAAACGCTCCAAAGAAATTTATTTTACCATGTTCGTGATTTATGCATATTATGCAAGTAGGTATATTGATTAATATCTTTATTTAAAAGCAACTACTTATTATAAGGCAAAGTAGATGAAGTAGTCAAATATTTTAAGATAATTTTACATTGGTCACATTTGACACCAAAATCCTCCATACAAGTACATCATAGCGAGCGCTTCTAGACCATTTATATCTAGTGGCATCTCACTTTTTTTTTACCCGACTGCGCCAGAAGGAGGGTTATGTTTTTCAAGTGTATGTATTTAACTAAGTCATTGGTGAACCAGCTGATGTACCTACGCTGCATTTTTTTAAATGACACCTTCACACCTACTTATGATGCCGTGCTTAGTTGTGACTTTATCAGTACTTACAGTAAGAATAAGTCATTATAATATTAACTCGTTTGTAACTTTCTGCCAACTTACTATTTGGAACTGGGATTAAGTAATTTAAACGTTTTATCTGGTGCTTATGCAAAACCAGTCTTGGCACATAATTGTGTATTAAAACCAGTTTAGGTAAACAGCCAAGGAAGAGTATATTCTAGATATTTAGGTCAAAGGAAGTTTCGGCTGGAGAGTACAACGTTAGTGCTTACATCGATCGTTAGAATCACAAACTAGCTACATACTTTTTAGCCACTAAGACTGTTTTGTAATTACATTAATATCGAAATAAAAAATAAACAACTCCTTCAACAAATTGTAACAGCTGATCGATTTATTAGATTTTAGTGACGAAGAGTTAAAAGACAAAATAGCATGGCATAGTGACTAAAAACAGGACCATGTTATAAGTTGGTATAACTTTCAAAGGCTCTCAATCAACATTTATTAAAAAGACCGCATAGACAACTTTTAGTAGGTACCCTTGTTAATTTGCTAATGCATTTATGAAAACTATAACTTATTAACTGAGTTACAAAAATATTATTCCGAGACAATGGTTCTAATTCATCAAACTTAAAACAATGGCATCATTTCACCGTCAACTCTTTACCACTTCGCCAATATAAAAAAGGTACCAACAAGTACTAAAACAAAGAGATTAATTATAAGTCCCGTCCAAGTATCTCCTAATTAAACGTTTTATGAAAGAAGAAGATAATTAATTTACGCCTCGTAGGAAACCGCTTGCGAAATCCACGAAAAATTCGTACTCCAACAAAAAGGACAGATAAGCGTGAAAATTTTTGTTACTTTGGGTTCCGTACTTCCTTACAATGCTGTACAGGTGTAGCGATGCTAAAGGTTGTATTTAAACCATTGTCATCATAGTTCCAGCCAGACTTGACGGCTTCCTGCAACCAAGTGGTTTGTGTCGGTGGACGCCACACGCTGCACTTGCTGGTTACATGACCTCCATTACAGAACCGTGTTGCCACTTGAGTTGGAATTTAGTCTTTGCTCAGAAAGTTAATAATTAATGGCTAATTATCACAAAATTTGCTTTATTTTGAAATCTTTTAGAATTAATTTCCGTAGTCTTTTTAATCAAAATGTAGGTATATTGTAGAAACAAAGTTGTATTTCTTTTTCTAGGTTAGAAATTTCCACACCTTTCAGATTATGTCCTCTCCAAAGACAGTCCCAAATGTCAAAGAAAAAAAGTTACCCATTAATTCAATACGAGTACAGTTGATGGTCTGCCCTTTGACATGCGAATCTCTAAACGTCTACTTAGGAGGGAAAAAACAGAATTTCGCTCAGACATTTGACGCAGCCCTAACAATACGATGGGACCCGGAGTGCCCTTGAACAAGGCGCCATAAAATTGAAAGAAGATTTTGCCCCCGAATTGAGCAATTCGGTAATGTTTTTCACGCGTTCCTTTTAAAATCTGACGCGAGGTTGCGGAGTAAGGAAATATTTTTTCGGGTGCTTTATATTCCTGATTGAAAATGTAACAATAGGTAACATATTATTACAAACCGACGATCTGGTGAAGGTCGCGGAAGGTGCCTGGATGCGAGCGGCGCAGGACCGGTCTTTGTGGAAATCCTTGGGGGAGGTTTTTGTCCAGCAGTGGACGTCTTTCGGGTGAAAAGAACGGACGAACGATGTAAGTCCACTTTTGGACGCAGCTGTCACTCTAAAAGAGAGTAGAGGTCTATTTTGCTTTGAGTTTTAAAAACTAAGTAATACTTATATCCTATAATCAAATAACATCAATTCTCTACAGTCCTCATCAGCAACACATTGCATCCATCGTTCGACTCATCTCAAAACTGAGCTCACTTTATAGCAAATTGGTCTCCACAAAAAGTGCTGGCAAGACGATCACGAGATAGACAATGAAACAAATGAATCTGACCGCGATCACCTCGATGCAACACAGCTGGACTCAGTAGACATTATAAAACTAGGCTTTTTAAAGTCATTTTTAATTAAAATTTGAGTGGTAGTATTTGTTTCATTGGTTATGGTATTTGTACAACCAATGTGTGTTACCAGTGATAACTTATGGCTCGGAAACGTGGCCTCTCACTATAGGCCTAATACAGAAGCTCAAAGTTGCACAGCGTGCTATGGAGAGGGCTATGCTTGGTGTTTCTTTGCGAGATCGAATCAGAAATGAGGAAATCCGTAAACGAATTTAAGTCGCTGACATAGCCCGACGGATTTGCAAGCTGAAGTGGCAATGGGCAGGGCATATAGTACGCAGAACTGACGGCCGATGGGGCAGCAAGATTCTGGAATGGAGGCCGCGTACCGGAAAACGCAGCGTGGGACGTCCACCTACAAGGTGGACCGACGACATCGTAAAGGTAGCAGGGAAGCGCTGGATGCAGGCCGCTACTAATCGATCAACGTGGAAAGCATTAGGGGAGGCCTATGTTCAGCAGTGGACGTCCTATGGCTGAAATGATGATGATGATGATGATTCAAGTCCACCTGGCTAGCTAAAATCATCGCACCTTAGTCAGTCGCCAAAGCAGCGATACAGCTTGTTGTGTTTCGCCAGTTGGGTGTGAGCTAGTTCTTTTGTAGTCAAAGAGTGCGGGTGAACCTCACTTCCACCATCAGCCTGATCATCACTTAGCCCAGGGATTAATGGGCCGTTCTGTTGGATGACACCTACCAATAACGGCTGTCAGCCGACAAATACTAGTGCAGGATGGGTTCAAGCAGTAGTGGATCACCCTGGCATCACCTAGATGCCTGCTTGAACCATGAGTGTCTCGACTCCCTTAACCAGAGCGAAACGACTGGTTTTAACTTGACCTAGTTCTTATGGTCAAGTGACCCTTAGGAACATAGGCTGATGTATGCTGTTTAGTGTATTCACCAGTCGCAAAAAAATACGCGATGCAGAACAGCTAGTTACTATTCGTTTTTCTTTACAACAATGTAACCCTTCTGTGTACCTGTATCGTATTGACGTCTTCAGCTAGAAATGTAATACCAAGTTGCAATAGTTGAGTCAATACTTGCAATCAGTGTCGCCCCCTGGCGGAGCGCCAAACGGGTGCGGCTAAGGACTCAGATTCACTGGCAGAGGTACAAATCTTGCTGCGCTGAGAACTTTTGTGGCAGAAAATGTACTTAGTAGTAAGTCACTTATCTTTGAGAAAGAAAATCTTTATTCGATTAACGAGTTTTAGGAACAAGAGAGCGTGTCTAAAATAGCATATTATTTAAAGATTTTTGTTACACATTTTGGTAAAAATTCGTAATATTCCCGCTACACTATCCAGATAAACTAATTAAGCATGCTTGAAGTTCACCTCAAATGTAGTTCAGCGGACGACAGCGATCGCACTTGCGACCCTCAACTAAGCAGTCCAATACAACTGTTGGGCTAACACCTAAGAGTCATTTTACAAAAATATGAAATAAAAACAAACACAACACAACAATCAAACAACAAATCATAAAGAGCAGACAAAAAAAATACAACAGGAACGTATATAATATGCCTGTCTGTATTTTATATCGATTTAATTCTGAAACAGTTACAGAGCACTAGTAGTAGGTACCTATTTTGACCTCTAAACTAAACAGCGTCCCATAAAGTGAGAGGTTTCAATCAATTTCCACGCGTTCAAAGTCACAGGTACACCTTGATAATGTTAATTCAGTACATGACACTACCGTAGCCCAAAAGGTTAACCAAAGTGGCAATAGGCCCAACACAAAGCAAACGCAGTCACTCAGCCATGTTAGGTTGAGTCAAGTGGACTCGAATGGAGTGTGATCAATAAGCGATGACCTGCTCAATGAACTGATGATCAGTTTCTGGGAACCAATAGATAGCTACATATTAGTGATTACTAAAGTCTTGGGTTCTGTTCATCGTGGTACACCAAGGAAATTTACTTGGAGGTTGGAGCGAATGGGTTTCCCACTGAAAACCAGAAACATAATGACGTCTGAATTAGGATTGAGCCCGTTATCTAATTCTTAAACATCAATATGTTTATTATGTGTCAATAAAGTTGTCTGTATCTAAGTAACTATTTTTTTTGTGTCTGGCTTGATTGCTCATTCATTGGTGATTTAAATCTAGCAGCTAGAGCGTTGTGTGACGTGAATCTACATAGTTTGAATCGTTACCAATTTCATTTGAACACATGCCTAGCCCAGTCCTACAGTAGGTACGCTTCATACATTTTTTCAACTGCCGAAGGTGACTGAAAACTGTAACGCAAAAAATACATAGGTTTATTCCTCAAAGAAAACAGACATCACATGTTAAAAACAAACATGTTCAAACATTTAAATCCCCTGTTTCCCCGTACGTCTAATGAAATTTCTCGCATACTATATCTTAGGGCGATATTTATACACAATTGCAATGTTTGCTCGAGATCTCACTGTCCTCTAAGGCACTGTTGGCCCGAGAACGCCCCTTAATTGAATAACGGACAGGTGGGGGTAACAAGGAAATCTAATATGCCGGCATTCCTTTGTTTTTGCGAAGAAAAAAATAACGATCGCGACTGGATTAGGTTTGTTAGTTGCGATTTTCAGGATTTTTCGCTTTGTTTTTAGGTTTATTGTGGCTGTTTGTTTAAATTGTTTTCTTTAAATGAGGGTTTTCGCGATTGAAAAATCCGCCAAAATCCACCAATCACGCAGCATTTGGACCTCGCGTCTACGTATTGCCATCTGGCGGATTTTTCAATCGCGAAAACCCTCATTGTGATTAACGTTTTTCATTTATTTAAAAGAAATGGTTAGAATACCCAATAACGCTATACCTGCTCTGCGATTTGCTGAATATAAACTGAAGGGTGATGTTGATGATGACCATTTTGTTTCCCTATGCTATGAAAATTGTGAGTTAAAAGTTCTCTTCTAAAATGTAGGTCTGTACGTTTTAAATATAGGTACATGAACTATGCACGATATTCTTTCACCATGTTTGTGATTAAATAAGATTGTTTTTATACTTAAAAATCTTTTATTTAGTTTTTTCAGATACGGTCTAGACATTTTAATTTCGATTCGATTCTAATTTCAAGTAGACTGGGACAGAAACCCTATGAACATAGTAGAAATGATTACTGTTGGTTCTATACTATAAAGTTTTTAATTAAAACGAATAATTGAAATCGTGTCTACCAGACCAACCCTTTTTGCGAAAGGTCGATAGAGTATAAAAAAATTGGCCAAGTGCGTGTCGTGCCACGCGCAGTGTAGGGTTCCGTAGTTGTCCGTCGTTACCACAATATATTTCAGAAGCAAGCAATTTCTTCATCTAAAGTAACTTTTAATATTTTCTTCTAATGAAATTTTACTAGGTACGAAATTGTATAATACATGAGTTAAACGACTATTACTCTTAAACTAACTGATCTATCTTAACCGTTATAGTTTTGACAAAAAACTAAATTGGAAAAACCATATAGAGGAACTAAGCAAAAAAACCTGTAGTTCAGCTTTTGCTTTGTTTAAACTTTCCACCGTAGTAAGTACTGATGCTCTGCTCACAGCCTATTATGGACTGGTGGAATCAGTCCTTAGATATGGTATCATTTTTTGGGGAAACTCAACGGATAAAGAAATAGCGTTTAAAAGTCAAAAACGATGTATCCGAGCTATGTTTGGCCTTCAGACAACCGATAGTTGTATTCCATACTTTAGAAAGCATAAAATTCTTACACTTCCGTCATTATATTTATTGGAAATAGCACTATTTGTAAGAGCAAACTGTCACCTGTTTCCGCGGCTTGCTGACAAAGTTGTCCGCAATCGTCGCGATGGTAGCAAATTATGCTTGCATAATGCAAAGACAACTCTGATGCTGAATAGTGTAGTATGCATGGCTCCCAAAATTTATAATAAGATTCCCCAGGCCTATAAATCGCTTAATAATAATCTCTTCAAGAATAAATTTAAGAAACTATTAATTGAAAAATGCTATTATTGTATAAATGACTTTCTTAATGATAAATTTTGACATTATATATTTTTAAATTAATTTGTATTTGACTTCGATGTATTGACTTATAATGATAAAAACAGACTAAGTAATTATAATTTTTACACGCCGAATATCGGTAAGACATGTTGATACTAACAAAATCTACTAACACCAAAAATATATTTCTGTATTGTCTCACACATGGTCTGATAAATAAAAATATCTTTATCTTTATCTTTATCTTTCCTTGAAAGTTCATAAAAAGTACTATTATCATGAATTTTTCCAGATTTTTTACGCCTACAGCCCTACTCGAACAAAAATTGGCACTTTAAACTTTAATAATTTGCAAACAGATTCCTAAATGGAAAAATAGTCTTAGAAGCCCCTAAACCATTTTAAAAGACCTATCCAACGATACCCCACACGATGGGGTAGAAAATGAAAAAATCATCATCCCCTCTTTAAATGTAGGAGAGCCACACTAAAAATTTTTTTATCAAAATTTTATTTAACAGTTTTGTTGGCGTTATTAATATACATACTTCCACAAAATTACAGCTCTCTAGTGCTAATAGTTTCCAAGCAAAACCCCGGACGGACAGACAGACAGAGAGACGTACATAACGAAACTATAAGGGTTCCTTGTCAGGACTACGGAACCCTAAAAATGTAGGCAACTTTTCTCTAAAAAGCCAGTTTGTGAAGACTTTAAAAGTGTTTGTTTTTACAAGTGTTGAACGGATTTTGAATTTCCAATGATTCTGAGAACAGTAACTTTTTCGATACCATTTTGTTCGGACTTTGTTACTAACTTGACGCGCTTCCAACGCCAAACAAAAATTACCATACTGTGTGCACGTACAAAGTAAATAAATGCAAAAACACAAAACACTATCAAGCGTACAAAGCAATATATTCCAAAAAAACAAAGAGTTATGGCATATACGAGGTGTGTTCAAAAAGTAAGGTGACTTTGTATTTTTAAGAAAAAATATTTATTTATTTATCAATATTTATGTTGTCCCCTTCAAAGTAATCCCCCTCAGATACAATACACTTATGCAAACGGTTTTTCCAATCCTCAAAGCACTTCTCATAAGCACTTTTCGGTATAGCCATTAGCTCTTCCAGCGATGCAGTCTTTATCTCCTCAATCGTTGCAAATCTCCGTCCTTTCATAGGTTTCTTTAATTTTGGGAACAAGAAAAATTCACATGGGGCCAAATCCGGTGAATATGGTGGCTGAGGCATGATTGTGGTGTTGTTTTTAGCCAAAAAATCTCTCACAAGCAAAGATGAGTGAGCAGGGGCATTATCGTGATGCAAAAGCCATGAATTGTTTTTCCAAAACGTTAGAAAAAAATTCATGGCACGAGCCAAGCGATATGCCGATATCCTCAGCAACTTCTCTGATAGTGATTCGACGATTTTCCAAAACAATTTTCTTCACTGCTTGATCGTTTTCATCAGTTATTGACGTTCTTGGGCGTCCAGAGCGAGGCTCGTCATTGGCATCTTCCCGGCCATCTTGGAAGAGTTTGAAACATTTTTTTTTACTCAGAACAGTTTCACCGTATGCCACTGTCAACATTTCAAGTGTTTCGGAGCATTAAATTTAAATTTTTTTACACAAAATTTGATGCAAATCCTTTGATCCATATTTTTCGATAGCAAAAAATCGCCGAGCACGCAAAACACTTATAACCTTTACGCCTCTCACAACCAAACAAAAAATGCTATACACTTGAAACTTGGTACAGATGTTCGGGAAGAGTGTACCAACATAACAAAACAAAAAAATCGATAATCGAAAGTACGTTGCCCGGGAAATTTGAAAAGTCACCTTACTTTTTGAACACACCTCGTATTCCCATCAGAGGTATGTGGAGTAGGCCCACGCACAATCATTAAATGGGTCATTTGTAGTTTTTACCGGTCATAAAGTCTGACTATGGTTGTAATTTTGAGAAAAACCTAATTTATTATTTGATGTCTCTACTTACATAAAATTAAATTCAGTTAGGGGCTTTCGAAGTGAAAATATAACACATAATTTAGTTAGTCGGAAAAGAACCTAGATGATATTTTCTGTTCCATAAAATATGATGAAATACTGATTTATCTAACCAGTCTACCCAATCAGTTGTCTACGAGTCAATGGAAAGGCTTCGCAAAGTACCTAATGTTGTTTCTTAGGAGAGCCAAGACTCTTATTTTTTCCAGTGATGACAGATAATATCGAAGGTCACCCACAAGAAGTACAGATAATCTCAGTTAAGTATGTAAGCTAGGAAGGCGCTGGATGCAAGCGGCTACGAACCCTCTGGAAATCATTGGTTCAGCAGTGGACAGGACAGTAGTAATGGAGTTCTACTGATTTTTGAAAGAATGTATACTGAATCTCGCTCTGCTATGTGAATGGCATACATTGTAGGTTACTCACTATTTTCGCCAACGTTCAGTAGACTATAAAAAGGTCACAATGTATTGGCTTTAAAGGCGGTAGAGCGTGAACAACAGATAAATAAGGATAGTTCTACACGCTTTGAGGAGTCCCGTTCGGTTTCCAATAGGACAACAGTTGGGAAATGTGTGTTGAGTATGAAAAGAAATACTTATTTTGTATTGTATTGCTTCAGAATATTTTGCATTTTGTCATGGGTTATCTTAATCAAATAGAAGTAAGTAGAGTTAACTCTCACATTATAGATCGTTCCATCCATGAAGACGCGCCCCACCATTCTGCCGCTTATGTTTGAGTGTTATCGGTACACGCTAAATTATCCATGAGTGCATGCGCACAATGCAATAATGACGCCCGGATTACTTGGATCAAACTCCCCGCGCTTCCCTCTACCAAAAAGTAGTGGGGCGCGTCTTCGTGGATGAAACGAACTACTGCTATTTTTTTGCAAAATTCTGTATATTTTATGTAATGTGGAAGATCCTTGTGTAAGAAGTTCGTTCACCACAAAAGTCTACTGGTGAAAATGGTATAATTCTTGGCGTGTGCTTTGCAACAATTCGGTAGAGCGCTTACCACAATTACCTTCTATACCTTCCTTCACTGTAGTGTTATCAAGCCGAGTGCCAGAAAAGTTAGACCGATTTCTGCCAAATAGGCAAACTGTGTGCCTATTTATTGTCCTAAGTTTAAAATAACGCCAAATCTATTCCATTGTCCGGTGCGGTACCGATAAATCGTAGTTAGGAACTGATATCGATTTTCTTGAGACCACAAATTGTGAAACTTGGCTATTGTGATACCAGCCAAACCGCACTTACAATGAGATAAAAGCACTATTGAAACGTGTAGCAATCAAATGTCGAACTCTACCATCTTCCCTCGAAGTAATTTTCCCTCTTTTCAGAAGGAAAAATTCCAATCTTCTTCAATGAAAAAAAGGAAAAATCCTTACTAATAAATCAAACTGTAAACGCAAACTGCCGAAAATAGGTGCACCCAATGCACAAAGACGACGGAACTTGGTAAGCGTTCGCAATCTGGCGCACAATGGGCGAGTTCCACAATTTGTGGCCGCACGGAATCGATGGCAGTTCCTAACTATTGGCAGTGCACAATGGCTTAGTTTTGGCCGTCTTGGTTTGGGCAAAAGTAAGAAAAATAATTATCATTTAAAATTATTCTAAAGTATACACTGAGCCTTAAAATTAACAATTCAATGTACTATTCCTGCTTTTATAAGTTATAATGGATTTATGTAACATTGCTGGTGTGGTATCCTCCCATATTGGAATACAAAGCCACCTGTGGTTGCAGGTTCAAATCTCGCTGGAGTCAGATAATTCATTCCTATGTCTCTATTTTTATCTACTCGCAAAACTGAATTGTTAGGACGAGTAATTAATATTATGACAGGTAATTAAGTAGAAGATTGAATTGCACCACCTTTTTTTTTTATCCCAGTGCTAGACGACGGATGCTATGCTATATAGTTAGACAATTTTTGACGTTTGTTAAAGTTAAATTAAGATGGTGCAACCCAGCCCAACTAGGTAATAGATAAATTTTATTACTGATTTAGTTTAAACTTATGTTAATGTACGTGAATTCAAATCAGTTCGGTGTCACAAACACCGTTATGGCTCACAAGTCTGCCACAAAAGTTGTTTCAGTCTCAGTATTGGATTATTGTCCTCTATGACGTTAATCAATTCTGAACCCAAACAATATAATCAATCAATGCGGTACAGATCCGGACACAAGTTCCTACTGACCAAATAGATACGTTTAGGCCAATCCCGGCCGTCAATCCTGCACAATCGGATAAGGCGAACTGCGTAATATCAATTACAAACATAACTAAAGCTTGAGGTGTACACACATGAGTTATACAGCTGTGGTTTGGGGACCAACACTGGCCACATAGCAATAGGATTATTCAAAATGTCTTAGGAATATAAAAATATTTTTAATGTAGACAAAAAAGGACAACATTAAGGCTGGCTTGCACTATCTTATTTTAACTTTGACAAACGTCAAAAATCTGTCAATCTCCATACAAAAACACCGGTTATCGTCATAGTTACGGTCAAAGTTAGGTGGTGCAATCTTACCTCAATACACTGCTGGACAAAGAATATCCCAAATTCCCAATATATGCCATTAACACTAATAATTATGTAGTATAGCTTCTTTACGGAAAACGCAGCGTGGGACGTCCATCTACAAGGTGGACCGACGACATCGTAAAGGTAGCAGGGAAGCGCTGGATGCAGGCCGCTACCAATCGATCAACGTGGAAAGCATTAGGGGAGGCCTATGTTCAGCAGTGGACGTCCTGTGGCTGAAATGATGATGATGATGGTGATAGCTTCTTATCAAGGTTCTATTCGAAGTTATATGTGCACGTAATCTTCAGTTTTAATTTCTCTCTCTCTCTGTATAAAAACAACCAAAATGACAACCAAAACAATCTTTTTCAGTTTCAGTCACTTTTTGTGAATAAGGAAACCTAAAGGTTTTTCTCAGTGTTGTGTGCAACACTTGTATAGAAGCAACCAAATGCTGTTCATTTATTTCCAAACGTATTGTTTTTCAGTTTCAGCACTTTTTGTGTCTATGGAAACAAGAGTCGATCACTTAGGCCGAGTTGAAGCATTTTACTTTAACTTTGACAAACGTTAAAAATCTGTCAAACTGCAACTCAGCCTTAAACGCTTTTCTCACGCCCGTATTCACAAACATTACTATGAGGTCTCACAGTGCACGTGGACGCACAGGGTCACACACAAACCAACCACAGAGCTCTATTCAACGCTGTGCGTTCGATTTGCTGCTTCACTTGAGCAAGCATCGTTTGTGAATATGGGTGTCAGTTTTGTGCACACGGCGTTATGGTCGGTTCACACATGTCTCCGTTTTACTGTTCCGTTTTATCGTGTACGTTTTTTTTCGTCGATGTTTGTATTACTGTATATGTTACAGGAAATGTATGAAATCCGCCATTGTATACAATTCCTAAGATTTGTGTATAAGTCCTAAAATCACCCGGAAATGTGTGATGTAAATTATATTAGACACATTTCCTAGGAAATTTACACATTTCCTAAACAGCAATCGGAAATGTAATTAAGATGAATACGCGTGGACATACGGTGCGAGGGGAGGATATTGCATCATCCGATTACGCGGGGTCTCTATCGAATCGTAAAATTTTTTGCACGCCTAGTTGTCTATGGCACACAAATTTTAAGCCAAAAATTTTTTTACACAAAATTATTTTTATTACGCCACTTTTTTTTCTCCGAAACTTTAATGCCGATACCGCGCCGCGGCAGCTGTGTATGTGTAAGGTCGCAAGTCTAACCTAACCTAACCGAGACTTTGTTATCCAGCTACAGAAGTATTAAAACTTTCATGCCAATAAGTTTAATAAAAGAGATGTTAAAATTAGGGATTTCCAATACTTCAGCGTAATATGCGTGATGCCGAAAGAAAGGATGCCAATAGGCAAATATTTTTTTCGGCCAAAGTATAATAGTGCGAAAACAACTGGCAGGCTAAACAATAATAATTGTGTGTTAAAAGTACCTATCGGCCAATGTGGTTTGGCTAAATGAAATTTTAAGCGTACCGAGGGGCACCCAAACACGCGACCGCGCTTGTGCCGCTTAGTTTTATATATTTCCTAATACAATATTGGAATTCTATAAAATTCCTAGGAAAAGTATACATTTCCTAGGATATGTGCGTATTAAAAAATCTCTGAAGCAATATTTTATACATTTCCTAAATAGCTTCGGAATTGTATACATTTCCTAGGAATAGTATACAATTCCTAGAATTCATACATTTCCTGTAACATATACATAATACTGTGTCATGTGTGAAGTTACTCATACAACTACATACGCCATCGACGAAAAAAAACGTACACGATAATACGGAACAGTAAAACGGAGACATGTGTGAACCCGCCGTTACAGTGCTACGTATACGATATCAGATATTATTGCAGCTAAAGCAACACAGCAAGCCGCTCTAATTTACTTAGCGAGTAAGCGCAAGATAGTGGCGCTTAGTACAAAGGGGACATTAGTTTGGTTCCAAAACTATTGGCAAGTAGACAATTTATGCTCACTGTACTTCTTGCCAGGGTCGGACTGGGTTTGAAATTCGTAATGCCTGAACTAACGTGATTAATACGCTTTGACTTTTTCAAATAACACAAGAACACATAAATGGAGACGTGAACCTACAGACATCAAGGTATCTTATCAAGGTAAAGACGGTATGGTAGTTAGGCATCAACTGTAACATTTACCTAGTTAAGTAGTTTTAATAATATGGTGCTTCTTATCTGGAGAGTGGAAAACATTTCAGAAGTTAATTAAAAAACTTTTCTGTCGCCTATTTAGGTACTTGATGAGTTAACGAAGAGATTGGACACTAATAACCGATGAAACTCAACGAAAAAATAATTTGCTGAATAAAATTACGTCATTATTATTCTGTGGTCAATGCTTCTGTTTGGCGTATAGTGGGAGATTCTCGTGGTATAAATATTTGAGGCCATGAAACAGTTTTCTCATGCAAATTCCATCAGTCCCCGAATCCAGCTCCAGCTATTGGTAAATACGGGACTGGCCCGCCGTCAGTTCGGTTTCGCTAAGATTGCGCCAGAGGTCGCCTTTGTCGGAGGGAAATTGGAAATCATTGTTTATGTGTTCCGACCGGGGTTTAATGAAACCGATGTTTGGTATAGTATCAATATTAGATGTAATTAACAATGGCGTTGAAATATTGGGACGGCAGGAATGGAAAGGTTCCATATCGGTGATTGGCTTAGACTGGTGACTCTACATTCTTTTTTATGGGTTGATAACAAACCCACATTCTAATTCACTGTCCTAAATCAGATAGCATTTATTTATTTCTCTTTCAATTGTTGTGAACCACCCATTTGGCTGTCACCAATTTAGATCAGCTTGGATGAACTGGTACTGAACTTCTTGGCTACTTTGGGTGTCAGGAACTATTTGACGCTGACCTGCTGATTCAGTTGAACGCAATTGTTTTGTATTTTAAAGCTACGTATCCCAAGCTTCAACGATTTAAATTGTGTGAAATGTCTAAAGAAACAAAATGCAATAAAAAAGTTTGTGACAGGACGAGCATCACAAAAACGGCATATTTTTGCGATTCGCTGCACCTAACCCGTGCCAACTTTGGAGCCACTTTAAAAATACATTTTATGTCACAATTTCGCGTCACCACAATGGTCGTTAGCGTTTGTTACGTAGGCAATAAAGTCTAAAATCAAACGGTATAAATCAAATTTTGATTTGGGGCTCGCTGAATGCATAACAATCGTATCACGCTGGTGGCGCGAGTTGAATAAACAAGCAAGGGACAACTTCACTGATCCGTCCCTTACTGTTGGTTTACTTACTATACATCACTACCACTACATAATTATAAAACAAAGTTGCTTTCATGTCTGTCTGTCCCTATGTATGCTTAGATCTTTAAAACTACGCAACGGATTTTGATGCGGTATTTTAATAGATAGAGTGATACAAGAGGAAGGTTCTTAAATATAATAAGTACACATACCTATGCGAAGCAGTGGCGGGGCGCTAGTCTATTTTATTACAACATACCAAAATGGTACTTTCAGGTACTTAATAAAACTCGACTCTCAAAACAGAAAGACTTATTATAAGATTTTAAACTTTTAACTAAAATAGTAAGACACGTGCGAAAAACCCGTGTCATAGTCATAGTCATCTATTCCATAAACAATAACATCTTACTATTTTAGAAAGACTTATCCCACCAAAAACATTCTGTAAAAAACTAGCCAAGTCTCGATGGAGCTGCTTGTTTATCTCTAAAAAGTAATGAAATCTAGACAAAGTCGTGCCAAGTCTATGGTTCCTTACTGCGATTTCTTTATTATTATAGTTAATGTTGTGTGACTTGGCCGTTGAAGGGTACAAAACGAGGTGCTCCATGACACCATTGCACCAATCTGTCTCTAGAACCGCTACCCATTGACGATGGAAAATTGCCACTTGGAAAACGTTGATTCAACAATAACCAGTCAATTGTAGGTTTAATAAAGCTGCGTATTTCAATAATACTTATGTATGATTATCTTAATAAAGATTGTTCAACGGCCAAGTCACATAACATTAACTATAATAATAAAGAAATCGCAGTAAGGAACCATAGACTTGGCACGACTTTGTCTAGATTTCATTACTTTTTAGAGATAAACAAGCAGCTCCATCGAGACTTGGCTAGTTTTTTACAGAATGTTTTTGGTGGGATTTCACTTCTTTTTGTAGAAAGTGGCAAAATTATTTGACGTCGTCGTTTTATCAACATTTTTTACGATATTAACGAAATTCAAATTACACAACATTCAACTTAATCGACGGGGGACTCAAGAAAGGAAAAAAATCTGGACACCGCTTGCTAGTGCTAGCGCCACCTAGCGGTGAGCGATACATGCGAACACCACGGTGCCGGAGTAGTATTGATTATGAATGTGGTGTTACTCCAGATCTTCGATTTTCCTAGTTTTTATAGTTTTCCCTTTATGTGGCCATTAAACCCTAACTCTGTACCAAATTTCAGCTCTCTGAGTTTATGGGAAGTACTAGTTCTATTTTGATGATCATCAGTGAGTGAGTGAGTGAGTGAGTGTCGTAAATGCGAAACTATGCTTTCGCTTAACTTTGGAAATAAAAGACCTACAGACTTGAAATTTTGGATTTTAAGTATGTGATTATAGCTTACTAGATGACGAAAATTTCTGCGTTGTGGTCTTATCCAGAGGTTCTCAAATAGGGGCCTGAAAATGCGGCGAAATGGTTCCAGTAAAGGATGGTACGGCAGTGTTTGCTTCCCGCTCGACTTGGCGGGGGCACTGCCGTGCCCCCAGATTCATCTCAAATTATTTTTACCACACAAGATATCAAGCTCCGATCGGCGGAGTAGGTAATATTAACGAAAGCCTGAAAGACAACGGGTTTGTTACTTTACTTCTTTAATACCTACTCAATTTATTACCAAACAATAAATGTACTAAAGGCGTTTACGGCACGCAAATTTTCCGTCACGGGCTTAATAAGTTTAGGCAACTGGGAAGCAAGCTTTTGGGATTTGCAAGTAAGCTCCCTGAATGGCTCAACTCACTAATGAAGATTTGATTTTCCTTTACAAAAAATCTTACATAGCAAGTAAAATATTCGTATAAAACAGGCGTTTCTCGTAACCCTTCAAGTATCAGCAATAGAAAACAATTGTTACCGCGGTCTCATGCGACCACTTAAATTCCACTACTTAGATTGCAACTAAATTAAGGTAAACAAGAGAGTTCTAAACAGTGAGTACCAAGTGAGTACCAAGCGAGTACCAAGTGAGACCCAAGTGAGTTCCAAGTGAGTACCAAGTGCGTACCAAGTGAGTATCAAGTGAGTGCCAAGTGAGTAACCAAGTGAGTTGCACCAGTAGTTTCCGAGCTGATCTCAATTTCCATGTAACATGTCGAACTACGCCGCGACGCTGTCTGGGCGACTGTCCCGGTTTCTATTTCGGATCCATGTTGACAGCGGAACGTACTATGGAATGTCTAATTGTTAATTTACATTACTATGCATTGGAATATTAACTTCTGTTAACTTATATTGTCCTATAATGTTGTGTAAACTTATGTAGGTAAACTTCCAGTCATTGAACTCTACCAGCCATTGACAAAACACAATAAAACCAAGTTGTTCTAAAACAGGAACACTGCAACTGATGTCTTCCTATAAAGATATCAGTTGGTGTACCCTTTTTAAAGCAACACTAATCAAAATAATAATATGGTTTTACTGTATTCTGTCCTATGACTAAGCTTCCAATCTGTATGGTGCCATTCTTCACCATCATACACTTTTTAAGCGTTTAATAAGTTTCAGTTTAATAGAATAAACTTTTGAATTAGTAAATCACTCGGACACATTTTAAATGATAGGTACATTAATAATGATTCAACTCTTTGAACCGCTCGACGTTTTCTATTAAGCATTTTCTCCATGAAGTATCTAATAAATATTCAAAAGTTGCGGTCTGGTATTTAGAAAAACATTTTGCTTGGTAAGCTCTCACAGCAGTCTTATAGAAAAGAATGTAAAACTTCCATGGAGTAGAGGCGTGTTTATATGGGTAAATCTATAAAATACAGCTGAAGAATTTGTTTTAACGCGCTAATCTCAAAAACTGCTGGTCCGATTTGAAATATCTTTTTGTGTTGGATAGCCCTTTTATCGAGGAATGCTATAGGCTTTATAACATCGCCATACAGCCAATAGGGCCGGAGTAGTAAAGAAAATTGTTGCAAAAACGGGAAATATTATTCAAACTATTTTCACGCGTACGAAATCGCGGGCACAGCTAGTTTTTAATAATTATGAAAGAAGGTTTTATTGCACTGAAATTGTGGAAGACAAGTCGCAGTTGCACAATGAGCTTTTGTTACCTTTATGAGAAAAGGAAATACATCAGAAAATCGTGAAGCTCGGCTTTTGCAGGGGTCAGAGCAGTCGGATTATTTTTCGAGCTTTATCGGTGCTCTTTTAATGGTAAGCTATTATACTCGTATACACGTATAGGTATGGTTTATCAGTAGACATTAATTTATCTAAGTGGTAGAATATGTACCTATAATAACAAGACAAATAAAATTATCATTCATGACGACCTACTAAGTCAACGAAAATCAATAAATCACTAATATTATAGTACCTACTCTGCCGGAAACACGCCTAATAATTTACTATAACTATTTAAACTCTACCCAAAATCATTACATACCTTTAACAAAACTTAACTCGGTAAACAATTTTAGATCGATAGGTACCTAATACTTGCATACCTAAACATAATTGTGTTATATCGGTAGATGATGAATTTGTTACTATTAATAATAATTATTAATCATAAAAATGTTATCTAAAAAAGGTTTTTCCAGCAACTTCATGAATCGACTCCATAAAAAAACTTACTGCTTCTGACCGTTGGGGATCTTTTGAAATAAAAATACCCGCTCTCAGTGGACTCCGCCTTACAATCGGTGTCATAAGTTTTATAACTGAATTTATGGTACGTCCCTTCACAGACATTGACATTTGGAAGGGGACTTTAAACTTTAGATTTTCTTTTAAGTTGTTCCTCTGATAACTTTTTGTGAAGGCGCCCCACCACTGGGGACATTCGTATGTAATGGAAAGGTTCATATACTACTACATAAACATAACGTAGAAATCAGTGAGCGAGTAAAGATTGGTACAGTGCGCAAATTGTAAAATATGACATCAATGAGTGAGGATACTGAGCAGTGGTGTGGTAAGTATAATTCAAATTATTAAGATTATTTGTCTCATTATAGGAAAATACTTTACACTCTTGCTTTACTGATTGCCTTTAAAGCAAGTGTTATAATACCTAGGTACATCTTATATTTTAAAAGTTTATAAATTAAAATGAATGAATTGTTTAATTTTAATGAAATGATATTAGTTACTTACCTTAGGTTTCAGTAGTAATTATGAACAGTCACGCAGACTTTCTTGAGAGAATCTGAAGACGTGACCTTGCGGCGTTTTGTATCACTTGCACACTTATTTCACAAACACTTATACCTACGTATTTTATCATTAGGTATTGCACGTGAATATTCGATTCGAACATCTTCTTGGATTTTACATTACAGGCAATAGTCCCGGTGAATGAGCACCTTAACGAGGACCTATCGGGTCTCATAGATGCCAGATGATAATGTTATTACAGTTTGACATCTCGCTGCTAGAAATTTCTTCGGAGTTTCTTCGAAATATTCTGGCGATTGTTGTTATATTGTACAGTCGTGGACAAAAACTGATACAAGCCAAAAATGAGTGTTTTTGCTCCACGACTGTTTTCGTGTTTCGGTTGAAAATTGGGACTAACAGTCACTTGTTTCTATCAGAAGTTGTTGATAATTTTGTTGTGTAACCGTGGTAGTGTACAGAGGTAAAAAGTTAAGGTAAATAGTGTGCTCGCCTTATGGTGAACCATAAGGCGAGCACACTATTTACCTTAGGTGACCGAGTAGATGAATCTACTCGGTCAAGTGTATAAGTTTTTTAATCTTGTTATAGTAGAAACACATAATAAATACGTAGTACTAATAAGTATTAATTCTGAAGATAAATATCATTTAAATTACCATGTACAGAGCCTTTTCCGCAAGGAGCACTATGTAAAATAAAAAGTAAATTTTTATAAGCCATTAATTTGTAAGATTATTTATTATTTGGTTAATAACAGTAGGTACATTTTAATTGCTACATTATACTTAGTAAGTTGCACTTTTAACTTTCACTATTGGTGACCGTTGGTACTTCTTTGTATTTAGTTAAACGATAGTTTACCGTCCTCTGTCTACGTGGTCGACCCGATAAGACAGCATGACTTCTGTTGGTATAATAAATCGTCATCACAAAAATCGGCCCACCTACGTTTTACAGGAAAACTCGTTTCTACTGACACAATCATGGTGCCCCAACAATATTGGTGTTATTTGAAAGCCCAATAAATATCCTTAAAGAAAAACACATTTAATTTCCTAATTAACGATTAACATAATATACAAAAATGTGACTTGAAAAACTTGAAAAAAGACCTCACTTTGGGCTCATCTCTGGGATCAATTAGACCAATTTTTATGGTTATAAAACCAAATAATGATCTCACGTGTCCTCTTAAACAGATGGATAGCGATTAATCCCAACTTAACAGTTTTATAGCCATAAAAGTTGGCTCAAGCGTAACTACCTATTTTTTGAAGAAGTGACTCTGGATTCTTCTACAGACACATTTTTGGGGTGAAAACCTTTCCTTTAATGAAATGAAGTTTAGAACTAGGCTTTTAAATGGTAATATTATAGTATAGTGATATTGGTGGGAAGTGGGGATGCATACGTTTGAAAGTGCTTGTCGCGGGTGGGTCGATTTTTATGATGACCAGTGTAGTTATAGCTAATGCGTCCACTTTTATTTATTGATAGTCTTCTGCTTGAGAACATCGTAAGGCGCGAGCCAAGTCGCTGTCAGCGCCATCTATTACTGACTATTAGTCCGTCCTTGTATTTAGTTGATAAAATAAAAATAAAACTTAGAGTAGCCCTTCAGTTGGCGCCTTGAACATGGCATATATCTCCAACAGTTGTCGCGTGCTCTTGCAAGTCTTAGCACATCTGAATTCAGCATAGTGCATCACTCAAATTGTTCGGTCTCAGTAAATAAATAAAATAAAAATAAAACTTAGAGTAGTCCTTCAGTTGGCGCCTTGAACATGGCATATAACTCTAACAGTTGTCGCGTGCTTTTGCAAGTCGTGGTACCTCTGACGTCACCAAACTGCATCATGTGACCTTCTGAGGTATGTCACGTGATCTACAGTAGCCCTTAATTTGGCGCCTTAAACAGAGAGTATAATTATCCCCAACAGTTGCCGCGTGCTCTTGCAAGTCTTGGCGCCACTGAAGTTATCATAGCTAAATAAAAAGTTTCATAAATAAAAATAAAACTCAGAGCAGTCCTTCAGTTGGCGCCTTGAACATGGCATATAACTCTATCAGTTGTCGCGTGCTCTTGCAAGTCTTAGCGCCTCTGACGTCACCAAACTGCATTACGTAACCTTCTGAGGTATGTCACGTGCGTGACCTACAGTAGCTGTTCAGTAGGCGCCTTGAACATGGCATATAACTCTAACAGTTGCCGCGTGCTCTTGAAAGTCTTGGCGCCTCAGACGTTAGCGCGGCGTATAAGGTACGTCATAATAGAGCAGTTCTCGAGTTGGCGCCATAATCACAGTATAATTATGTAACTCTAACAGTTGTCTCAAGCTCTTGCAATTCTTGGCTACTCGGTGGAATGTCACATGACCTACAATAGCCCTTCAGTTGGCGCCTTGAACATGGCATATAACTCTATCAGTTGTCGCGTGCTCTTGCAAGTCTTAGCGCCTCTGACGTCAGCTCAACGCATCACGTGCCCTTCTGCAGTGTGTCACGTGACCTACAATAGTCCTTCAGTTGGCGCCTTGAACATGGCATATAACTCCAGCAGTTGCCGCGTGCTCTTGCAAGTCTTTGGCGCCACTGAAGTCAGCATAGCTAAATAAATAGTTTCATAAAGAAAAATTAAACTTAGAGCAGTCCTTCAGTTGGCGCCTTGAACATGGCATATAACTCTATCAGTTGTCGCGTGCTCTTGCAAGTCTTAGCGCCTCTGACGTCAGCGCGGCGCATGACGTGTGCGCGTGCGCCTTCTATGCCCGACCAGGCCTTTGCGCAAGCGACCAGCTTACTCCACGGCATTGGCCATTCGTTGCGGAGGAACTGTGAAAGAAAACTGACTTCAGTGCAGTGCAAAACAACTAGCATAAAGGAGCACGTCCAATGCTGGAGGAAAGGACTATCCAAATGATTTCTACAACGACCGATCCCTTAAAAGAATGCTTATTTGAAAAATATTTGATTGAGGACATCCTATCCTGTTATTTAATTAGGGTTAAGCATTGATTACAATTACTGAGATGTAATTTTAGGCCAAATAACTCAACATTTGAGTTAACTGAATTGTTAAAATAAACGTCATACAAAAAAAAGCAGTAGAAATCAAGAGATTAACGGGATTATTAACCAGGACCTACACTCTGCAGTTTGACCGCTAACCAGGACCTACACTCTGCAGTTTGACCGCTAACGAAACTTAACCAGTGAAGTCTTGTATAGCTAGAATCTACAGATATTGTTTTTTTTTATACACAACGAGGCTTGGCCTGTATCTCACCTGATGGTAAGTGATGATCACGCCGAAGGTGGAAGCGAGATTCACCCGGAATCCTCAACCTCGGAGGAACTGGCTATTTTAACTCTAACTGCCGGAACACAACAATGCTGTTAACATTATTGATATGGCGACATACTTAGGTAAGATGGTGGTAGCTAGCCAGGCGGACTTAGAACAAGCCCTACAACCAACCAAACCGAACAGAAAAATCTGCACCCATTGGGAGTCGAACCCGGGTCCTCTGCGTCTGAAGCAGGCGCTGTACGACATAAAGATCAAGAGATTAATAAAAATATTACCTGATCAAACGGTCGCCTCCCAATGTGGAACATGATGTATATGAGCGGAGCCTTGTTCAGCGGCACCGAGCTGTCGCAAGGCTCTTGCGTACCGAGTTCCTTGTATATCCTCTCTGCGTGTAACTGGAGGTGGTCGTAGATTACCTAGGAAATATGTTAGACTAGCTTTCCGCCCGCGGCTTCGCCCGCGTGGAATTTTGTCTGTCACAGAAAAACTTTATCGCGCGCGTCCCTGTTTCAAAAACCGGGATAAAAACTATCCTATGTTCTTTCCCGGGACTCAAACTATCTCTATGCCAAATTTCATCAAAATCGGTTGCGAGGTTTAAGCGGGAAAGCGTAACAGACAGACAGACAGACAGACAGACAGACAGACAGACAGACAGAGTTACTTTCGCATTTATAATATTAGTTGGGATTAGTATCAAGCACATTGTTAGCTATCACATCCCCAAGCAGGCTCTGGATTGAAACCCCCAAGGAAAACTCAAACGTGGTCGCCCCAAGCAAACTTGGCGGCGCACTGTAATAGCAGACGAGGCGAACAAAATCGGCAAGACTTGGAGCGAGATCAAACGAGGACTGTTGTGGACTCCCTCTGCTCCATCTATGGGACATAGGACCTTAACTCAACTAACTCAACATTGGTAGCTATAGGTCTAGGGCCTGAAGCGGCATGGGAGAGGTGACATATTATGACGTGACAGGACAGAGCATGGAAGTCTGACGTTTGACATCACAAAAAACCCTCCCGTGCTTACCATGCCTCCCATACCTTACGATAGACTACTCATCTCCATAACATTGACATTCAGTGACATTATTAATTTTTATTATTTGCTTTGTATACAGGGTGTTAGGTAAATGGGTATATGAGCCGACACTAGCCCATGTTAACATGGGCATATAAATGGTATGGTGAAGTCAGAAATTTGATATCGTAATTTTTTTATTTTTATTTTCATACAAAATAAATTTGATAAAATCCGATTTACATGAAAATTAAAATAATTAAAATGAAGATATCAATTTTCTGACTTCACCATACCATTTATATGCCCATGTTAACATGGGCTAGTGTCGGCTCATATACCCATTTACCTAACACCCTGTATAACTTGTTGGCGCTTTGGAATCTCTGTGAGCCTTCAAGCAGCTTATTATAAACTAGCGGCCGCCCGCGACTTCGTAGGCGTGGATCCCATTTTACACCCTTAGGGGTGGAGTTTCGTTAAATCCTTTCTTAGCGGATGCCTACGTCATAACATCTACCTGCATGCCAAATTTCAGCCCGATCCGATGGTTTGGGCTGTGTGTTAATAGATCACTATGTCAGTCAGTCAGTCCGTCAGTAAGTCATTTCAATAAATAGGTTTGGAAGTTTTTTGGGACACCTGTATACATATTAGTAACATTTATTATTTAAAAAGTTTAGTATCATATTTTTTATATTACTTACCCTCAAGCTATCTCTCCCCGGTGCCGACATCAGAATTTGACTAGTCAGAGCCGCGGCGTCACTCGCCCGTTCTGCGTTAGATCCTGGTACATCTCCCTAGAATAAATAACATATACATATTCAGTCTGCTTGTGACCACGGCTGCAGCATCGGAGCCGAAACGTCAAGCCGTGAGTACATAATGTAACTCATTAAGAGCCATTTCACAAAAATATTCCGCGCGAATTTAGGTAAAAGCTGTCAACGCAACGTCAAAAGAGTAAAAAGAACGCTGAAATTGACAAAAAAATCTTGAGCCGTGACCGTATTAAGACTTGATTTAAGTTATTAATTTTAAGGTAGAATGAGGTATTCAAACTTGATAAATTAATTTAAATTTTTAATAGAGTTTATTAAGTCTTTTATATTTCGATTCATAATGAAACACGAATAATATGTAAAATATATATTAAGTACAAAATAAAGACAGTCACATAGCGAAAAAAAAATCTGCCCCCTTCCGGCTCCATCATCGGACCCTGGATACGAATAATGAAACACGAATAGGTATAATATGTAAAATATATATTAAAAAACGAAAATGTATAGCTTGATGTGCTGTCGACTGTACAAAATAAAGACAGTCACATAGTGAAAAAAAAAATCTGCCCCCTTACAGCTTCATCATCGGACCCTGGATACGAAATATTCGTCAAGGCAAATCACACAAGCCCTAACTCCATAGGGTTCTATTGTTTTGTTACGGAGGTGGCCATTGCATCTCCTCCAGATCCATTTATCAGACAGAGCTAAGAAATAAATAAATAAATATTATTATAAGTAACCAAATAACTAAAATAATTCATCTTACTATCTTACTTCTTACTAGTCTTACTAATATTATAAATACGAAAGTTTGTGTGGATGTCTGGATGTTTGTTACACTTTCACGCAAAAACTACTGAACAGATTTTGATGAAACTTTACAGTACAGTACAGCAGTACTAGGCAGTCTGTGTTCAACTATCACTCGGGTCGGACGTTCCTATCGCAAGACCTTTGGTTCACTCAGTTCCGATACGACTCTAATGCTGTGTGTAATTATTTTCGTGAATACACTGAGTTTATTAATTTCTACGAGTGGATTTCATTTTGCCTGAGACCTACGCCATGAACCCTAAACCAGAAGACCCTGTCGCCAGCGACATCGACGCTCATCCATCCCTGGCGTCGACCAGAATAGCAATGTATAGGCTATAATTTATGACGATCTGTGACAAACTAAATTTCAAGCGGGTGAAGCCGCGGGCAATACTACATATTTCATACTAGCTTTTTGCCCGCGACTTCTTCTGCGATGAAGTGGAAAATGGTTCTAACAGAATTAAAATATTCTAAGAAAATTAATTTTGTTAAATGATTATAATATTTTTTGATATAAAATCTACTAATTATTATGTTTAAATATTTGAATACTTACAAAATTATGAGATCTTTCTAAAACAAAATTAAAACACTACACCTGCCGCAGATTTCTTTGTAAACAATGTTTTTTTGTTTTTCCTTCAGGTGCTAAAATAACCAGACTATTGTGTGCGCATACTCTGGAGTATTCCACATACAACTGGTTGTCGGAGAAGCATAGATTTCCATTAAGTCTACTCCCGCTACCATATGGAACTTCGCTAAAACTCGTGAGGGCGCCAACACTTGCTTTTGTATCGAAAATTAGTATGAGCAGCTGCGCACGCGGTTGCCCGTTGCAGGCTCTATGCAACCACACTATTTTAAACCGTGGTCCCTAAGCATGAGATGGGAAACTGCACTCTCTTGAATTCTCTTGAATTTGATGGTGTTAGGGGAATCCTAGGAATGAATACAGACTTTCCAATGGAATCTCCTCATCAATATTGCGAAATTGCGAGTTGCAATGCAATGTTACGTTTTCACTTGTTATTTTATTGTAAAAGACCTTGATTTTTCAAACACGTGTCAAAAAAAAATTTAAATCAAAAGTACTAAGAAATATTTCATTGATATCAACTTAGAAACAAGCACAGATCACAGAAACTAAAGGGAAATGTGACAAGGGACAAATTAGAACATATTGCTTGTGAAAGCAATGATGACAGTAGCGACGTCATTATGTAAACAGTTTATATTGCTTGCATAGTACTAAAGATTATTCGAACGTTGAATACTGATACCGCAGTGGATAATGAGCACATATATTGATTTCTTTGTGTGTGTGAATTTCTAATACGACACTGAGTTTCGAACTCAGCGCATTACTTATAATAATAATACAAATAATAATAAAATCATTTATTTGCAAACTTAGCATCTCTCTATATTTCTATGGAACCAAGTTATCTCCAAAATACCATTCCACACCTTTTTAACCTAGTCAGGTAATAATTTTAATAAAATACGAAGCACGTCATCTATCAATAAATGTATATTTTAGAAGTTAATAAATTATGCATAAAATATTAAACACTAGACGTTTAGTTAAATCGTAGAATTTCTGAAAAACAAGTACTAAAATCGTACTGAAAAAAAAGTATTAATATGTTATCTAATTTATTTATTAAACGTCGAATTTTATCAAAGATTTTGGACTAAAGTTTTTGAAAATATTTTATGGCCTAAATAGAAAAAAATTAGGATTCTAAATCGTGAAAGAATTTTTTTTCGGAGCCTATTGCCTCCAAACAAACAAACAATTAAATCTTTCCTCTTTTATTAGTATAGATTTAACAACAAAGCTTCCCTCTCGAAACAAAACGCTTCTTTTTCTTCTTCACGAAACAAAACTCAAAGCGGATAAATCAATAAACAAATCTTTGGACAATTTCACAGCGCCATCTAGTCCAAAAGTAGGCAACTAATATGCTTGTGTTAAGGGTGCTCGCATAATGGATATTCTTTTTTATAATTTATTTATTAAATTAAATACTATGTACCTACATATAATACATAGTTACACCCAGATCCGTCAAAGAAATTAAAATACATCATTTCAATTTCTGCTCGGCCGGCCAGCCTCTCGGCATAGTATCAAATGTATTTGGTCGCCGTACAAATCACCGCTTTACGACACGAACGCACGTAAACGTCACGGCGGGAAAAATGACACAGGTCCTGCCTTGACGGGCGCTCGCGCCATACTAATCGATGTCGGCTTGCGTATTGTAATTTATACTGATATTCACATCAATATTTTGACAAAGTGGTTACTAATATTTAAACAATAACTGTAGAAATCAATTCTACAATGAATATTCTATATTTTGGGATACTTTTATTGCAGTTATTGCTGTGTTTTTAAACCAAAAACCACGATCAAAATGTGACGTTAATCTTCAAATTTGCCAAATTATTTTTATATTTTACTCAATAATGGTAATGAAATTCAAGAATCTATTTCATTAATGGACTACAAGAATATATGTCCGATGATTACTATATATTTTTAAGCTTATTATATGAGCATAAATAATAGATACAGGACTTTGAAAATGAGTCTGCGGCAATTTTTCCGTAAAATGGTTGTGGGAGATGGGGCACTGTGAATTAAGCAAAAGAGTTTTAGTAAATCCGTTTCATTAATGGTCAACACCAAGGATTGACCTATCTTTCGCAGTTATTAAATAATCTCTGGGTGTTGCTTAAGATAGTAATTCATGCTTCCAAAATCTTAGAAATTCGCACGAAAATGTAAAATGGCTCTTAATAAACGTCGCGTTAAGACCCGTGTCTTACTATTAAAATAACATATTATTAGGTATTTGGTTATTCATAAATGACGTCAATGTTCTTGATAAAACATCAACCGTGTGTAGCAAGGATATCTACTGTGGATCTAGCTTATCCAAAAAAATGCCGCATGCAGCAAAATGGGTAGAAAATGAGAAAACACAAAACAAGGCAGATATGTACAATCCTAGACTGCATCTCTCTTAACACCAAGTGTGGTTGCAGTCAAATACCTGCTTTGCCATGCATAAAAAATGGCTGTGACATACGGACGGACAGACGGACAGACAAACATACATGACGAATCTATAAGGGTTCCGTTTTTTGCCATTTGGCTACGGAAACCAAAAAAAGCCGGCCAATTGCGAAATAGACTCACGAACTGAGGGTTCAGTATCCTCCAACTCTTTCTCACAATCAGTTAACTCCTTACTAGAAATAAAATAAAAAAATACCTCTTCAAAAAGTTCCGCGAACTCCGGAAAATCCTCCAATCCAAATATATTGGACAACGCAAACGTTTTCTTAGTCTGTGCCACTAATTGAACAATTTCTTGTGTGTGTTTGTCATCTTCGTCTATAGAACATAGCGCTTCGGCGATCGCTAATGCTATGGAAGATGGTGAACTGTGGCTTCCATCGAAACTCAGCGAACTTGAGGTATCTGAAAATTAGACTTTATTACTGTGACATAAAGATGATGTCAGCTTCGTCTATGGAACATACAGCTTTGTCAATCGCTAGTGATATCGAAGACAGTGAACTGTGGCTTCCATCGAAACTCAACGAGCTTGAGGTATCTGCAAAAGTGGACTCTATTACTAAGAGATAAGATCGCAGAGCTTCGGCGATTGCTAGTGCTATCGAATATGGCGAACTGTGGCTTCCATCGAAACTCAACGAACTTCAGGTATCTGCAAAAGTGGACTCTATTACTAAGAGATAAGATCGCAGAGCTTCGGCGATTACTAGTACTATCGAATATGGCGAACTGTGGCTTCCATCGAAACTCAACGTACTTCAGGTATCTGCAAAAGTGGACTCTATTACTAAGAGATAAGATCGCAGAGCTTCGGCGATTACTAATGCTATGGAAGATGGTGAACTGTGGCTTCCATCGAAACTCAGCGAACTTGAGGTATCTTCAAAACTAGACTTTATTACTGTGACATAAAGACGATGTCAGCTTAATCTATGGAACATAGAGCTTTGGCAATCGCCAGTGCTATCGAAGATTGCAAACTGTGGCTACCATAGAAACTCAAAGAGCTATAAAATTGGTCTTTATTACTAAGAGATAGAGATGATATTGTATGTACGAACAATACTCACTGGTTGTATGAGACAAACTCATGATCCGAACATGTTTCCCTCTCTGTCTTTTTGACTTGCTTCCCATATTGTGCGGTTCTCCATTGGCTGTAGCAGCTGAAACATTAAATTATAGATGAAATAATTAGTAAAGAGCGTAAAACGCGACAGCACATAGTAGTAAACACTATGTGTAATTGATATAAGTGCGATTTTTCAATAAAAATATAGTCTGAATCTGAAATATTTGTGGTTTCAAATTCGTAAGTACAGTTATTACATCAATGTATCATTTCGTTGCATAATAGGTAGCATAACAGGGCAGATATGTACCATCCTAGACTGCATCCCACTTAACATCAGGTGCGATTGTGGACAAATACCTGCCTTGTCATGCATAAAAAAAATCTATCACAAACAGAAGGTATTCGCACCAACTAAAATGGCTATCACTCAGCAGCTTCATTCGTCCATACATTTGATTAACTAATAGTACTTTTGTTACTAACTATTTAACTAGTAATTATTGAAGTTAACCACTGAACCAGAATTAATGTAAACAATATTGACCCTTATCACTATCCAATTCAACGCAAAACCTCACCTTTTTCCTTCGCAGCTTCCTTCTTCGCCCACTTCAGCATTTCTTCATACGTCACTGTAATCAGCATTTGTAGTAACACACAACCTCCTACAGGGTTGACGTGGGAAGGCAAAGTCTTCTCTATGATTGTACACGCGTTAGTGAAGCTACGCGGTATGCAGTTTAACGAGCGGGATATGCAGGTTAGGCAGAGAGACATTGTCTGAAACGAAGAAATTTTATTATGAAAAGAAATATATTTTTTGTAATGTTTGTGGCGTGATATAACGCCCCGAAAAGGGCCAACATACTAATAAAGAATTTGATTAACATGTTTCTATAGGTTAACCAATCAAAATGAAGAGTTAAAGTGCCTGATTTTTTTAATTATAAAACGGAAAATAAATCAACTTAAACTGCTGAATACATACAGAATCTAATTCGAATCTAAGACGATTTATTAAAATAGACTTCTCTTTACCCCTCTTTCTCTCTTACCATCACTGTGATTGGGACGAGACGAGAAACAACACAATTAACACATTGATAAGAAAAACGTCATTTTTCCTGGAAAAAGTACAATTTCGCGTAGTGACAGTCCTTTTATCAATGCGTGGATGAGAATGGTTCTGACAGTGATATAATAAGATTTAATTATAGGTTACCTGATACATAGAAGCTCCTGAAAGAACAGCATTGACTAATATTGGTGGTATGAATTCCAGCGCTGTTCCGACGATTGCTAGAATCCCGGCCAACCACGGAGGTCTTCTGTCGCACCAAACCTTGAAAAAGAAGTTACAACATTTTAAAACCATTCAATTCACCCAGCTTTGTGATATTTAGCTAGCTTTTTTTGATTCAAGGATATAGAGGGAGACTTCAAATGTTTACGCCTAAGTTTAAAATTAATTCAAGTAGCTTAAAACAATTTGTACAGGCTCCAACAGCTAATAGCTACATCTCAGCACCAATGAATTTTATAATAATAATAATAATAATAATAAATTTATTTCAACAACAAAGTGTGACTTACAGAATAGTCGTATACTTGTAAAGTAAGTAGGTAGTTATACAAAAAAGAAACTATAAATCTAAAATGCAATTTAAGTAATCTAAGTAAATAAAAATAATAAATACAGTCTTTTAAGATTAAAAACTATGATGGAATACATTAATAAATGTGGGTATACGGCTAAAATCCTTTACCTCCCGTACTAGTTAAAACTGTGTTACGGCAGGCCTGGCTCACTCCGCGCGGTACATCCGATAATTACCTACAGCGAAGCGCCCCGCCGGCGGGTATTATATCAGTCGAGTGTCACGCGCGCGCCCGTCAGGACGCTGGCGTGCGTTGTAGTAGGTAGGTACGTACCTAATTCTATGATCGAATTATTATTTAAAAATTGACATAAAGAGAAAGAAATAGTGTGCGGCGTTCGGGTGTTTAAATTCGAAAAGAAATCTACACCGGATTTATATTTTTTTTCGCTTCCCAAAGATGCTGAAAGGTATGTTGGCCATGTAGGTAATCAATAATTCTTAGGATAGTAGTATAGGAACCTAACCTACCATGACTACTGCTCAGAATGCGTTCGTTCGTTACAGCCAAATGACGTCCACTGCTGGACAAAGGCCTCCCCCAAGGTTTTCCATAATGAATGCGTACTTACCTACATACGTACCTCATTACATATAAGTAGATTAATTAATTTTTCACTAGACAGCAACCCTAACAGCGTAAGAAGAGTTCAGAGGCACGCGATAGAAAGAGATAAACTTGTAGGTGAATAAAATTGTAGGTACGTAGTGCTGTGCGAGCTGAATTCCACTGTATCGCGTCGTAGCAAGACTCGCATTTATTTAAATCTTCTTGTGGAGTAATCCTTCTGTACCTGTACTATTACTTATTCTGTGGTTACGGCAAGGTAGTGATTCTCGCTCCATACAGATAAGAACCATATTAGCGAGCGTGCGTGTTGACTCGGCCGAGAAACCGGTCGCTGCGTTGAGCATGATGACGTGAACTAGCGAAATACAGTATACGCGCGGAATACAGATAAATTTTATTTCGCTATTTAGATCATAATCTGTATGGCTAGAATGTAAATAGTTCTGTTATTTGACATCAGACTTTTATTTAAAGATATGAATTAGTATGTAGATGTAGAAACATTTTTTTTTTTATTTTTTTTTATTTTTTTATAAGTAAACAAATAACAATTATGTAAATCTAAAATACTGAGATCAGATTTATATTGCTGAAGATACGTAAACTGGTAAATTTTTACATTTCTTTATATTTAATTAACATTGTGCATTACTTTCTCTTCGTGTGTTTTAAAGATACTATCTTAAAATGTACCCTATCATGGAAACTACGTTATGCGTGGTCATGGTCCTCTTACCTGTCGTTTATCTAAACAAGCGGCCCAGTCTCTGCCTGATATCTCCAAGGCGTAACAGAGCGTGGACTTCAGTTCAGCTTTGCTTCCAATAGTGGCCAGAATGTGGGTCAACGCTCCAGCTGTTCTGGCGTATTCTTCTCTGGCTGAAAAGTTTTTACCGATTAAATAACGTATCGTCACCATCAAAATTATAAGAAGTACTAAGACGGTCAAGATAGTCAAGCGTAGTGTGGTTCAAAAATAATATTAACAAAAAAATTTAAGTAACTCCAACAAAAGTGTACTAAAAGTGAAAAAATAAAATTCATTGTTTTTATTAGAACCAATTTTTAACAATGATTAATATGTTCAGAGTCATTGCAAGCATATCAAGTTTCTTCATGACTTGAAAAAAGATTCTCAAGTTAGCTGTATGTTTTATTTATATGTTTGTTACCGCATTTTTATACTATTTCTTTTTTTCTGAGTCTGTCATTAAAATTTGAAAGAAAGAAAGATACATTTATTACAATGGACATCACACAAATACAGGCAATTACATAGACATGACAGTGGCACATAATAATAAAAGAAGAAAAAATAAAAACAAGAGTAAACTGAGCAGTGCCACCCATTCACCAACAAGATGCCCACTGCAACGGGACCCCACTTAGCATATGCCGTGGCCCACGGTGACGAAGGCCACGGCGCTGGTTTTCAATTTAGTGATGGATTAGCGATAAATATTGTTTTACGGGACCCAGGTGCCTATCTCCTCATATTTGACTCACCATCACTATCTCCTTTAAACTTGCAGAATCCGTCAGCCGTGCATAGAAACCCGTTGCACTTCTGGTTTTTTCCATCCACACTGTACCACAGACCATCAGCTGGCCAGCGAGAGTTGTCCGCTGACATGTGCTTAATAGCTCGGATTAGCAGCATTCGGGCCAGGTGGCAGTTACGCATCATTAGGACCTTAAGAACGTGGACATAAGGTTGATTATAGTGTCACTTAACAAATTCAATAAGGTCGTTTTTGGAGTTATGGATCGTTTATGCTGATATACGAATGATAGCTCGGATTAGCAGCATTCGGGCTAGGTGGCAGTTACGCATCATTAGAACCTTAAGAACGTGGGCATAAGGTTTATTATAGTGATACTTAACAAATTCAATAAGGTAGTTTTTTGGAGTTATGGATCGTTTATGCTGACATATGTATGATAGCTCGGATTAGCAGCATTCGGGCTAGGTGGCAGTTGCGCATCATTAGAACCTTAAGAATGTGGACATAAGGTTGATTAGTGTGACTTACATTTATAAGGTTGATTATAGTGTTACTTAACAAATTCAATAAGGTCGTTTTTCGGAGTTATGGATCGTTGCGGCGAGAGCCAGCGAGTTGTCAGCTGACATGTGCTTGATGGCGCGGATTAGCAGCATTCGGGCTAGGTGACAGTTACGCATCATTAGAACCTTATGAAGGAGGACATAAGGTTGATTATAGTGTTACTTAACAAATTCAATAAGGTCGTTTTTCGGAGTTATGGATCGTTGCGGCGAGAGCCAGCAAGTTGTCAGCTGACATGTGCTTGATGGCTCGGATTAGCAGCATTCGGGCCAGGTGGCAGTTGCGCATCATTAGAACCTTAAGAAGGAGGACATAAGGTGGCTTATAGTGTTACTTAACAAATTCAATAAGGTCGTTTTTTGGAGTTATCGTTTCGAGCTATTTTTGGAATTATGGAGTTTTTTGGAGTTATCGTTTTTTGAAGTTGTGGCGAGAGCCAGCGAGTTGTCCGCCGACATGTGCTTGATAGCTCGGATTAGCAGCATTCGGGCCAGGTGGCAGTTACGCATCATTAGAACCTTAAGAACGTGGACATAAGGTTGATTATAGTGTCACTTAACAAATTCAATAAGGTCGTTTATCAGCCGGCCAGCGAGAGTGTCAGCTGACATGTGCTTGATAGCTCGGATTAGGAGCATTCGGGTTAGGTGGCAGTTGCGCATCATTAGAACCTTAAGAAGGAGGACATAAGGTTGATTATAGTGTTACTTAACAAATTCAATAAAGTCGTTTTTCGGAGTTATGGATCGTTTATGCTGACATATGCATGATAGCTCGCATTAGCAGCATTCGGGCTAGGTGGCAGTTGCGCATCATTAGATCCTTAAGAAGGAGGGAATAAGGTTGATTATTAGTGTCACTTAACAAATTCAATAAGGTCGTTTATCAGCTGGCCTGCGAGTGTCAGCTGACATGTGCTTGATGGCTCGGATTAGCAGCATTCGGGCCAGGTGGCAGTTACGCATCATTAGGACCTTAAGAACGTGGACATAAGTTTTATTTTAGGGTCACTTAACAAATTCAATAAGGTCGTTTTTTGGAGTTATGGATCGTTTAGGCTGACATATGCAATTATGCATGATAGCTCGGATTAGCAGCATTCGGGCGAGGTGACAGTTACGCATCATTAGGACCTTAAGAACGTGTACATAAGGTTGATTATAGTGTTACTTAACAAATTCAATAAGATGGTTTATCAGCCGGCCAGCGAAAGTTGTCCGCTGACATGAGCTTGATGGCTCGAATTAGCAGTATTCGGGCCAGATGGCAGTTACGCATCATTAGGACCTTAAGAACGTGGACATAAGGTTTATTATAGTGTCACTTAACAAATTCAATAAGGTCGTTTTTTGGAGTTATGGATCGTTTATGCTGACATATGAATTCGGATTAGCAGCATTCGGGCGAGGTGGCAGTTGCGCATCATTAGAACCTTAAGGAGGAGGGAATAAGGTTGATTGTCAGTGTGACTTAACAAATTCAATAGGGTCGTTTATCAGCCGACCAGCGAGAGGATTAGCAGCATTCGGGCCAGGTGGCAGTTACGCATCATTAGAACCTTAAGAACGTAGACATAAGGTTGATTATAGTGTTACTTAACAAATTTAATAAGGTCGTTTTTTGGAGTTATGGATCGTTGCGGCGAGAGCCAGCGAGTTGTCCGCCGACATGTGCTTGATGGCTCGAATTAGCAGCATTCGGGTTAGTTGGCAGTTGCGCATCATTAGAACCTTAAGAAGGAGGACATAAGGTTTATTATAATGTCACTTAACAAATTCAATAAGGTCGTTTTTTGGAGTTATGGATCGTTTATGCTGACATATGCATGATAGCTCGGATTAGGAGCATTCGGGTTAGTTTTTAGTTGCGCATCATTAGAACCTTAAGAACGTGGACATAATGTTGATAATAGTGTGACTTACATTTATAAGGCTTGAAGTATAAGTTTCAAGTGGTTCCTGACTAAGGTCCTATTCTTATTGACTAGCTTTTGATTGTGCCTTTGTCCGCGTGGAAATATTTTTTATGACAGTTTAGCCTATATTGGCTAAACTTCATGATTCATAGTGGAACATTTCCCGGTTTTTGAAAGGGGTAGGGGGATACTTTATACCCTTATGTGATAGACCAAAATTTACAGGCGAAGCCGCGGGCAAAAGCTAGTAGGCTTATCCAGAAATCTTTGAGCATGTTCAGCAGTAGATGTCCTGTAGCTGAAATGATGATGATAATGATTACCTACCTTCACAATCAAAGCCCAAGATGGCTGGGGTTGCGCCAACAAGACAACCAGCTCCAGTCCAATAGCAGTCTTGTTGGGCAGGTCTTGTGTGCTTTTAACATTCAGGGATATGTCATCAAAACTGCCTTCGAATAGATCCGGACTGACGAACGTGAACCAAGGGTAGGGGCTGTCTTTGGACGAGACTGCTGGCTTGTCCTGCTCTTTGAAAGCCTGGAATTGGTGTAATAATGTTAAGGAGAATCGACCTAAATGATATGAGTGAAAGGTTCAAATTACGGTGGCAATATATGGGACAGAGCGCTGTTATTACAAGTTTAACCCTCATTTACATCAAAGATTGAAAATGTTAATCGATTTTCGACCTTATAATAAGTGAATAAGGTAAGTGGACATCCCTCACGTCTCTCGTCTGCTGTTTTATGTCCAGTCCAGCCAAGTCTGCACCGGTTGAGCAGATTGATGAAGTATCTGAGCTATGCTGAGCAAACTTACTTGATGTATGAAATGTAGCTCAGCGCCCCTATACTTGAACAGCTTGTTGCACTTCGCATGGACATCCCTAATATCTCGAGTCTGCTGTTTTATGTCCAGTCCAGCCAAGTTTGCACCGGTTGAGTAGATTGATGAAGTATCTGAGCTATGCTGAGCAAACTTACTTGATGTATGAAATGTAGCTCAGCGCCCCTATACACCAGGCACTTGAACAGCTTGTTGCACTTCGCATGGACATCCCTAATATCTCGAGTCTGCTGTTTTATGTCCAGTCCAGCCAAGTTTGCACCGGTTGAGCAGATTGATGAAGTATCTGAGCTATGCTGAGCAAACTTACTTGATGTATGAAATGTAGCTCAGCGCCCCTATACACCAGGCACTTGAACAGCTTGTTGCACTTCGCGTGGACATCCCTAACATCTCGAGTCTGCTGTTTTATGTCCAGTCCAGCCAAGTCTGCACCGGTGGAACAAATCGATGGAAGTAACTGAGCTACACAGAGTAGGATATTGAGAATGTCGTTGAGGAGCAGGCGGTTAGTAGCTTCTGTTGTTGTTGTCTGGAATAAACAAAAAAATATTTTTAGAAGCTAAAACTGGGCTATTATAACATCATCAGGTCATTTAGTTTATATTACAGGAATACAAACATATTTAATTTACAGGAGGCAAATGTAAGATTTGGCCTAACATCCTCATTCTGGCCAGACAGACACGTTAGGGAAGTTTTATAGCAAAAAAAAAACTAAATATATCGAAACGTTTTAGCACATTATCATTTTAATAGCTATCCACCATGCACCCTACTGTTATTAAAATTTTACGTAAGTATAAACCTATTTTTTTTTCTCTTTTTATCTCTGTAGCGACTGTGCGACGGGCGCCAGCAGTGAGTGTGCGAGCGCGACAGCAACATAATTACGCGCGAGCGATAAGGATGGGTAGCTTGGGGTCATTGGACAAAATTCTACGTGCTCGCAGACCAGGCTTTAGTAGAGATAATTCATTCAATTCATGGATAGATAGCGTGAGCGTCCAGCGTAGCTACTAACGTTAAATAATATTTACCGTTTAAACCAAAAATGCACCTTATTTACCTGGCAATACCGCACAGTCAATATGGTAAGAGTCTCATTCAGCATGCCAGCAAAGATTCTTTGAGCCATTCTCGGAGGCACGGTATCCCATAGATCTTTTCTACTACCTGTAACGAAAACAAACATTCAACGATAAGGAGGCGACTTTAAGATGGCCTTAAAATTCGTAATTATTACTATCCGTTCGTTTTAAGTTTCCCGCAGACTAAAGACTGTTAGTCGGCCGATAGTTGGGCCCGATTTTATTTGTACGAAGAATCGACCGGTACTAAATCGGTGTAATGTCAGGCCTGTTCATCTCCGCGAGTTTACATCGAAAACAAAACACGCACGATGGTCCACCTACAGGATACTATTCGACAAGGCCTCACATACGAGCGAACATTGACTCACGCACGCGTATTCTTGTGTATGATGTAAGAAAATAAAGAAAATGGTGTACTAAATACTGTGCAGTATTTAACTGCCTAAATAATAATAAAAACACAGAATGTACTTTTTTAAGTTGCCTCAAGACACTGAGAGGTAAATAAGTAGTTAATATTATTCATGATATTTCCTCCGCCATTTTCCGCAGTTTGGCACCTCACGTCACATCATTTTACCGAAGTCAGCCCTTTTGTCGGCCGATAGTTTAGTCGGGCAGTTAATCATACGCATGTATGAAAGTGCGCACATTACACCGATTTGATTTTCATACAAATTAGAATCGGACCTAACTATCGGCCAACTAAAAGTCTAAACAACTAATGCATACTACCTTTCAAGCTGTAGATCCTGGCTACACAAGAGTTGCAGCGCTGCAGCGGTGGGAACCAAAGGTGGGAATAGTCCCGTGTCTGTCAGTATAAAGCAAACGTACCGTTCATATAAAGCCACCATCCCTGCACAGAGGGTGTTCCGGCTTCATGCACCGTCCGCGTCTGCCCGTCTATAGGCCGGCCTCCGGAGTCCTGCAGGATGTATAGAGAGAGCACCCTGTTGTGGAGATCTAGCACCCTCTCTGCGACTGCCTCTGACATCGTTACGTAGCGTTTGTAACAAGCCTGTACAAAAAAAAATTAGGCTTAGTGGAATAAGCCCAAAAAAAAACAATAATCTTATCAATAAGCTAGCTCGATTCGTCTTTCTCTCTCTTAGACATCATGTTAGCACATGAGACCAAAATAATACAAATCATAAGAAGTTTTTATGAAGTAAACAAAAAAGTACTCGTCTCGTATAACTTAAGTAAGATGCACCTTCAGGTTCAATATTGACTGCTTTTGTAATAACTGTTAGTTCTCCACTAATCCAATGAATAAATTAGGCCCGATTCGACCAAACTTTTATCCGAGAATAACTCCTGGTATAACTGGCACATTGATTGTATTTATCTTTAGAAGTAGTTTTCACTCCTATGACGAAGTGGTTACTTCTAACTCTATGTTTGAAGGTTGACTTTATGGAAGCAACTTTGAAGACTTATTGCAAAATGTATACAATTAGTCGAGTGAAAAATGAACTACATTTTTTTTGGAGTTTAAACCATATTACATTAGAATAAATTACATATCAGTGCTTGTGACGGAAATATCTCTAACCTGCAGCAAAGACAGTCTCTCCGAGCTCCCCATATCCTCAACGTGTTGCAGATAGCAGAACAGACTGTTCTTCAGCAGGGCAGCTGCTCCAAGAGTAGCCGTCAATACTGGCAAGTCCGCGTGATCGAGAGCTTCTTGGGCCAACATATGCAGGTGCTCTAGAAGTTGACAAAAGAGACTTTATGACGTTGATGATAAGGGTGTGAAAGTTGAGAGAAACCCTGATCAGAATAGATATGTAGAAACATGCAAATATGAACCTTAATGCTGGAGAACAGATGTTCTGAAAGTTGACAAAAACATGAATAAAAGAAACTTTATGACGTTGATGATAAGGGTGTGAAAAGTTGGGAGAATCCCAGAGCTGAAAACATATGAAGAAACATGCAAATATGGACCTTAATTCTAGAGGACAGTTGTTCTGGAAGATTACAAATAACATGAATAAAAGAGACTTTATGACGTTGATGATAAAGGTGTGGAAAGTTGAGAGAAACCCTGATCAGAATAGATGTGTAGTAATATGCAAATAGGGCCCCAAAATGCTGGAGGTGTTAATACAAAGGACAGCAACAAATCAGTTTAGGTTTTATTAGTGTACAGAAGACATCATATCAATGTAAACACTGGGACATCTTATGTAGCTGTAATAAAAGCGATTTTGCAAACAAAAATAGGTACATATTTTAGTCTAAAGATAAATTAACTACATAAAAACTTACCAAGCAAAGAATCACTGGATTTAATGGCTAATTGCACGAATTTGTCAGGATCTGAAGTTTTGGCGACACCAATATCTCCAGAATCATCTTCTTCAGTCTTGACAAACATTCCTGAGCCTTGTCTGAAAGAAAAATAAGTTCAATTTTTTTAAAAATCTCAATTTTGTAGTTAACAAAAATTTTATCAAAGTGCTCATAAAACCTTTCATTAACAAAGGCATACAGTTACTTAGGTGTCAGTGTACCTATTTAACTGCCTAAATAAATTAGGTAATTTCATTGCCTCCAGTCATTCATTGGATCAGTCAATAGAACAAATTCTAGATCAAAATGATTTTCCACCTTCTTTTATAGATCTACACCAGTAAATAACTATGTACTCACTTGAAAGCAACTGAAAACTCCTCTTCCAACCACAGCACAATTTTCACCGCTGCAAACGAGGCATTTCTGGGAAAGTCCAATCTCCCACCGACTACTCCAGGACAAATTGTCTCAGATAATACCGTCTGGTTTGCCTGGAAAATGGGATCAAATTAATTATACACTCGCAAGAGCTAGATAATTTTTAAAAATCTAGATATTACAACAGAAGAAAAAGGAAAACAGCCTGAATAATAAAAAGTGGTTTTGTAGCCTAAATAAGGTATACTATAGTGCATATTACCTGATAATATTCCAAGTCCCTTTGCAATAATATGGGAATCCGATCCATAATATTTCCATCTTCTATCACCTCCATCTTGATTTAGGTGAAAATAAAACAAAATTGGAACAAAAAAAAACTATTTACTTACAATAAATAACTAAAAAATAAACTAAACTAAACTATGTGCACAATTTTTGAATTGAATTTTGTTGTCGACTATTTTTGATATTTCTTCTTGGAGTAACCGGTGTAGAGGGACGCCGTCGTGTTTGTAGATCCAGTAGCCTCCGTTTTTAAGAATCAGGTCGTAACGCTTGGGTCCGGAGACGGGAGAACTGAGCCAGATCTGTTTGTTCGGTGTTTGTCTATTTATTACGTACGTTCCGTATTTTGGACCAAGCGCTACAGTTAGAACTCCATCCTGAAATAAGTGTTAAATCTTTATTATTATTATGGTAATAACCAATATTATGAAATGAGAACCAGTTAATGATACAGAAGGAAGACTTAAATGAAACCTGATTTTCGTTTGTTTTTTAAGTTTGCCATACTTTGAAGTATTTAAACCAATGATTTAGTTATTTATGGTAACAAATTTGGGGGAGGCCTATGCATAGAGTTAATGGGCCTATGTTCAGCAGTGGACGTCCTATGGCTGAGATGATGATGATAATGGTGGCAGCATTCATGCATGATCTTTGATTATATTTGTATACTCATAATATAATTTGTCCACAACACAGGTAAATAATGAAGTACTCACACTGTACATAACATCTGCGCCTTTAAGATTAGGCGAGTCCTCGACAATTTCTTCGAAGTAATCGCATAAAGATTCTAGAGTTTCATTGCAGATTTCTTCAAAAACTACCTGGTCAACTTGATCAGCAGATTCAGTTTCAGATGAACTGGAAAAATTTCGCGGAACATGGAAATAGGGACTTTTTACACTATGTAGGGCACACGACTGTTGCCGCACTACTAAGGGTAAAATATTGATTTGCCTCCGCGCCAGCCACCGGCTGGTACGAAGAATATTTCTGAGCATTTTACGAAATATCGAACGACTGAATTTGAGGTTACTTTTTTGTTGACTGACTCACTGTAGGATTGGGTAAAAAATATCGATATATCAAAATATCGATATTTTTTCAGAAAAATATCGATATAAATTAGCGATATTTTTTCCGGCGATATATCAATTTTCGATATTTATTTTCAGATATCAAAATCGATATATTTTAATATTTTTAAAGCTCTACTGTCTGCTCATGCGTCACATCATTTATGTTTTTGACCAATCCGATTTCTTATATTTAGTAAATATGCAGTAAGCTGTATGGGTTTAGTTTCTTTGCTTCAAACACAAACAAAAATTACGCTCTATGACTTGCTTGTCTATGCACATCAAACAAAGAGTGCTCCTGAGCCCCGATTACGGTAACTTTTAACGTCTACAATCCAGACACGCTTCATCGATTCTGCGATACGATTGGTCAAAACAGCTGACGTACGCTGTTGAACGACCAATCGTATCGCAGAATCGAGAAGCGTGTCTGGATTGTAGACGTTAAAAATTACCGTAATCGGGGCTCTGATGTCAATATCAGACAAATACTGGTTTGAATAATGTTTTTTTGTCAATGTTTAATTGCTAATTCGAAAAAATAAATTGAAATTTTACAACTTGAGTTGAAACAGCGACATGTGTTTTCTTTAAAATTTAGATAATTTTGGCCATTTTTATAAATAATTGCAAATTGGACAAAAAATATCGATATATCGAAATATCGATATTTCTTGGGCGATATATATCGATATATTTGAAAAATATCGATACGATAAATATCGATATTTTTTTTCCGTTTGCCCATCCCTAACTCACTGACAGAACAGCTGATTCGAGTCTGTCATTGTCAATGTCATTTTACTATTTTAACGTTCTACGGAAAAAATATTTGTTTTTATCATTATTTCTTATGTTTAAATTAAATAAAAATATTAAGACTCTTTCTTACCTCAATCGATAAAGATAACAATGGCGCAGTCCCTTTTCCAAAAAAGTATGAGCGTGAATTCGGAAACAAGGTAGTGACGACAGCGACATCTATTTTTTCATGACGCCAACATGAATTGTTGCCCAAAGCAAGCAAACCTTGGAAGGTTTTAAGCCACAAAACTAGATGGCAGCACTAATTTCAAAATAATTCTTCGCTGAGACTGAAAGCTAAGGAATGGATCGAGTCGTCTTTTTAGAATTTTTATTTTTTATAAATATTATTTTTCATTTAATTAAATACTTAGTTGTCGATCTTTGCATTTTTCCTGAAGCCTTTATATCATGCAGTGGCGTAGCTTGGGGGGGGCAGGGGGGGCCATGGCCCCGGGCGGCATATTAAAGGGGGCGGCGGATAAGAAAAAAAACATTGCATGAACAAGAAAAAAAAAAGGTCGACTATGTCTACGTTGAGACTAACAAATCTAGCTATACTGGCAATGAGGATCATTTCGATTTTTAGCTGTGAATTAGGGGTCGCAAACCGGGATACCGAATTTCGAAAATACCGGAATACCGGGCCAAATTTAGGTCTAATTAATACCGGTATTCATTTCACAAAAACCGGGATTTTCGGTATTTTCGGTTTTAGTAAAATAAATAAAAAACAAATATAAATAGAAAAATTTACGCGCCGTGCCGCCGTGTAATTCAAAATACGCGCGCGCGAGTTCTTTTTGAGTTGATTGAGTGATAGTCGACGTAAACTCCGCCGCCGACGTCCTGACACCTCTCATCGACAACATCTGGATGGAAGAGGAACTAATAAGGGGCTTTTAATGACTGTGCCAAAGAAAGGGTACATAAGCTAGTGTAGTAATTGGAAAGGTATCACTTTGCTCTCGATACCGTCAAAGGTTTTCTGCAAGATTATCTTGGATAGGTTATCGGGGGCCGTTGAACCTCTTTTGCGTAGGGAACAGGCTGGCTTCCGCCCGAACCGCTCGTGCACCGACCAGATCAATACTTTGCGTATCATCTTGGAGCAGGCATCAGAATGGCAAAGGGACTTTGAAAAAGCCTTTGATACGCTAAAGTGAGCAAGCATATGGTCGAGACTCGCTGACATTGGTGTCCCGCCGAATAATATCCATCTACTTAATGAAGGCCATCTTCAAGAAATATTCATGTACTGTCACTCACGACGGCCTCATCTCCGAAGACATCGAGGTGCATGCGGGCGTCCGGCAAGTCTGCCTACTTTCGCCGCTTCTCTTTCTGGCTGTCTTGGGTGGAATCATGTGTCGTGCATATCAAAACCAACGGCGTGGAATAGAGTGGGGTATAATCGGAGTCTTAGAAGACTTAGATTATGCTGATGACCTCTGTTTGCTGAGCCACACGCATCACGATATGCAATCCAAAATTGATGACCTACATCGAGAGGCGGGCATCACGGGGCTCAAAATTAACTGCTGGAAGACCCAAGAGATGCGATCTGGAGTGAGGAATTGCACACCATTACGGATTGGTGCAGAGGATGTGGAACGTGTCCACAATTTTACCTACCTCGGGAGCGTCGTGTCAGAGACTGGAGGTACCGAAGAGGACATCACTTCGCGCATTGCCAAGGCTAGAGCTACCTTCGCACAACTTCGCCCCGTATGGCAGTCACGGAAACTGACCCGAAGGGTCAAGATCTAAAATTTTCGGGTCCAACGTTAAATCCGTTCTGCTCTATGGGTGTGAAACGTCACCAAGGTCATCTTGCTCCAGCTGCAGAACTTCGTCAACCGCTGCCTTCGCCGAATTCTCGGCATATACTGGCCTCAGAAAATCTCCAACGTCGAGCTATTGGAACGGTGCCACGAAATTCCGATCGACCAGCAGATCAAGCGCCGCAAGTGAAACTGGATTGGCCACACTCTCCGAAGAGATCCCGATCACATCGCCAAGCAGGCTCTGGATTGGAACCCCCAAGGAAAACGCAAACGTGGTCGCCCCAAGCAAACTTGGCGGCGCACTGTGGCAGACGAGGCGAAGAAGATCGGCAAGACTTGGAGTGAGATCAAACGCGAAGCTCAAGACCTAACGCGATGGAGGACTGTTGTGGACGCCCTCTGCCCCATCTAGGGGACATAGGACCTTAAGTCAAGTAAGTCAAGAGTGATAAAAGTTTAGATACTTTACTGTTTCTACGATCTCATTACAAGGCCCAAAAATTTAATCTAGATTTAATAATATTTAGATTACCTCTTTATAACTCAATTTGATTTGGACTGAATTTTGTTTTATTTAGAAGATAAATTAATTTAGGTTAGGTACCTACTTACTATACCTCCGCAAACTAACTTTATTATACTAAATTTGCTAAATTAAGCTTAATCTCGGAAATATCGAAAATACCGGATTATCGGTATTTGTCTAGAGCCAATACCGAAAATACCGGTTTTGCTGAAATGATTCGGTATTGCGACCCTTACTGTGAATGCAGATTTATAGGGCTAAGAAATCCTTAATACACAGTCCAAAAATTTTTGTTCTACGACAAAAATTGACGAAGTTATGGCCAAAATACTAAAAAAGTTCACTGACCGCCCGGCGCGGGGACGATGACGTCACTATATCCGATCCGAACGCTGCCGGCGTACTGCGTGGATAGAAAATATTTTTTTCTAGCCCAACTATCAGTTTTAGAGAAAAACTTGTAATGACATTTATTCATCAGTACCTCTAGTAGGAAAAACTTTCGAGTTCGTTTCGTTGCGTATTCAAAGTGTCATCGAAAAATTTTGTATGAAAAATTAAACAGCGCCCCCTATATTATAGCCGCCCTAGGGGGCGCTGTTTAATTTTTCATACAAAATTTTTCGATGACACTTTGAATACGCAACGAAACGAACTCGAAAGTTTTTCCTACTAGAGGTACAGAATAAAGTAAGCTATCGATAGGTAATTTTTAAAAATAGAAATTGTGAAAAATAACGCAAAAAATCCATACGCTCATACGATTCAATGGAACGCAGAGACGCGATTGGGGTCTCCGCGGTGGTATATTTGGCGATTTATTCAAATAAAGTGTTCATAAGTGTTGTTAGAGTCATATCTTCTTCCAAGTAAAATATAAAAATGTATAAGTATTAATTTATTTACTTCTAACAATAAGGTATAGCTGAGGCAGATACACTCTGCCTAGGCTACAAGACATTGCTATGAAGATCATTTCGATGTACACACAATACCTACCTGTTATTTAGTTTTTCTGAGTTAACCCTACGTACCTACCTATCTATTCGCCGTTCCCATGGGCGGGCCAGCTGCTGCAGGAAAGGACAGCTGCTCCCTCCTGGAAATCTATTTAATCTTAGCCTAGAAGCTGGGTATGACTCCCCCGCCCCCCTCCTCTCCCTAGGTCATAAGCTGGGCATGACTTCCCCCTCGGCCAGAAGTTGGGTATGATTTACCCCCCCCCCCCCCAGGCCCGAAACTGGGTATGACTTGACCCCTCCCCCTCCCCCCAGGTTAGAAGCTGGGTAAGGCTTGCCCCTCCCCCCAGGCCATAAGCATAAGCTGGATATGACTCCCCTTCGGCCAGAAGCTGGGTATGACACCCCCCCCCCATGCCAGAAATGCCAGAAACTGGGTATGACTTGACCCCCCCCCCCCTCCCCCCAGGCCAGAAGCTGGGTAAGGCTAGCCCCTCCCCCCAGCCCATAGAAACTGGTTATGACTTGACCCCCCCCTCCCCCAGGCCAGAAGCTGGGGTAAGGCTAGCCCCTTCCCCCAGTCCATAAGCATAAGCTGGGTATGACTTACCCCCCCCCCCCCCCCAGGCCAGACACTGGGTATGACTTGCCTCTCCCCCCCTCCCACCAAGGGCAGAAGCTGGGTAAGGCTTGCTCCTCCCCCCAGGCTATAAGCTGGGTATGACTTATCCCCCCCCCAGGCCAGAAACTGGGTATTATTAGCATAATATTATGTATTATTATGTTCAATACAAACAATCATTAAGTTACACTCACCCCAACCGCGTCTCCGCATTGCATCGAATCCTATGAAAATGTGGTTTTTGGACATAGCGATACTTATTTTTCACAATTTTTATTTTTAAAAATTACTGGTCGATAGGTTACTTTATTTTGATGAATAAATAAATATTATTAAAAGTTTTTTTCTAAAACTGATAGTTTAGCTGGAAAAAAATATTTTCCATCCCAATAGTACGCCGGCTGCGCTCGATTCGGATATAGTGACGTCACGCGGCCCTGCGTACGTTGACTTTTAGCGGCAAAAACGGCCTATGTTTATTACTTAATATCTTCGTAAGTAATGGTCCGATTTGGATAATTCAAAAAGATATATCTTTCTTATGTCTTAAAGATTAACGTAGATACTAGTTTTATTGAATTTTCTACAACAGTACTGATCCTCATTGAAAATGAGATACAATTTGATATCGACGATTGTGTAAGAGATTTTGCTTTGAAAAAAGCACGAAGAGTACATTTATAATCTATTTTTTTAAGTAATAGTAACAAAAATATTTAAGGAGCTTACTTACCCCTCTAAAACTTGCGCCACAGATAATCTTTCGTGATTTCTCTTGTTACAAACCGAAATAAAAAAGTGGTTTGTAAATAGTTAAAGCCATATCTAAGCTACTTTTAAAACCGTGTATTTATTATATTCTGCAAGTTCGAAATTCAAAATTAGCTAAAATGGTAACTTTTAGCAGTAATTAAATCTGTAACTTGCTGCAAATATCTAATGAATTCAAACAAATTATTTTAAAAAATAGCTTCGATACATATTTTATTATACATTTTTCATACCACTTTTTTAATTTCGGTCTATAACAAATGTAATCAAGAAAAAATATGGTGGCGCTGGTTAGCTAGGGTACAACCCTTAATAATATTAAGCACATTATGTTAAGTATTCCTTCTAAGTTCAATGAGCACTATACAGTGTGAGTCACGTTAAAGTGTACATATGAAAATATGTGAAACTAGACCTATTTTTATCGATAAAAAAGAGGTCAAAAAATTTTTATAGAATTTTTTTTCTTCCAATTACTTATTGTAAAGAAAACGTAATAACTTTTAAACTAAGCGGTATATCCTGATAAAATAAAAACAGTAATAATGCTAAATAACAGGCAATACTAAAAAAATACATGAAATACCTAGAAAATGCCAACAAATAATAAAAAATGATACTTTTTGAAAAAAATCTGCTTAAAAATTCGTATTTATTTGGTTATTTGATAAATTTCTCCAAAAAATGCCCCTATAACAGGTAGTTTTTATTACTTTTTATTATTCTCTATCGTATTACTTTTGTAAAACCAAAAATTGCATGTCTCTATCCCCATCACAACGTTTGCAATGATCGTTTGAACTAAGCCTCTCCGGGCGCGCCATTCAACGCTTCGTTAACAACGGAACTGAAAGTGACTCTAGATTTGTAATTTTGATAAAGACAAGTTAGATTTTAAATAAAAACAAAAGATTTCGAAGTAAAATAAGCATTTGAGTTAAAATTAAAATTGTCTCTACCTGTAGCGGAGAAAAATGTGGTGGCAGGCCTTGTTCAAACGATCATAGCAAATGTTGTGATAGGGATAGAGACATATGATTTTTTAGTTTTACAAAAGTAATACGATAGAGAATAATAAAAAGTAATAAAAACCATCTGTTATAGGGGCATTTTTTGGAGAAATTTATCAAATAACCAAAAAAATACGAATTTTTAAGCAGATTTTTTTCAAAAAGCATAATTTTTTATTATTTGTTGGCATTTTTGTGTATTTTTTGTATTGTTTTAGTATTGCCTGTTATTTAGCATTATTAGTTTTTATTTTATCAGGATATACCGCTTAGTTTAAAAGTTATTACGTTTTATTTACAATAAGTAATTGGAAGAAAAAAAAATCAATAAAAATGTAAAAAAAAATCTCAAAAATTTTTTGACCTCTTTTTTGTCGATAAAAATAGGTCTAGTTTCATCTATTTTCATATGTACACTTTAACGTGACTCACACTGTATAATTTAAGATAATATTTACTCTCAATTGACAAATAAATACTTTAATACTTGTTATTATTGTTTATTGTTATCATAGCTGGGCACCGTTAATCAAATAGTTAACTTCGTTAATCGTTAAACCGTTACTAAAAAAATTAACTTCGTTAAACGTTAAAACGTTACATTTCGGAAGATTTAACGCAAGTTAACGTTAATCGTTAATCCGTTAACACGTGATAATAAAACAAAAAAAAAATGTTCAAATAATTTCGAAAGCTTGTATCGCGCATGGAATTTATTCCTCTTTTATGTTTGCGCTACAAACTTTCGAAATTATTTGAAACTTGCATAATTACAATTATTTTTTTCGTTTTAGTACAACTGCATTTCAGGATAAAAGCTTTATTAAAAAAAAAGTTTTTTTATTATAATTTTATTACGAGTATACACTTTTTAGTTGTACCTATCTCGATCTCAGAGCCTTGATACAATTACAAGTACAATACAATTTAGCACCAAAGTGCTCAATAAGACAAATCCAACAAACCCAAACTCGATAAGTTTCCACCGTTTCGTTTAGGGATTCCTATGGCCACCTCCTGACTCCATCATTAGGATCCTGGACATCATCTAGTACTAAAGTGCTCAAAAAGACAAATCCAACGAACCCAAATTCGATGCGATTCCGCCGTTTCTATGGCCACCTCCTGACTCCATCATCAGACCAGCTCAATGGTACCATAACATTGCATTGTCATCGTACTTACATAAGTATACTTTCAGCTCAATCGGTTGAGGATAACTGGTCTTAAATTCAGTTGTAAATAAATCAATAAATAAATTGCATTTTTTATATCGTCGCGTTGGTGATCTGGTTACAAAAACTCTTGTTTTGGGTTCTGGAAGTTCTGGAAGCCCGAACGTTTTTGTCAGAACGCGTTTTTCAGCGTGCCTGCTGTATCTTTTTGGTAAATATTAGGTACTGGATTAACGATTAACGGACTTAGGATAATTTAACGGAAGTTAACGAGCCCGTTAACATTTTTTAAAGTTAACTTAAAAGTTAATCCGTTAATAGAAATGTTAACTTCGTTAATTAACGATTAACGGATTAACGAGTTAATGCCCAGCTATGATTGTTATACACCTTGTGTTACATAATCAAGCTGAGCTATTTAAGAAAATCAAACTTCCTGTGGGTTTCAAGCAATTGCTTCTCTTTAATGTATTTTCCTTCTGAAGCAGTGCGTGGTAGTTTATTTTGACTTTCAACAAATAAGGTGAATATAGTGTACCTGAAGTCCATTCAATATAATATTTAAACTTTAAAATATTTATAATTAAAATAAAGGGCGGCGGATTTCCGGACGGCCCCGGGCGGCGAAAAGCCACGCTACGCCACTGATATCATGCAGTCAATCAGAAGCAAATTCGTCGAAATCAGAAAAAAAATGGAGTAGAAGAAATCAAATTTCCAAACAAATAAATTTTATTTTGACTTGACACGTTATAGAAAATGAGGAAGTGCTTATCTATTTCAACCTCCACAAGCAGGTTCATTCTTTCTTCTCTTCCTCAGTCTTTTCCTCCTCTGGTTGTGGTATCATGTACGCGTTCTGTGGCGGGAGCATCCAGTAGTTAGCTTCGTATGCTGGCGACAGCACCGATATGGAAGGTTCTGGAACCCTCGGGATAGGCAGCAAAGAGTTGTACTGGCTCCAGTGCGGGCTTATGAAGAAGACGTGGCGGTCCTCGCGTTCTTGCAATGGCCTGTTGTTGCCGCGATTCGGCTCGTCCCATGGGTCCCATAGTTTTCGGAAGGCTTTCATCTGTTGTGGAAGATAAATTGAAAGTATACGACTTAGGCCCGCTTTTCACCAAGGCAGAGCGGAGCGGACTGCGGAGCAGAGCGGCGAAGTGTTTTGAATAACCAATCAGTTTTTATTATTTCTACATCTCCTCTCCGCTCCGCACAACTCTGGCCCACGCCACGCCGCCGCTGTCAAATTCTATTGAAAAATTAATCCGCCCGCTCCGCCTTGGTGGGCATGTTGCATTAGTGCTAATCTTTTACTTTACGAGTAAATCTTCTTCCCTACATTACTGCTTAATTTACAAACAGTTTTAACTACTGACGTTTAGAAGCCTCTGGCATGAAGAATAGGTACTTACTTACCACCCAATTTCAATGACGGGGTTCTAAACTCCCATCTCACCTGGTCAAAAGAAGCAAACAATGTTATTCTCGGCACCAACCACCGGACCGTGAACTTCTCTCCTCTGACCGTGCTCAGGCTGCCCCAATACAAGAAGTAGTCTTCAAAGAACATCGGCAGCAGACGAGACATCGGATACGGGCCTATCCGAGTGCTGGTTTGGGCTTCTTGCACCCGAGGGAAGCCTTCGATCACCCAGCTGAGACGGTCGTCTGGGTTCACACCGTACTGGAAATAATAGAGGTGTATTTAATAACCACAATAATTAATTATTCATCAATTTTAAACAACAATGACATTTCTTCAATACCGGGTGTATTCACATCACCATGCGTTACCCTGCTCGCTCATTCCTACTGGTCTTAGCTTTCTTGATTTTATATCGGTAGGTGCACCCCTGAAAATCTAAATTATTTACCTGTGACCAGTAGAACTCAGCAATGGGATCGCAGGCAACACATGCATAACTATGATACCAATAAGAAACGTTCACAGTAGGTAGTCTAAAAATGAGTTATAATATTGCTAGCAATAAGAGATGTAGAGTTTCTGATATAACAAACTTTCGTCCTCAGATAGATTTTTTTTTAAAGATTATTTCACAAATTACTGATCTTCCCGTTAGCCCTTCATGCTAAGCTAAGCTAAGCTAAGCTTCGTAATAAGTATATGCTTGTGTCACAAGTGAGCTCACCACAATAGTCGAGCGGCGGCGGGGACCGAACCCGCGTTCCCCGGATCACGAGTCGACCAGTCCGACCCCTTCACCGTTCGGCTATCGTGGCTTCAGGTTACCTCTTGGGCATTACTATGTGAGGGCGAAGATTTTGTAGATCTCGTAGATTTTTACGAGATAAAAAGGTACCTGCTTATATCATGGGAATGTTCCATGATTTAAGCTTATTAATAATTTCCTCTTGCACAATGATGCAACGGGTAATGAGCCTGGTTTTGCATGAAATCTCGTCTAAATTAGTTTGGGAGATAAATCCCGTAGCAGAAACTACGCTTAAGCCCTAATTGCTCCTTTGATACCATCCAAGGTAGGAGCCGCTCTATGCGTATGACAAAGCACGTGGGTACCTTACTTATGTATTAATTGTATACCTTAATCAAACTTTACTATATGTTAGACAGAAGTACTAAATCTACTCGGTACAAATCAGGCGCTATTATCGCTAGCAAAAGGTTTCTTCCAGACAACCCTCTTCTTAAGTAATAACCAAGTACCTAATTAGTATTGTAACTTTGTATTAGTACTTATAGATAGAACAAAACATAAGACTTTTTCAAAACACGATAAAATACTACCTACCTCTAATAACATATCCTGCAAGTAATATTACGTAAGTAAACTTAACCTCGTGTATCGTTTCTTGCTAAAACACTAGGCCAATATTCTAACGCTCGTGGATTCTTGGAATAAACTGAACCTTATAATTGGAAAAGTAGGGTACGGAAGTATGTTTGTATGTCATCCGGCCGCAAGGATTAACTAGAAGTTATATCATGTGTAAGTAGGTAGTGGTGTGTTTCAGAATACTTAGTTAACACAATACAAACAATCAAACTAGGATAGGATATTTTTTACTATGAGTACATACATTCCTGAAAAAACCTCCTTACTTTTTGTAAGCAATGAACAGAAATAATTTAAAAGTTTTATTAATGCCTAATTATTTTAATACTTAAATAAAATATTAAGTCTAACTTAGACTTGAATAGTGTCTAGAACTTAGTTTAGAAAAGTCTAAAACGAATTTGTTCGCTATTGTATTCCATATTTTCAGCATGAATAAAATCTTTCTGAGTGAGGATATTGTTCGCTCCTATTCTGTATTTTGATATTTACGTCGAAAGTTATTTCTAAAGCTGGAGCTTCCTCTTTGTATGTGCTCTGCTCATGCTTTGTTTTAGTAATCTCTTTAAGGGTTAAAATATTACAGGTTTTGAAAGATATTAAAGTTTAAGCCTTTGACTGTGGGCTCAAAATTTAGGCAGATGTTAAAGATAATTCTTTCTATTTTTATGCGGAACAAAGCAGGTATTTGATTACAATCGCACCTGATTATAAATAATTAACTTTTTAAAAAAATAAAACCGACTTCAAATGCGTGAACACAAAAAAAAACTAAAAATTAAAAATATTGCGTATAAAAAAGTTCATCTCCAATTTTCCACCCTTGGGGATGAAATATTTTCTTCAAATTCGCATGAAACCACCCTTTTGATAATACCTATTCAACAAAAAAATAATCGTTCAAATTGATTTATAATCGGCGGAGATATTGCGTATAAAAAAGTTCATCCCCAATTTTCCACCCTTGGGGGTTGTTTTTTCTATTATTAAATTTAAATGGGACCACCCTTGAGGTATTACCTATACGCCGAAAAAAGATTTGTTCAAATCGGTTCATAATTGGCGGAGTTATCGCGTAACAAACATAGAAAAAAAAAAAAAAAAAAACATACGGGTCGAATTGAGAACCTCCTCCTTTTTTGAAGTCGGTTGAAAATGAGATGCAGTCAGATGAGATGTGATGAGAAGTGATACATACCTGTAAGTATACCTACCCACTATCGCCTTGAAGCGGCCCGGATTTATTACCGTTACAAGTTCTATTTATTTTCGATCTAGTTACGTATGTAGGTTTTAAATTGATTACCTTGATTAAATAACAAATCATTACAACCCCGTCATCGTGACGCAAAGCTTCTTCTTGCGTCATGTATTCGGACCTGAAGAACGTCACCTGAAATCAAAAGTAGAAAATTATAATAAAAACTTTAGCTATGGCTTCTACTTGTACCTACCTAGACTCTCTCATTTTTTAAGGGACAGCCATGTTCAATTTTATTAAAAGCGAGTCTCTTGCATGTCATGTATCCTCTTTGAAAATAACAAGCATTTTACATTGAGTTATAATGTACTACGTAGTAATATTACTTCAATGGTATTTTATGCTAATTAATGAGGAATATTTTCTTCTAGGTAAATATTTGTCTCAAAAAATACTTCAGTTAGCAGTTAGAGCATTATAATTTAATCAATTTTCTCGGAATAAGAACGAAGTTTTTGATTTCATTATAATTACATTTCCAATTAATTCTGCCTTTGAATCATTTGATAAAGTTTCGAAGAAATAAAGTCAATTTCTGCCTGGTTTCTGCCTGATACCTACAGATTCCAAAAAGGTTTAAAGAACAATGACCCTATAAGTGGTCCAAATGTCCACCACTAATGAGACCTATATTGGCTTATTGTCCATCAAATAGAGATTAACTTTCAGTATGGGACAAAAAAAAATAAGCTGTCAGTAAAAAGTTATGACTGTTTGAAGTAGTGTAGTAGTTTACGCGCTAATCTCAGTCCGATTTGATTTTTTTTTTGTTATGGATAGCCCATTTATCAAGGATGGTTTTAGGTTATACAACATCACCCTACAACCAATAGGGGCGGAGCAGTAAAGATAAATGTTGTAAAAATGGGAAATATTATTCAAACTATTTTCACACGTTCAAAGTCGTAGGCACAGCTAGTATAATATTTAATAAAATTCATCTATAACCCCATGCCACATGCGACATGACATAACATACGTAGATTAGTCCAAAATGTGCGATGGATAGAATGATATCAATAACATTTTTCGGATGAAAAGGTACAAAACATGACTTTTCATTCAGTCATAACTTTTTACTGACAGCATATTTTTGATTGCGGTTTGTTTATAATGAATCAGTATTTAGTAGACTATTTTACTACATAGGTCTGGTTAGTGGTGGACATTTGGACCACACTCTATACATTTTTGGTCATTGTCCTTTACAAAAAGATTTCACCATCATCATTTCAGCCATGGACGGCCACTGCTGAACATAGGCCCCCCCGAATGATTTCCATTTTGATCAGTTGGTAGCGGCCTGCGTTCTCTACCTTTATGATGCCGTCGGGCTACCTTGTGGATGGACGTCCCACGCTGCTTTTCCGCACAAAAAGGTTAAGCAATAATGTAATTTCTTACTACTGCGTTGAGTAATTGCCTTGTTGACTTTCTAAAGATTTATACTATCATTACTTACTTGCATTTCCCCAGGATACCTCCTCTTGTCAATAGTGTGATCACTCCCATCCATCATATCTGGTCCCCAATGAAAATGGATTTGTGATAGGATATGTTTAGATAAAAATGGTCCACCTTCTAAATATGGTCGCTCCGTCTTCCATTTCGCTCCTATAAGAACTAGTAGACACAAAAAATATGAGAGCCTAACGCCCGTATTCACAAACGATACCTACTTGCTTAAGTGAAGCAGCAAATCGAATGCACAGCGTTGAATAGATCTCTGTGATTGGTTCGTGTGTCACCCTGTGCGTCCACGCGTACTATGAGACCTCATAGTAATGTTTGTGAATACGGGCGTTAGTTTGCCTAGATTGCATAGTTACCCTGAGAATAGTGGTAATTTTGGGAAGCTGTCGTAATTATCATTTAATTAGAACTCGCTGACTAGGATTAGGCCGAATGTGTTCATTAAGCTTACTGAGCTTTCCTTGAATAATGATTATCATTTTATTTATTTAGGTAAAATGTAATTCTCCCACCCAGTATGTGAGTGACGATCGTATTCCTCCCGCGGTCAAACATGACCGGTTGTAAAAAGTAAAGTTTTATAAAAAACAGTTAGGAGATAAGGAGACTTACGAGTATATCCCGTATTGGTCATCTTGACCTTATGAGGGTAGACATCAAAGTTGTACCACTTTAGTTCAGGGCAGGAGTATTTAAGGGACCCCGTGATGGACACATCTATGGGGGTAGGAAGGTGACCCTCGAACTCACTCCAGTAGTATATCCATTCTACGGTTCCGTATGGAGGTACAACTTTTTCCTCTTCTTTCGGAGCTGTTGTTTCTTCCTCCTCTGAATTATTAAGAAATAGGTTACAAGCTTATGATGGTAAGGCATGAATATAATCATTGGTAGAGATTGCGGTCTTTCGATTAGAAATTATGAAACTGAAAGACACCAAAATTTCACTACTTTCTTGCTATTTGTAACATGCTGCTGTGAAGGTAGATAATCGTACTAATCGTAGTAGAACAGAACAGACTTCAATAGTAAGCTGCTAGTTCTATCTTTATGTATTTGTAGTATAGAAAAGTTACCTGTTTGTACGACCACAGCTATCTGCATTATTTAGTACACAATAATTTTTTGATAAGAATTTGTAAAATAATTTTATCCCAACGCTACAAACAGCTACATTTTGAAATGTTTTGATGGAAAATGACACCAATATGACGTAAATAATTTCCTTATTACACAAACTCCGCTTAATATAAAGCTAGATTAATATAATTAAATTCATGCTTACAATACATAACTGTATTGTTTTCCATACTGTAATGAAGAGATTAATTATTTTACATTAAGGTTATGATAAGATGTAGCATAGCATGTAATTTCTTTTGCTATCATTTATATAAAAGACAATTTTATTAATATTGGACTCTTTTGTATAAACGCCCAACGTCAATCACCAAAATAACTGAGTTAAAAAAGAAAATGTAATGTCGTAAAAGTTATAAATTGGTAAAAAATAAAACAGATTATTCAAATTGATTGAGGTTTCAACAAACAAACATGGAGAGAAGGGAAAATATCGACATAAAAGAGATTATCAGGATGAGCGATCACATCGAGCCAGATCACGAATTACTTGTTTGGGAAAAATGGATCAAAATTAGGCAAGAGGAAACTACGAGACTGGGAAAATTAACTAAGCGCCCTCCAGCCGATCTGACAATGAACCTTTTAGAGAAAATTCGTGAAGATAAAGAAAGGAAAGTTGCTTTAGAGCATGCTCAAATTAAAAAGAAGCCTTCGTTGAGAGGAGGTCTTTGGGAGCAACCTCTTAGATTAAAACAAGCATGTTTTTGTCAGCCCGTTTACGAAGTGCAGAGAACAGCGGCTGAAAAAGGAACACCAGCAGTAATTGAGCACATAGGTGTACCAGATTTTGTCCAGGAGAAAGAAAAGGGGTTAACTGGAGAGCCTAAACGCAAGCCGTGTGTGCAATTAGATGCAGATTACGTAAAGTACAGGAAAGATAGAGAAGAAAGACTCGCCAAGAAAATCAAGAGAATTGATCCTTTTAGGTAAGTTCGATTTATTTTATTACAGAGTACATACCTAATATACCTATTTCAATTTCATCTTATTTTTATGAACACGTGATATGTATGCAGTGAGTTTATTTCAGACCTCTCATTGGTGAACTGATAGTTCGTGGTGGAAAACCCAAGACTCCCGTGAAAAAACTTCCTCCGTCACCTAACATTACTATCACGGAAGATGGTCCATACGAGCCCGAGATTACGGCTGTCTACGCTATCAGGATTAACAATACCATAATTTACAAAGATATACCTGGACAGAATTTAGCATGTTTGGATAAAATAAAGAAAGAGAGCTGGCATGAAGAATGTACCTCTTGGACGTACTATTTCAAAGTACCAATAAAAAGGGCTGGTCGTTGTAAGCTCTATTTGAAAAACTTAGGCACCGTCACACTTCGTTATTGCTGGAAGAAACTTAAGAAGACTATCCCATTTATACCAGAAGACATTTACGAGCAGGTATTTTTCTTCAACAAAAACGAAGATGTCATATCCCCTGGACAGAGCAAAGTATTTTTCTTTACTTTTGTATCCGATAAACCTGGGATATTCAGCGAGTTTTGGGAACTCAGTTTCTGTAATATTTGTTTCTTCGATACCTTAGCTGATAAAATAGTTGTCAATTTGTACGCTGATTCCATCGAAGATCTAGAAAGCCTTCATAGAAAAGTTAATATACTTAAATCGAGAATTGATATCAAAGCGGTTTATAATATCGTTAGAGATATGGTCGACGATGCTGTGACAAAAGCCAGCACTATAGAGCCTCAAATATATCCATACAAGAAACTGTTTTTGGAGTCTGAAATGTTCTTGATGAAGAATCCAGTATGTTATTATCATCAGACAGAGGTGATGAAGATGAAAGATCTCTACACTGAAATGGTTCCAGGAGAACTTTGGGATTTGTCCATTACTTCGTGGAGGGCAGCAATGATGGATAAATTATATGATGAAAGGATGAAATACTTTGAGTTATTGAGGAAGTCTCATAGTGAGATGCTAAAGCCCTGGTATGAGGGTGAAAGTGTACTGAATCAGAAGTATAGAGCTATGAAGTGGTTGCTGGGAATGATGGCCGATAAGTTTGATGCGGAGTATGAGCGTTTGTTAACTGTCAGTGGAATTCGACTGCCAGCAGAAAGTCAGTCTGAGATCCTAAGTGAAAGCAGACTTGAGCTGGATTTGGATCCACGTAAAGTGAATTTAATGCGAAACCTTTTCTACATGTACGCGTATGAACACGTCGTCACGACCATCGAGATGTGTGCTGGCGTTTTGAGTAGCATAGATTTGAATAGATGGATCGAATTTGACTTTTGTCGCTTTTGAGTTGCTTATTACTCTTTAAATTGACAAACTTATCATGTACTTTTTTCTTATTATTATTATAATCTTGTTATTATATTAAGGAATGGAAGGTATTTTGATTAAATCTCGTAATACTAATTTAAAGTTTTTATGATTCAACAGTAGGGCGAAATTCGTAAAAGATTTTACGACTTGTTTAACTTTCGAAGAATTCACCCCTCCTAGAGTGTCACACTGAAATTGGAGTTTGTTTTGGTTGTGGTTTAATGAAAATGTCCCTACTTCTAAGCGGCCCTACTTCTAAGCGGCGTGTAATTTTTAAGAAATATTTTATTTGAACAATACTTTTGCCTCTGAAGGGATTTGAACCTACACCATGCAACCTTTCTCTAGTCGGACGACTGATGTGGCTATTGAGCCTCGTAACATTAATTTATCGTGTTGAATTATTTTCAGTTTGAAATTGTTATTGGCAGCGGAGTTCTATCATTGAGAGCTCCAATCACTTTTCCCTTTTCCTCCAACTAAAAGTAAGAAAATGAAACGAAGGAGTTTTGAGTAAAAATATATTTTCTAATAAACGTTGTCATAGCTTCGCCTTGACTTGCTTGACGTAAATGACGGAATGACCTGGGGGATGACGCTGGGTGGGTCGCACGTTCCTCTCGATCGGCTTGTGGTCGAAGCCCTCCAGTTGCCTCAATAGGCCCAGCTGTGGACAATAATTATCATCAGAGATCAGTTGCAGAAAGCAGAATAATCAGCTGGCTGACAATAGTGACTGAGTTTCTTGCGCTGTTTCTTCTCAGCACTGGCCTATTTATTGTCCTGAAGCAGTGGTAGGATTAAAAGTAGGACGTGTAAAAGTGCTTTTTATAAGTCTACTTGCATAAATAAATGAGTGAGTTTTTATGAATTTTTGAGTTTAGTTTTGTAAAAAAAGAATTACCCATTTAAAAAAGGGGAGGTTTTCAGTTTGACCTACACGAGTATGTTCGTATTTTTGGTTGAACCGATTACAATTTAAAATTAAACTGGATTTTACTCGTAAAAGAGAGAAATTCTTTTTTTTTATGAAGACACCGCAGTGCACATTTATTAACAACTAGCTTTCCGCCCGCAGCTTTGCGCGCGTGGTCTACATTATCTACATATTTTACGGAACCCTATTTTTTTCCAAAATAAAATTTAGCTTATGTTACTCGTGAATAATGTAGCTTTCGAATGGTGAAAGAATTTTTAAAAACGGTCCAGTAGTTTTTGAGCCTATTCATTACAAACAAACAAACAAACAAACAAAGTTTTCCTCTTTATAATATTAGTGTAGACTGCAGACATCTGATCTCAAATAAAGATTAAATCTCTCCCGTATTTATGTGCACAAGAGGTTTACGTTCGTTCGAATTCGAGTCCGAGCTTTACGTAAAGATGGTGAAATTCAGTGTGTAAAATTACCAGCATCTGCAAACCCAATTTCCGCCTCCGCAAATGATCCCAGCATATAAGTTCATCGTCATATCATATTAATATCATTATAATTATGTTGTTAAAATATTTATGCTCATGTTGACTCAATTTGATTTGGTATTTATAAAATGACAACATTTTGTTTAGCGTTGTTACCAGAACTTCATGAATAAGAAAAAGAACCATTATGGTTCGACACAAGACAAGAAAAGAAAGAGAAAGAATTTTATTATACAAAAGATACGGCATACTTAAGGTGGTCTTATCACTATAAGGCGATCTCTTCCAGACAACCTTGAGGATAGTTATTTAGAATCAGCAAAGTATTATTTTATTTGTAAGAGATCCGAATTCTTTCATCCGTTCGTTCGTTTCAGTCAAAGGACGTCCACCGCTGGACAAAGGCTTCCCCCAAGGTTTTCCACAATGAACGGTCCTGCGCTGCCCGCATCCAGGCTCTTTCCGCGACCTTCACCAGATCGTCGGTCCACCTAGTAGGTCCTTCATCCAATTTTCTGTATTTTAATAACATACTGAACCATCGTAAATCGCGCCATTGAATCTCGTCAAAAAAAGGTCAACAAATTAAAATTGGAGCTTTTGATATTATTCCACGTCATTTAATAACGGACGGGAAAACAGGAAAACGTTTAAATTACTTTTTTGTAGTAAAATATTGAGAATTGTTCGCTAATAACGCTACTTTATTATTTATTATTTGATTGCTTAGTCTCTACAGAAGACTGGCTACATCTTTACAATGCCCATAGGCAAGGACTAGAATTGTATTTGCCTGTTTCTGTGTTTCCTAGCTCTTTCCCTAAGTGCTACTGTACACGTAGGCTTACTTTATAAACGAGTGTTCGTCATTTTCAACCGACTTCAAAAAAAGGAGGAGGTTCTCAATTCGACCCGTATGTTTTTTTTCTATGTTTGTTACGCGATAACTCCGCCAATTATGAACCGATTTGAACAAATCTTTTTTCGGCGTATAGGTAATACCTCAAGGGTGGTCCCATTTAAATTTAATAATAAAAAAAACAACCCCCAAGGGTGGAAAATTGGGGATGAACTTTTTTATACGCAATATCTCCACCGCGTATTATTTTACGCTAGACATGAAGAAAATGGTCTCAATGTATACTGCCTACCTTCAGTGGTAACATCAAGGTAATAATTAGTTAACTAAAATGCAAGAAATAAGTAAAATTTTATAAAAAAAAAATAAAACCGACTCCAAAAAACCTACACTAAAAAGTAGAAAAATAATTACTAATTACCTGCTTATTTATTAGGACGAATTAATATTTATGTAGGTATACCATGATTGATACTTTTGGAGTCGGTGCAGGCAAACTTTACATGTTTCATAATCTTGGCACCGAGTCCAGAAGTATCAATCATGGTATACCTACATAAATATTAATTCGTCCTAATAAATAAGCAGGTAATTAGTAATTATTTTTCTACTTTTTAGTGTAGGTTTTTTGGAGTCGGTTTTATTTTTTTTTATAAAATTTTACTTATACTTGGTGTACAGTACAATGTACACCAAGTGCAAGTTCCTTCAAGTCTAGTAAGTATTTTTCTTTCTAGAATTTTTACCTGTTCCGCTCCAATTTGCACTGGTTTCTCGTAGATGATCCAAGTGACGCACTCTGTGTAGGGCGGCGTGGTCAATGAACCTTTGTACGTCACGTAGTTCCCTTCTTGCAGGTCTGACGAGTCCATCCAGGATAAGGAGTCTGTAATTGTCAAGGGAGTTTGATTCTTAATTCTTGAAAAACAAAGGCTTTTTTTACACCATGATTGTGGAAACGATTTGAACGATTGGTGCCGTGCTTTGAATTGTGCACCTGTTTAAAATTAATCATTATGTTTTGAATAAGACTTCAAAGAAAAAATATCTACTGAGTGTAATTTAATAGGCAAAAGGAAAAAAGATTGTTTGGCCTGGTTTAATCATAATGAAATCTACGATAAAAGATTTAATTAAGTAAAAAAGTCAATTTTGATTGACCATTAAAAGGAAAGATCGGGAAAAGTTAAACCCATTGCTTGTTAAGACAAGTCTATTTTCTTTTCAGTTCAATATAATGTGTAGCGGATTTGGACGCTTAATTCCGAATCAGTTAACTGTCTAGTCTTTTATTGCAAAAAATCATAATAGTTTATCTCTCATTTCAATGTTCTGCAAGATGCCCTAGGCAAACAATGATTCTTTGTTATCTACTTAGAATCCAAGGGTATCTTATAATGGAAACGTCAAAAAGAAAATTAGTTTTACAGTCAACGTAAATAATGTCCTCACAGTCAAGCCTTTACACATTTACTACATACACTATCAATAAAGATTTTGTTGAGCTCTTTGTAAAAATATTTTAACCGTTAATATTATACATATTTTATACGTTGACTGCACCACGACTGCATATTTCATATTGCTCTACAATTTACTGCATCTCTATTACTTATTACTTTACCACTACGTCTAAGGTTAAGGAACTGACCTGACGTGACCTGGACTGCCTTCTCCAGCTGTTTGATGCCCTCAAGTCCCTCTATAAGTTTGTCAAACCGCGGATTGGGGGCGTTGACCGCTTCCAGAAGGAATCCCACCACCGCCAGTCCATCTGGATGGCCTACAGCTGCTTCCAACGAATGGTATTTGCTATTGTAGTGGACGAAGTGGCATTCAGCAGCGTATCTACGGATTCAAAAATGTGCGGTGTTGAATTGGAATAAGGTATACTTTGGCATACAGCGCATTGCTGCAACATATTTGTGAGATATTCAACTTGGAAATCATAGGCGTATGTCCAGTCGTGGACGTTCTGTGGCCAAAATGATGATAACATTTTAGTAGTAGTACCTGCAGGATTGATACATTGATAGGTACCACTCAAGGTCGTATGTTGTTGGTATTATCTTCATCTTCTCTTATTCTCTGTCCCATGTGTGTCTATTTGTGTGATTTTGCAACTTCCGTACTACAGTTTGAGCGCTAATGATTTTACAGTAGGTTGTTATCTTTATTCACACTATTTCGATTCATTAGTTCGATAATAAGGGGTCGAAATGCGTCCTCTGACATAAAACAAATTAGGCAACCATCAATAATTGCTTTTCGTATTACTAGAGGACTAAAGTCTATTATGCTCACCCGTGTCCATCTAAAACGTGTTCGCATCCAGTGAAGTCATCAACAGACCAGTGGAAGTGCATCTGCTCGAAGATGTACTCGCCCAGCAGTGGGCCGCCGTTAAGAGTGGGCTTCGCTGAAGACTCGAACGTGAAGTAAGCTGAAAAAAAAATTAAATAAGAATATGTCACAGGAAAAGAAGCTTTTCATAAAAGGTTCGAATTCGAAAAATCTTTGCTTAAATGGTAAGATTTTCTATCTATTTGATGTTCCACTTCCACGTTCAATTAAACAAGTAATCAACGTTTATTCGTTTTTCCTTGATTTCTTCCTCGATTCCAAAATAGCTGAGACAGTGTTTACGTTCTTATAATCTGATGTTCTCCTTTAACTATGTGCAAACTTATGGATTCTTTTGTTCATGTGTGAAATGATAACTATCATGTTTGATAACTATCATGCTGAATGCAAAGAAGCAATAGGAAATGAAATATTCGGTGTACCCTTCTGACCCACCTACCAGTAGTGTCGTGGGGAATATTTTTCCCTTCTACACTACCAAGCCAGTAGTGTCGTGCGTGGGTAACTTACATCTTCATTCCCATCGACACTGTTTTAAACAGTTTTCATAGTAAGTTTGCTATTGATTAGTATAAACAAAGCAGTTCTTGGTTTTCAGATCAATACAAATATTTGTAGAGTGGCTCAACTAGCCACTCTTAAGTTTTTTTTTGTTCTTATTAAATCCAGTTAAATAACTTTGGACAATTCAAAGGTTTTTCTCGTGAATAAATAACAGAGGAATTATGTTAATATCGTTACCCTGAAAATGTTGTTTACAAAAAAAGAAAAAGGAAAATGGTTAAAATATTAACAGCAGTTAAACCAAGTCATTTATCAGTGTCAAGAGAAACACCGAATTTATCATGTCACCTAAATACAAATGGTAATAATTCAAGTTCAATATAAATCCTTACTTGTGTTACCATGTCATAATATTTGTTATCTTATCAACTTGTCGATAACAGGTCTCTGATTTTGTTTGATATAACTTTTTGTTTTCGACTTGTTTAGCACCGAAGTTAAACGCCCGTGTTCACAAACGATGCTTTCTTAAGTGAAGCAGAAAATAGAACGCACAGCGTTGAATAAAGCTCTGTGATTGGTTTGTGTGTCATCTTGTGCGTCCACGCGCACTGTGAGACCTCATAGTAATGTTTGTGAATACGGGCGGAAATCTTGTTAGCGTTTGAACTGTTGACTGTAACCATGAGTAAATCCCTAAATACTCCATGTTTTTATAGGAATGCCACAAAAGTTTTATGATTATAAAGGCACTCGACAAGCTAAAGGTAGTTGGTTCAAGTCTTATCTGAGCCTTTTTAGTAGAATTGATCCACCTTTTTCAAAAGCCAGCCAGAAAGAAGGAGAATTTGTTTTTTTTTTGCGTAAATTTTGATCAAATAGGGGAGAGTTCGGTATTTGTACCGCCGGGTAAATTGTACCACCCTCATATTTCGTAAAGTATTTATTGAATTTCTGTAATTGCAACACTCAGCGATACACAAATAAATTCAATTCATATCGGCCATGTGGTTTTTGCCGTGACAATTAACACGTGTATTTTATTTTGAAAAGTATTTTTTCATTGTTTTCAAGTAACTTTTGACAATGCATGTTTAGTTTGTAATTTTGTTAAATTTAATCACAGGGTGTTTCTAATATATTATTTAGAAGCGTAAATTAGTGTGGATTACAATTATTTGAAAGATTTTTCGGTATTTATAAGCTATATTTTTTTCCGATTTTTTAATAGCACTATCACCTAGTCGGCTAAATTGTACCACATCAAGTTGTATGGAACTTTACCAAAGGATTTGAAATTTTTTTTAGTAAATCATATTTTGAAGTTTTATTTGCGTAGTTATGTTTAACTAACAATAAATGAAAGCAAAAGACTGGCAAAGTAGGTTAGGTACAAGTGTGCGTTACGATAATTGGAATTACAAAACTTTTACTCAAAATCGTGATAACGTGTAAAACAATATCGATTGTGTATGTTATTAACTACTGTTCCTTTTCGTTACCTAATTTGTTAAGAATGTATCATATAATATTTTGCCATAGTTTTTTTATAGGCTTGAACTTTATTGAAATCCAATTTAGTAACCCTGTGGTACAAATTATCGAACCGGTCGGCTAAATTGGACCGAAGCTCTGAACTCGTATTTTGTTGATTTGTGCTAAATATACAACAATTATGTTGATTAATACCTATGAAATAGTCAATTGAATAATTTCTCTATAATTATACACCATGAACATTAGAAAAAACAAAAGAAAACTATGTGTAAAATGGGATTGAAAAAAACTGGTCCAAATTAGCGGACTCTCCCTTAGCTAGAGCGGTTCAGATTTAAAAGCAAACTTTTCATTATCAGCATAAAGTTTTCTAACAAGGAATATTTCATTACCTGTCGATTCAGTAGGTAATATACATAATTATGTAATCCTGAAACTCAGCTGGTCTCTTACCTGTGTGTCCATTGTTGACAAGAATGCCGTTGACCTCGTTGTCCCAGTAACCCCTAAAGCGCAGTGGGTCCAAGGACGACCAGGTGGGACACCGCTGCAGCGATATGGCGATGGGGGACTGTGACGCTCTGAGCTTTGAAATTTGTTCCGCTGGAAAAGTGATAAGATCTGAATAAGTACCAAAAATAATTGAAGTATGGTTAATTTTACAGACTACTCTAACACAACAATATTTGATATAATCTTGTCTAACTAAACCTGTCCTATCTCGTTCTTCTTAACATAATTCTATGACTTACAATTTTGGACTCGATTACACTGATTTTTTCTATAAAACAAACTAACTAATAATAATGGGAACCTCATCCATTTAAATACATAAGAAGGTACAAAACTGATTACCATAAAATAACTTTTCTATTTATTTGAAATCAAAACCGAGACTTATGATTTAAACTTTATTCAAAACGCTCTACATTGCTAAAATATTCTTCCACGGAATTACTTAAGTAGGAGCTGAAACATTTAATTCAACGAATTATGGAAATAAAAGCGTGTAAAGTCTAACTTTAAGACATTAATGGAACGTTTACAGTATGTTTATGCGAATTTGCATAGTTCAACCGAAGTTTCTGACCTGAATTAATGTTCTAGTTTCACAAAGTTCATCATGGATTTATTTATTTAAGACTTGCTAACGCCAACTTATTTTAAGACGAAATCTGGTGAATTGCTAAAGTTTTGAAGTCTATGCTTGGTGATAATGTGGGCACAATCGTTTTCGAAATCGATTCAAACACTTTCAGTTTTATTAATGCCTCATTGATGGAGATAATAACAGCATCATGCAATAAGTAGTACGCAGTCACCGTCAAATAGTTAATGACACTTAGGCTGAGTTGCACCATCTTACTTTAACTTTGACAAACGTCAAAAATCTGTCAAACTCCATACAAAAAGCACCGGTTATCGTTATAGTTACGGTCAAAGTTAGGTGGTGCAACTCAGCCTTAAAGTGGCCAAGAAGTTGATAACACAACATTATTTTAATTGTAACAAAGACGTGTTGCGAACTTTTTGGCTAATTTTGGTGTTCGTTCGTTTCAGCCAAATGACGTCCACTGCTGGACAAAGACAAAGGACAAATTTTGGTGTGCTGTCAAATAACTTTGTACAGTCGACAAACGAGTTTGTATAACAAAGAAGCAACTCTAACATTTACCTAAGTAAGAGCCCGCAGTGTTTGGTTTGTACTAGTTATGTAATAAATACGCCAAAGATAATTACGAAGCGTAATAATAAACACAACCAAAATAAAACATTGTAGTAATATAACGTACGTAAGTTAGTGTATAATATTATCCAACAATCTCCAGTCACGTATAATGTACCTACACGTCAGTATTATGCATAGTTTTTCCTACAACTTCAGGACAACATAATCGGTATTGTGCCGTTTCTGGGAAGTTAGTACTTATTCAATTATAAGGTGAAGGTCAAACCTGAAACCACAGATGAGCAGTGGCAATGTTACGTAGACGATATTGATATCGATATTTAGGTTATCATTTGAAAAAGGAAAAATATAGTTAATTTATGGTAACAAAACCCAGCTCATGAATCAAAATCGTATTCGAATAGTTCTATCATTGCAAAAAATTGAAAATCAAACACGTTTCTCAATTGTTTTCAATCTAATAGAAACAAATGACATTCGGAAAAGTCGTTCTCATGTTTAAATAGAGAACCTTTTATATAGAAACTAGCTTTCTGCCCGCGGCTTCGCCCGCGTGGAATTTTGTCTGTCACAGAAAAACTTTATCGCGCGCGTCCCTGTTTCAAAAACCGGGATAAAAACTATCCTATGTTCTTTCCCGGGACTCAAACTATCTCTATGCCAAATTTCATCAAAATCGGTTGCGAGGTTTAAGCGGGAAAGCGTAACAGACAGACAGACAGACAGAGTTACTTTCGCATTTATAATATTACTAGCTTTCCGCCCGCGGCTTCGCCCGCGTGGAATTTTGTCTGTCACAGAAAAACTTTATCGCGCGCGTCCCTGTTTCAAAAACCGGGATATAAACTATCCTATGTTCTTTCCCGGGACTCAAACTATCTCTATGCCAAATTTCATCAAAATCGGTTGCGAGGTTTAAGCGGGAAAGCGTAACAGACAGACAGACAGACAGACAGACAGACAGACAGACAGACAGACAGACAGAGTTACTTTCGCATTTATAATATTAGTTGGGATAGTTGGGATGGGATAAGCGTTATCTATGTCCAAATCATAATAAGTCCACTCTTTTACCGGGATTTGGAGGCCTGTGTAATCAACCACACACGCCTCTCCATACCGATTTAATGAAGAGGATACTTTCTCCTTATACAGGGTGATAGGCGAAATGGTCGACTGGTTTCTGGAGTCGACAGAGGACACCTAAATATGATAATTTTAAGTCATGTCCCTTATTGTGAAAAGAGTGATTAGTAGTTTTAGTTTACCTTTTTACCTTTACAAAAATGTTTGTGTGTCACCAAATCCCATTAGCTTTTAGCTGTCATCAAAATTATTTTTTCGTAATAGGGACAATACAGGACAAGGAAACCTTTGTCAAGCAGTGGACGTCTTTCAGCTGAAACGAACGAACGAAACGAACGGACTGGGAATAAATCTCATTAGGACCAAAAGTCAAAATCATAATATTACCAAAGCAATAAGCATCTAAAACTGAGTTGCATCACCCACCTTTGACCGTAAATATAACGAGAATCAGCGTTTTTTGTATGGAGTTTGACAGATTTTTTGAATTTTGTCAAAGTTAAAGTAAGATGGTGCACCCAGCCTAAACATTTTTGACTATAACAAAAATGATCACCCTTTTCACAATAGGATAGATGAATACCTATGATTCATGAGTCAAACTGATGATAGGTATCCACTGTCAACTCCAGAGATATCTATCCAGGGTCGGACTGGGCCGGAAGGGCCCGGGTGGCTGATCGCAATCACGAGGCCCGAGACTAGATCATGGTGATGGGATACTATCGAAAAATACTGAGATACACAAATTGAGATAAACAAATGTAACGGTTCTAGCTACTAAAGAAATAAATAAGAAAAATTTTTCAGTTTAACTAATGTTTATTACAATAAATAATCTAATTTAATTAACGCTAAATAAGAGGTCAGCAGAGCTGGGCGAGGGTGTAGTATATATTCGCTGAATAGCCGAATGCGCAACAAAAACTTAGCCACAGTCACTGGCCTTATCAGTAGCAGGTTGACGGGTACTGGGAGTCCGACGGCCGGTGATGTAAGTGGGCGGTTCTTCAGGGCGATATTCAGGGAGACGGTGCTGCTCGTATGTTCTTCCGGTACTGGAGCGGAGGTCCCTGGAATGCCATAGAAACCAGAGACTTTAGAATCACCCTAATTTTTATTTTGACCGCAACATTCGTGATCCTCGGCCGGAAGCGATGAAGGCGAAATTAATGACTATGGATAGCACGAATAGTGATCAATGATGAGGCTTACAATAATCAACTATTTAAATGACATTGGGAACTTTTTGCCCCACTTTTCGAAAAGTAGCGGACACAAACGAAACCTATCACAGGTGATACATACTAATATCCAATGAATTTCCGTGCATTTTTTTTTTCTCTCTTATATGGGAATATTGAGAAAATGAAGTTTTAATATTTTATTTTATTTTACATTTAGGTAACATTTTTGACGACCTCCGTGGCGGAGAGGCGCACACACCGGTTTTCAAGGTGTGCCGGGCCAATCCTGAGGTCCCGGGTTCGATTCCCGGCCGGGACAATATAGAAAACGATCTTTTCACATTGTCTCTGGTTTGGGTGTGTTGTGGTTCGTCGTTCCCGATTTCCATAACACAAATGCCTTAGCTACTTATTTTGGGTTGGAGTAATATATGAGATGTTGTCTAATATTAATTTAAGTATTTATAATATTTTATTTATTTATATTATTTTATTTATATTTTTTATTTATTTATATTATTTTATTAACTTTTATTGGTTACTCTGCAATGCCAAACAACATAACATGTAAAAATATTCATATAAAAATAATCATTTTAGACAAATATATTTTCAACTTAGACTCGTCATATCTCAGAATTCCCTTATCTCACAACATAGCGCTTTAAGTGAATATACCTACAAGTATAAAGCTTTGAAATAAAATACGTTTCATCTTTGTCCGCCGTGGGGCATTTTCTCATATTAAAGTTCCCAATGTCCTTTAAAAGGAAAAAGCGTTGGTGATTGTAATGTTAGGTATAGGTAACTTATTCTAATTATGTAGGTAGGTATAAAATTATAAACCCAACAAGGGCGGTCATTTACAGTAAATTCTAGTTTATTTTTATTATAGCTAATCTATGATACTTTTATAATTGTATTAAGGTGTAGCAAGCAAAAATGAGTTTGGTAATGACAATGTATTGATTGCAATAATTTCATCAGTGAGAATCATGCAACGTCATGGACTCGGTAGGAAAATAAAAAGAAGACATCAATAGCAAAAGAGAATTAATTATTACCGTGGATAAATAGCTTTGAACGTGCGTTTTAATAAAGTAAATTTTGAAAGCATGACGTAGCATAACTGTCATCGACCAATTTTATGATTTAACTACAGCTAAGTTTTTATAATTTATGCAACACTTACCCAATTTCTGGGGATTTCACTTCACTAAATAGCAAGAAAACTGTTTAATAATAATATAGTGATTATTGACTTTCGGTACTTAGTACTTAGAAATACGTAAGATAGGTTCGTATTCGCAGTATTTAATAGTAGGCGGACAGCCAGTCAGTTCACTGCCGCAGAAGAGAATGGTCAGTTTTCGTTTCTAAGATGGCGGCGGTAGACCCGGTCCGGGAGAACAATAGCGCACGAGCACGGCGCGTGCTACATGTTGTGGCACGAAGTGTAAGATCAGCCATTGCGTATAGTTTCTAACGGGCATTATTTGAAATGTCTGTTATTTTTTTTATTAGATCATATTTTTTTTTGTATATAGGTAAGTATAGGTAGTTAATTATATAGTTTAACAATAAATAGATTATTTAGGTTGTATATTTTTATTTGTTATTAGTTTTATGTATAGTCGTAACGGAACCGTTACATACCCCCCTTTTTAGGTTAGGATTTTTCTTATAAAATCCGACTGCTAACACTTTAGGTTAAAAAAATCTAACTGAAAAATTAAATATAATAATTATGTAGTTTTTGCTATTAGGTTAATTTAAAATCTTTGATATGCCAGGCTCCTAGTTTGTTTCCTGCCATATCTTCAAGATAGTAAACTAGTTTTGATTTCTTTTCAGCAATACGACATTTAATGAATTTTGGTGCAAGTTTTTTTGAAAATTTATTATCTTTGTCACTCTGATAAAAGGTTTTTCTCCAGATTATATCTCCCACGTTAAAATCTATATTCTTTCGACGAAGATTATAATTTGTGCTATTCCTTGAATGTGCTTTTATTATTGAAGCTTGGACCTTATCAAAAATATTTCTAAGACAACCGAGATTTTCGGCATAGGCATCTCGAGGAGCGAAGATGATGTTATCTTCAATATCAGCATCATTGTAATGAGAACCGCAGATCACCATTTCGCGACCAAATACTAAGAATGAAGGAGTGAAACCTGTTACCTCATTTACTGAGCTATTCAAAGCGAATTTAATTTTCGGAATAAATGTATCCCATGTCCTATGGTCATTTTCTATAAAGGTAGAAATAGCTGTAATAATAGTTTTGTTATAACGTTCGACGGAGTTAACTTGTGGTGTGTATAAAGGCGTGTAGAAAATGTTAGGTATGTTATAGGTTGTAAATAAACTTTTCATTGTATTGCTAATAAATTGTCTACCGTTGTCCATTAATATAGTGCTGGGTACGTCATGGATTAAGAAAACGTGTTCTTCTAAAATTTTACTAATTATATCAGCGGTTGCGCGACGGATCGGGAACATTAAACAATATTTTGAAAAACAGCAGTTGATAACTAATAAAAATGTATTTTGTTTTCTAGTCGTGGGTAAGGGTCCTACTAGGTCGATGCTGATCATTTGAAAGGGACGGCAACAATCTTTTGGGCGGCCCATTGTACCGAGAGCAGTGTGAGTAGGGTGTTTATAAGACAAACAAGTATCGCAGTTCGTTACAAATTTACTGACGTCAAGATGCATACCTGGCCAAAAATATTTTAAAGACAGACGTTTAAAAGTTTTGAAGATGCCAAAATGTCCGGAAGTAGGTTCCGAATGATTTTGAATAATAATGTCTTGTCGGAATTCAGATGGTATCACTTCCTTCCATTCAAATTCTCTAGTAAGAGGGTTGATGGATCTAATGTATCGAAATAGTTTACCATTGGAGACCCGGTAATTCTCGAATGAAGTAGGGGAACTTGAGCAACCAGCGTACATCTTCAAGAACCACGGATCATCCGTTTTATAAATAGGGTAGTTTTGTAAGTCCGTTTGGTTGTTAATAGTAGCAATAGGGACTGATCGGGATAAACTATCTGGAACGATGTTATCTATGCCCTTGCGGTGCTTGATGTCGAAGTTAAAAGCAGAAAGACGAACGCCCCAGCGAGCCAACCTGCCGGTAGGATTGTTTAGGTTAAGAAACCATTTTAGTGAGGAGTGGTCAGTGAAGACTGTAAATTTGAGACCGTTCTCCAAATAACATCGCCAGTGTTCAATAGCGGACAGTACTGCCAAGGCTTCGCGTTCAGTGGCACTGTAATTTCGTTCTTGCTTACTTAATGATTTGCTCATGTACGCGATCACCTTTTCTTCGTCTTCGAAGGTCTGTGTTAAAACTGCACCTATTCCATAGTCACTGGCATCAGTATGAACTGCGAAGGCTTTAGTATAGTCGGGACATGCTAAGATAGGTGCAGTAACGAGGTGGTTTTTTAGTTTTTTAAAAGCTTCGTCGGCTTCTTTAGACCATAAGAAGGGTGGGGCATTTTTACCCTGTGAAGTTAATTTATTAAGGGGAGAGGCTATTTGGCTGAAATTTGGAATGAAGCGGCGATACCAGGAAGCCGTGCCAATGAACCGCCTGACCTCTTTAGCATTATTAGGGATAGGGTATTTAGAAATGGAGTCCACTTTTTCAGGATCAGCGTGTAGGCCATTAATATCTACAACGTAACCAAGATATTTGAGTTGATGCCTGAAAAACTGGCTCTTCTCGAAGTTTATTGTAAGGTTGGCAAGCTTTAATTTTTCTAGGACTTTATTTAAAAGTGTGATGTGTTGGCTGAAAGTTTCAGATACGATTATTATGTCATCCACGTACACAAACACTTTGTGTTCGAATTCTGGTCCATAGAACAATAAATCTACCAATCTTTGTTGCGTTGCTGGTGCGTTAGTCAATCCAAAAGGCATAGATTTGAACTGATATGTACCGCGGGATGGAATATAAAAGGCAGTCTTGCACCTGTCCTCATCGCGTATTAATATTTGCCAAAAACTTTTTGACAGGTCGATACTGCTTAGGTATTTGCAATCTCGTAGATTATCAAGTATTTCTGTTATGTATGGTAAGCTGTAGGCGTCTTTTTTTGTAACCGAGTTTAGTTTTCGGCTGTCTAGACAGAATCGTAGTTCACCGTTCTTTTTAGGGGTTAGAAGAACTGGTGACGACCACGGACTCTCACATGGTTCGACAACGTCGTCCTTAAGCATCTCATCTAGTTGGGAAACCAAGATGCGCTGCTTTTCAGGGGACATACGGTAGTAACGTTGGCGAATGGGGGCAGCATCCCCGGTATCAATCGGATGTACGATTAATGAGGTTCGACCTAAACCTCTTTTTTCATATGACATATCATAGAATTGTGATATTAAGTTGTCTGCAGTACGCTTTTGAATAGCTGATAGTTTATCATACGAATATAAGGCCGGCTCTAAGGAGTTGGTAGTAAATTGGGTAGCAGAGGTAGCAGATTCAGAGTCTTTGAGAAAACTTACGGCATCAAGGTGTTTTGGAAAGAGACCAAACGTCCGCCAGAAGTCCATCCCTAAAATAAGTGGATTTTTAATATCAGGAACAACATATACGTTCAAATAATGAATTTGTCTCTGGAATTGAATAGGTAGGTTAATGACTCCTATTGAATTTAGTTTTTCGCCACCAGCAGACACGAAGTGGGCATTATTAGTCTCCAGAAGTTGGAATCCCAAGCTCAAAAGATTTTCATGAGATCCATTACCTAAAATTGTGACACATGAGCCTGTGTCTAGGAGTCCAGTAAAGGTTTTACCGAGTATTTCTACAGACACATAAGGACGAGTAGTATCTAAGTTTGATTTGTTTTTATCGATTGAAGCGACAGAATTGAAAGCAAAAAAATTTTTTATAAAGTTTAACCACTCCTTCCATTCTTTGTATTGGTCACTCCAACCGACTGTATTTAGTTTTTTGGCTGATCATTTTTATTTTCACGTAAGTGACAGCTCGGGCATTCGGCGTAACGTACACCCTTCTTTCCGCATTTAAAACATATTAAGAAGCGCGGTTGTTTGCAATTAGAAAGTGAGTGAGAATCTGATCTGCATCTAGGACAATAGATGTGTCTATATTGAGTTCGTTGAACAACAGCGACCTCATTATCGGATGTTTCACAGAGATCTACAGCATTTATTTTATTATTATTGTTGGTAAAACCTTTGTAAGTATTAAATGAGTTTGAGTTAGTTTGTTTGTTTTGATTATAATTATTTCTATATTTATCGTTATTTTTAGCATTATTTGTGTAAGTTGGTTTATAAGCAAATTCAGGGGCAAGTGTATTACTAGTTATGCGAGGAGGTTCCTGAAATTGGGTAAATCTTGATTGAATATTTTCGTAATGACGGCAGACAGTCTTGAGTTCCTCAATAGATCCGATGCTAGGAGAAGCAGCTAAGGTGTTAGCGTAACATGGGCGTATGTTATGCATGAGTATCTCTAATTTATCGTCATCGGACATTGGTTTGCTCAATCGCGAAAACATCCCATGCATGATTGACAAGTAGACTGTGATGTTTTCTTGTTCGCCCTGAGTACGAGAGCGAATTTCATCAGCAAGGCGGTAGTCGTAGTCCTTGCTGCTGAAATCTTCCTTGAGTAGCATACATAGCTCATCCCATGACTTAACCCTATCTTTATTGTATCTATACCAATGAAGTGCGTCATCGACGAAAATTTCATATGAAAGAGACAGTATTTTGTCAAAGGAGATCCCTCTTGATTGAAAAAATTCATTGACTTTTTGTATAAAAGAATGAACGCAGGTTTGACCTGAAAATCTAAGTTTATGGATATCATTAGATATGCTGCGGTCGCATGTGATAGATATATTAGAAGGGCCGGCAGTGTTGTCCGTTGCTGTACTAGGAGTACTTTCTTGAGGGGCTAGTTTAAAGCTCGTTAGCTCGTTATATTGAGACTTAAAATTGGATGTGCAAACGTTATGGGTGTCATGAACATCCTGTGTTTTAGAGATTCTACTAATACGATGGTAGATATGATGTAAAAGAGTCTCAGTTCTGGTGAATAAGTTTTTGTCAAACTGTCTTTTAAGAGATTCCAAATTATTTTGAGATTTTAAAAGTGACTCTTTTACTTCTTTTAGATCGACAATGGGATCTAAATGTGACTCGAGTACGTCTTCGGATGGTGAAAGTTGAGATAGTTTAAGAATCTGTTTTCTAAGTTCCTGGACTGAGTCACCGCTACCGCCTCGTAGTTCTACTTCGTATTGTAGTTCTGCTTTTTGAAGAGAAAGGTACTTAATTGGATAAGCCATAGTAGAAATTTAGGTATGTGTTGCACAATATAATTTCCTTTTCACTACAACTACGTTTGATTACAAAGCGTAAATATAAGCTAATGTGTGGCAACAGTACTGTAATACAGTTAAATGAACAACTAATTATAAAAATGTAGAAGATCAATAAATAAGCTTAAAATCAGTCTATTAGCCACACAAAAGTAAGTTAGCATAAATCAACCTTAATCTAAGGAGTTAGGCCAACACCAAAGAAAACTATTAAATGCAACAAAGCTCCAATTACGCAATTCAGCAGCGAATATATCCTATAGTTGGGCGCCAATGTAACGGTTCTAGCTACTAAAGAAATAAATAAGAAAAATTTTTCAGTTTAACTAATGTTTATTACAATAAATAATCTAATTTAATTAACGCTAAATAAGAGGTCAGCAGAGCTGGGCGAGGGTGTAGTATATATGTTACGGTCAAAGTGATAAATGTGAAAATTATGAATAATCGCCGGTTATTATGAATAATTACCGCATGATTTGGTAAATGTGATTAATATGAGGTCATTTATGTGTGTATAAAACTAAATAGGCGGCTTAGGGGTGGCCCAAGGGCCACCCCCGCCGCACCTTAACCTATTTTTCACTTTAAAACAAAACATTATGTTATAGGCATCATGGAAAAGTAATATTATGCAAAAAACATTCCAAACTCATTATGCCAAATTACATTAATATATGATATCAAAACGTTCAAAAGTTTGGCTGTACACGAGCACGTACACAAGATATTGTTCTCTTTAATGAAATTTGTTAGTACTAAGGTTGAATTATTAAATAATCACTGTTAAATGTGATTAATTTATCACTTTTACCGCGACTGTCGGTAATTATTCATAATAACCGGTTATTATTAATAATTTTCAATTTATCACATTAACCGTAACATATAGTTTAACAATAAATAGATTATTTAGGTTGTATATTTTTATTTGTTATTAGTTTTATGTATAGTCGTAACGGAACCGTTACACAAACTGTAAAAAATTTATTACAATACTAAAATAAAGTAAAATAATAAGTAGGTATTTACTAATAACAAATAATAATATAAAGCTAGCCAATCAACATTTTTATTAAAACAGGAGAACTTTCAGCTAAGCAGTTAATGACTCGATCGTTAAAGCTGCTGTTTTCGTAATCCTTGATTAGATCCGATTCTGTATTTAATACAGTGTGAGTTACGATAAAGTGCACATATGAAATTAGGTGAAACTAGATCTATTTTTATCGACAAAAAACAGGTCAAAAATTTTTTGAGATTTTTTTTTCATTTTTTGTAGATTTTTTTTCTTCCAATTACTTTTTAGGGTTCCGTACCTCAAAAGGAAAAAACGGAACCCTTATAGGATCACTTTGTTGTCCGTCTGTCCGTCCGTCCGTCTGTCAAGACCCTTTTTCTCAGGAACGCGTGGAGGTATGAAGCTGAAATTTATATCAATTACTCAGGTTTACTGTCCCTTGAAGCTGTGAAAAAATCAAACTTCTAAGCCAACGCAATCAAAAGATACAGCCGTTTATGCCGCAAATTTTCGACACTTGCAAGGGAATCAAAACCTACAGGGTGCTTCCCGTGAACTCAGAATCTTGAAATTTGGTACGAAGCAACGTCTTATAGCATAGATAAAGGAAAAATTACGAAAACCATAAATTTTTAGTTACATCACATAATATATATTTTTTTAATAATTTTAAACTTACTACCCATTTCCTCATAAACGCGTAGAGGTATTAAATTGAAATTCATACCAAATACTCAGGTCTATAATACCTTTAAGCTGTAACAAAATCAAACTTCTATGTCAACGCAATCAAAAGAAACAGCAATTTAAACTGCATATTTTGAAACTCGCAAGTACTCGCAAGGGAATCAAAACCTAAAGGGTACTTCCAGTCGACCTAGAATCTTGAAATTTGGCATGAAGCAACGTTTTATAGCACACATAAAGGAAAAATTCCGAAAACCTTAAATTTTTAGTTACATTACAAAATATATATTTTTTAATAAATATAAACTTATTACTTTTTTCCTCATGAACGCGTAGAGCTATCAAGTTGAAATTCATATCAAATATTTAGATTAATTGCCTTTAACCCGTGAAAACCAAACCAAACCAAACCTTGAACCAGATTTCTAAATAGTGACTAAAAAACTTAGTAAATAAATAACTTTAATAAAAGAACTTTCGCAAGTCTGCTGCAAGGCTAGTATAAGTGTTTCAGTTATATTATAGATAAATGATATGTGTTAATATAAAATAAAGGATTACTTAAACGATAAAGAGATCTTTGTCTTAAATTTATGCTCCTCCATCTTTCCCCATTGTAATGTTATGAATTTCATTTTGCAATAAAAATACCATAGTTATGACTCGATTTTCGTAATGAACGAACTTTGTAAACCTTGCAAGTTTGTACGGAACCCTCGGTGCGCGAGTCCGACTCGCACTTGGCCGGTTTTTTGTAAAGAAAACGTAATAACTTTTAAATTAAGAGGTACATATCCTGTAAAAACAGTAATAATGCTAAATAACAGACGATACAAAAAAAAAATACATAAAATACTCAGAAAATGCCAACAAATAATAAAAAATGATACTTTTTGAAAAAAATCTGCTTTTAAATTCGTGTTTTTTTGGTTATTTGATAAATTTCTCCAAAAAATGCCCCTATAACAGGTGGTTTTTATTACTTTGTATTATTATCTATCGTATTACCTTTGTAAAACCAAAAATCGGATGTCTCTATCCCTATCACAACATTTGCTATGATCGTTTGAACTAAGCCTCTCCGGGCGCGCTATTCAACTCTTCGTTAACAACGAAACTGAAAATGGCTCTAGATTTGTAATTTTGATAAAGACAAGTTAGATTTCAAATAAAAACAAAAGATTTCGAAGTAAAATAAGCATTTTAGTTAAAATTAAAATTGTCCCTACCTGTAGCGTAGAATAATGTTGTGGTAGGCCTTTGTTCAAACTAAATAAAATAAATAATTTGCATTTTTTGGAGAAAACCAAAAAACACGAATTTATAAGCAGATTTTTTTCAAAAAGTATCATTTTTTATTATTTGTTGGCATTTTCTTAGTATTTTTCTAGTATCGTCTGTTATTTAGCATTATTACTGTTTTTATTTTATCAGGATATACCTCTTAGTTTAAAAGTTATTACGTTTTCTTTACAATAAGTAATTTTAAGAAAAAAAATTATATAAAAAATTAAATAAAAACCTCAAAAAAAATTTGACCTCTTTTTTGTCGATAAAAATAGATCTAGTTTCACCTAATTTCATATGTACACTTTATCGTGACTCACACTGTATAATTAACGAATCTAACAGTTCTTGCCCCAGTAGAGAACGAAGTCTCGTTTTAAGGCGATTAGAGTCCTCAATCCGCGCCAAATGGGCATTTTGTAAAGCCTACTCCTCTTTTACCGCTGGATAGAAATAGTTGAAAAAAATATATGTTATACAACAGTTCAAGGACTACATTTGTGACGTTTGAATTTTCGCTACGTCTCTTTGTTTTGGATTAAAAAAATAAATACGGGACATCGATTTTTTACTTAAATTCCCTACTCCTCCAAAACGGCTATGTTAATTTAAAAGATTTTTGCACGAATAGATTAGGAATTCTTTAATCTTTAAATGACACGTTGCGTTTTTCAATCGAACATTACTTTCATTCATAAATTTTACTTTTGATAAATTCCGAACGTTTTGCTGTTGAGGGGGCCTTCGCGGGGTGCGGGCGGCAGTCGGCCGCTGGCCTTCAGACGGGGAGGTTGTGTCACTCGCTGCAAACTGACATTAGCGATCAAAATGAATTTTTTCTTTGGCTGAGTTGCACCACCTGACGTGACCTAACTTTGACCGTAGCTTTGGCGATAACCGGTGTTTTTTGTATGGAGTTAGACAGACTTTTGACGCTTGTCAAAGTTGAAGTAAGATGGTGCAACCCAGCTTTTGTTCGACAATAGATTTTATGTCAGAATTGTTCAAAGAGTACGTGCAGTCAGACGATACAATTGAATTATGACGCGCTCAGACGCTATTTTCTACCTGAATAGAATCTATTAGTGTAAAAAAACTATAATTGACTCCAAAACAACTGCACTAGATAAATACAAGTAGAAAAATTATTACGTTATTTATTTACTAGGCCTTTGCAATCAGTATCCAAATTAGGAGCTAGTCAGAATCTGTAACTTAATCGATTTACGTGAAGAAAACAATTTATATTTTTCATACTTATTAGAATTAGATTTTCAATATGTTTCTTCGCGAAAATACCACAATTAAAAATAACACCTGTAACGCCCCTGGGTCTGCGGGTGTCTATGGGCGACGGTAATCATTTACCAACAGGTGATCCGTTTGCTCGTTTGCCTCCTGTCACATTAAAAAAAATTAAGATAAGGTGGTATTGAATTTTTCTATAGAGTTTATAAAAAAAATTGGATACTGATTACAAAATTAGCCATTTTCGGAGTCGGTGGCAGCCTACCCTTTGGTGAGTCGTTTTGGAGTTGGTTTTAATTTTAAGTGAAATTAATCTATTTCATGCCTTTAGTAGACTATAGGTACTCAGTAGACCTTGTTGTTGCCACTGAAGGTGCATAGGTACACAGTACATTGATACCATATTTTTCATGTTAAGTGCAAACAAACTTCCCTAAATTACCAAACCATGAAACGTACCTACCTATATTATTGAAAAGTTTCGCAGATAAAAACTGAAATCCTCTTATAAGGTGATGAATTTTAGGAGCATGTCATGAAACCAAAATTATTAGCATACAAGAGCTTATTTAAAAAAAAATCTTTTTATTTATGATGGGGAATTTACTGCGGCGTAGTAGCAGAGATTGTCCGTTTGTAGATCGTAATAATTTCGAAGAATAGGGATGTTTTGTGGATAAAGCAAGAAAGTAGCAAGAGTTTGAATTAGTCCGTCGGTGAACTTACCAAAAAAAAAACTCTAAATGTATTTTTCACTTTTTTAAACTTATGAAAATTTAAAGAGATGAAGCGCACCAAAGTTCAGAAGATGAGGCACATGACGTCAAGGCATGCTTAAAAATGTGGCGATTTGTGTCGTCACGCGGAATTTCATCGCAACATATCTTCGTAATTACTTGTTTAATTGACAAATAAAAATATCCTGTGTCCAATATTTTTTGATAATGTAAAATTGACGAACCAAAAGTTTTTTTTAAGAAACTAGCCTATTCTTATGGCCACATTCCAGCTCCATCATCAGACCCTGCAGTTTACCTTAGAGAATTGAAGACTCATGATTTTCAAAGTAGCGTACATACATAACATTAGGTACTTGCTTATACAGGGTATCCCAAAAACAATGGATAACCCTTCAACCATCGATAGGCCTCGCCATTGTCTCCCTAACGTCCAATTTTGACCCCAGTAAAAATATCACCGTTTTCAAGATTTTTAAGTTTTTGTGCATTTTTAGAAAATTGTAATGAAATTATTTAGGTATAATAATAAATAAATACAAATCAAACGAGCCTAAACTCGATGGAATCGTTTAATCCCGGAGTTGCTATGGGGCCACTGGCATTCCAGCTCTACCATCAGATCAGCTCCATGTCATCACAATATTGCATTGTCACCCGAATTACATGTATATCCGAAATTTTAACTCAATCAATTGATGAAGGATTTCTAATAAAAAGACAAATACATTTTCAGTTTATTCTTCATAAGTGACACAGAGAGAATGACAATAGACAAAAGCAGAAACATTTGCTTTTTTAGGCCATAGACAATACTAGGTACTAATGCGTTCCAATAGGGATGATGACTGGGTAATGAAATCGAAATTCTATTTAGTCCGTCAGACAGATAATTAGAAAATATTAGACTCATATTTTTTAATTTTTTCCATAATCGAATAATTACAGTATTATATTGAGTTGAAATGTCGCGTGACGTCACATTTGAGTAAAAATTCTACTCAAGCGTGGCGTATCGCGCCATTTCAACTCGATGTAGCACTGTTATTATTTAATTATGAAAGAAAATAAAAAATATGAGTCTAATATTTTCTAATTATCTGTCTGACGGACAAATAATTGAAATTTTGATCTAGCCTATGTCGTCAGGAAGTTGGTCTAACTAATTCAGCTTGCAAGATTCCACCCGAACAAACATTTATGTAATTACCTACATACATCATAAATTGCAAGCTAAATAAAAGCTTGTAATAAAGTCGGGTTTGTTCAAATTTCGAGAACGACTGAACCGACAAAAGCATTAGAAAATTTACGAAAAATAAAATAAAATTTTATCCCGTACAAAATGTTCATGGATTTTGTTATTTTTATTAAATACCTTTACGCCTGAGTTAAATGACACCGACATCAAGGTTCATCAACTTAAGTTTAAAATAATAGGCAGTAATGTATGAAGAAAGAGCTTCTATTCTGTATCTACCTATGCCCGTGTATTTTTGATCGGTGTCAAATCGGAGTTTTTGGTGCGGGGTACGCGGGTGTTGCTCGCGGCGTGAAGGTCAAACGCCCAAGGTCATTGAGGACTCTAATCGCCTTAATGCGCTTTAATGCTGAAAATCGTCTCTCACAAGTCACTTGGGTGAATGAAATTGTGAGAATTAAACACTGTAATACATAAAAAAAGCAAAATAAAACTCCCATCATTTTCCGGCAATTTTCCGAGTATTGCATTTATTAGAGAACGCAATTTTATTTTTGGGACATGTGTGGGTCAATGTGGTCAATAGAAGCTTAACCTCAAGTTTTTGGGGTCGCCACCCTTGTCCCCCAACCGCCATCTTGAAAAAAGGGGTGAAAACACTTTTTTAAGCGTCTTACAAAAAATTCGCTATGTCATAATTTGTAGCAAATTTTTTGCCTACAAATATGTTTACACAGGCCCCTCTTTCCCACTGGGCACTTTGGGCACGTGCCCAGGGCCCCACGACGGAAGGGGCCCCCGTCTGCTCAAAAGACCTTTTTCCAGATGATAAGACCCCCCTTGATCCTTAAGTGCCCAGGGCCCCTAGTAAGTTACTCTTTCAAGGTCACTAACATAATTATTATTACTGGACGGGATTATTACTGATGGAAGAAACATATTCCATAAACAACAACCACTCACCGATCACAGCGGGCATCAGCTCGTGATACATGATGTGCTGGTACCTACATAGCAATGTTCACGTCCCTGGCGACGTGGTAAAGCTTGTCGTCGCCCCATCAAGGGTTGAGCTCGTGCAGTTTGTCGGCCAAGTAATTGTGGTTGCGGAACAGCCAGAAGATCAGGTTGACCTGATCTCAACATCAATGCCGTGGAGAGCGTTGCGCTTAGCTAAATTATGTTTGTGTGACGAGTGGTTTCCCCACAATAGTCCAGCGGCGGCGGGGTTCAAACCAGTGTTCCTTGGATCCCGAGTCGGCCAGTCTGACATCTTCACCGTTCGGTATTGTAGCTTATTTGTTCTATAGTTCAGGATTCTATGTGAGTATCTACTGCTTGACTGCCAAAAATCCAACCAATGAAGGCCAGGGCATCATGAAAGAAACATAAATGGTCAAAGCCCTCTTTCCCACTGGGCACTTTAGCCACGTGCTCAGGGCCCCGCGACGGAGGGGGCCCCCGTCTGTCCGTCTCAAAATACCTTTTTCTAGATGACAAGGGCCCCCTTGATCCGTAAGTGCCCAGGGCCCCTAGTAGGTTAAAGACGGCCCTGTGTTTACATAACTTTTTGTCCTAAATTAAATTAGAGAAGTTATACATAAGCAAAAAGGATTTTTTTTGCTTATAACTTCTTTAATCTTTAATTTAAGGCAAAAAGTTATATTAACATATTTGTAGGCAAAGCAATTTTCTACAAATTATGACTGTACAATTTTTTTGTACGACGCAGTTTCCGAGACATGCACGCGGGCAACCGTAGCTCAGGGCCCACGCTGCGCGGGCCCCCTGCGCTACGGTTGCCGCATGCCCCGCAACCCAGGCCCGTGGGGGGCCCGCGCAGGCTGGGGCCCGGCTGGCAAATGCCACCCCGACTGTATGGCCAGTCCGACGCTGTATCTATCTATATCATTCCGCCTAACGCCCTGTATAATACGAAATGAGCATTATTTGTACAGGCTGCCCCGTAACGCGTGGATCATTGTCAGACGATAACTGGACTGGCCTGTATTATTTCCTATCTAAACAACCTTAGCCCTCTGTGAAATGCTACAACTGAGATAATTTGACTTTAAATTACACTATGTTACCCTTTTATTCTTTAACTAGCTTTCCACCCTGAATTTTGTTTTTCACAGAAAAACTTTAACACGCGCGTTCCTGTTACAAAAACCGGGATAAAAACTATCCTATGTCCTTTCCCGGGACTCAAACTATCTCTATGCCTTTAATCAAAATCGGTTTAGTGGTTTTGGCGTGAAAGAGAGACAGAGTTACTTTCGCATTTATAATATTAGGTAGTATAGATATAGATTAGTATAGATTTAGAGTAATTCGTTTGCCCATAATAAAGCCTAACTTTTGCCCGCCTGGAATTTAAATATAGCTAATATCACTCACAGGAATTAAAGATAACTATCTTAATTTCAAGGTTAGGTTCTGTTCCAGAGATTGCCTACTTTAAACAAACTCTTCAATAAAAATGTAATATATATATAATGTAATAAAGACGATTCATTAAAAATGTTAATTCAAACAATAAATTGATTATATTGATTAGGGAGTAAAAAGAAAGTAATGATTAATAGTAGTGTCGCCTTCATATCTTGATGATTAATTTACAGGACAACATTCCTTGTATGGGCTGACATCAGACGGACTGCATCGCAGCTACCGTGCGCGGTCATAGCGCGCGGTCGATATATTTAACTGCATGCAGTTGTACACACGGCCAGAGTGTTATCTATCCATTTCCGTTTTTGCGCTCGCTCTCAAATGGTGATTCTTTGCGATAGAAAGAGACGACATGGGCAGTCATTGTTGCCGATAGAACGTTCGACTTCGTGCAATGGTGCAGTCTAGTCGTGCCTTCAACTTCACGCGGTCGGCTACACAGTTACATTTTGTGGTTGTGTAGTGTTACCGCGCCGCTCCGTTCGCATACAGTTATTCTGCAGTTAGTATTGGAGCCGAACGCGCGTCGGTTGCGTCGAATGGTTTGAAAAATGGTTTTCGACACCGAATTCTTTATTTCTTTAATAAAAAGTAAAGTCAGCATATGGAATTATAAAACTCCAGAATATAGTAACAAAATAAAGCGCAATAAAGATTGGGCTTTTGTATGCGAATCAATGATACCAAATTTTGCAGAAAAGAATAATAAGGAAAAAAATGCTATTGGTAAGTTTTAAATTTTTTATTATTTTCTTATACACCACTAAGTTTTTATCACCGAAAAAAAAATCTGGGTAATGAGTTATTGATACTGATCCTATTTATGTAAAAAAAAGTTAAATAAAGTTACTTAATATTTCATCCCAAAATTGGTAATTTATGGACACACGCGTCGCTAGCACTATTTACGTAAGATAATTAGGTACAACTCAAAATTACTTGAAATGGTCTAAGTTAGCTAAGTAAGTAATATAACACAGGAAGCGTGGTCGAGGCGTGAGCGAGACAGACAGATCGGGGCAATTTACGAGCGCGTACGACTACTCTAGCGAGCAGCGGAGTGCCCCAGCTGTGACGCGGAAAATACGGACTAAAGAAAATTAAATTAAAAAATTAACTTTATGAAAATACTCTAAATTTTTCACACATAACCTGTTAAAATTATTTCGTTGATAAAAATGTAGTGGTGTATTAAAAGAGTTTTGATAGTAATAAACAATCCCATCCCAACTAATATTATAAATGCGAAAGTAACTCTGTCTGTCTGTCTGTCTGTTACGCTTTCCCGCTTAAACCTCGCAACCGATTTTGATGAAATTTGGCATAGAGATAGTTTGAGTCCCGGGAAAGAACATAGGATAGTTTTTATCCCGGTTTTTGAAACAAGGACGCGCGCGATAAAGTTTTTCTGTGACAGACAAAATTCCACGCGGGCGAAGCCGCGGGCGGAAAGCTAGTTATTAAATAAATCGATATGTAGCCTAAGATGTTTTTATGGCACGTTGACACGTTGACATGAGCTGTCAGGGTGTTCAAAAATTTGTATGCAAAAAATAGTTCAATCGTATCTAAGCAGGCGTTGTGGTAATAAGAATGTCCCCCGCCCCCTCTAAAAACTAAACTGTTGGCTTGAAAAATCTGGAAAAATTCGTAATGATAGTGCTTTTTATAAACTTTAAAGGAAAACTATAACGGTTAAGATATGTAGCGTCAGCGTTTGTTTAATAGACAAAACTGTAGGTCGCGCGTCACACGACTGACGGACATCTTATTGGTATATAAGCAGTTAATAATTCATAAACTGTGCTCTTGATTATCGCACACGCATCCAGCTGTTTCATTTTGTCGTCTCCCTGCTCAGGAGCCAAAGATAGATCAGTTTAGTTTAATGCCCGTTTTCCCATCAATCCCTATTTTTTAAGTGACCCCTATGGTAACACATAACAGGATTTTTGTTTTCATAGGGGTCACTTAAAAATTAAGGATTGATGGTGAAAACGGACATAAGAGTAATAGTCGTCTAACTCGTGTATTAAAAAATTTCATACCTCATAAAAAATCCTTAGAAAAAAATATGAAAAGTGACTTTAGTTGAAGTATAATTGCTTGCTTCTGATATACAGTGTGTCCGGGCATGTAGTGATCAAACTTTAAGGGCGTAATCTATGGACAAGTTTATCGATGAAAATACTTGAAATTTTGGGCTTGACCCATTTCTCGAAAAATTACAGCGATTTAAGTTTTTAATTTTTAGTTTACACCTCTTCTTTAAAAAACAAGTGAAAGCGTGGGTAGCTTAACATTAATAGGCAAATATTTTATATCATGCGATAGCCAATAAAATTATCTATTAGTAGAAGAAGAAAGCAGACACAAGTTTCGTACATTTTATAAGAGTAAGAATGGATTTAATTAGAAAAATACATTACTTTTTTCACTTCTTTTTCAGTTATTTTCCAACACAAGAAAAACCAGGTCGTTAAGGTATGTTTTATTTGCATTGTATTATCAGTGTTTGAGCTATTCTACAAAACGAATGTAAATTTATTAGCCTACGTCTATTAGTTTCGACGTAATTGTTGAACAAAGATACCCCTTCCCAGCGGTTTCCATAGTAATCGGAATAGGTTGTGTGATTCTTTCAGGCAGTGCATTTTCGCATGTCGCGTGCGCTATGGAAACCGCTGGGAAGGGGTATCTTTGTTCAACAATTACGTCGAAACTAATAGACGTAGACTAATAAATTTACATTCGTTTTGTAGAATAGCTCAAATACTAATAATACAATGCAAATAAAACATACCTTAACGACCTGGTTTTTCTTGTGTTGGAACTTAACTGAAAAAGAAGTGAAAAAAGTAATGTATTTTTCTAATTAAATCCATTCTTACTCCCATAAAATGTATGAAACTTGTGTCTGCTTTCTTCTTCTACTAATAGATAATTTTATTGGCTATCGTATGATATAAAATATTTGCCTATTAATGTTAAGCTACCCACGCTTTCACTTGTTTTTTAAAGAAGAGGTGTAAACTAAAAATTAAAAACTTAAATCGATGTAATTTTTCGAGAAATGGGTCAGGCCCCAAATTTGAAGTATTTTCATCGATAAAATTGTCCATAGATTACGCCCTCAAAGTTTGATCACTACATGCCCGGACACACTGTATATTGTGGTAACGACGGGCAGTGCAGGACCGTGCATTGTGGAAAACCTTGGAGGAGGCCTTTGTCCAGCAGTGGACGTCATTTGGCTGAAACGAACGAACGACAGACAACTACGGTACCCTACACTGCGCGTGGCACGACACGCACTTGGCTAATTTTTAATATACTGTGAATAATCAAAATATTCAAAGACGCAGGCCGCTACCAACCGGGCAGCATGGATAACATTGGCCTATGTTCAGCAGTGGACGTCATATGGCTGAGATGATGATGATGAATGAATCAAAATATAAATATTAATATCATGTTTTTGTTTATTTACAGCAATTAAACTACAGGGCAGATGGAAGGTGTTAAGAGATGGTTTTATGCGAAGTATAAAAAATCAAACTAAGAAAAGTGGAGCAAAAACGAAACTGTACAAATATCATAAACAATTATTATTTTTAAAAGATACAATGACTGTTAAAGGCAGGCGTGATCCAGGCGGCGCCGGGACTTCCAATGTACAAAGTGAAATTACACCTGATGAGATTCCTACAAAAAAAACAAAACGAGCCTCAAAGGAAACATCATTGGAAACATCATCTGACGATAGTAATATTTTAATTGAAAGCTTGACTAAAAACGTGATGGAAAAATTAAGTAGCGAGGAAAAAGATTCCGATAAACAATTCCTGTTATGTCTGCTGAATGATTTCAAAGCGATACCTGCTGATGATAAACTAGACGCGAAAAGTGACATCATAAATGTAATTAGATATTACAAAAATAAATCTTCACATCAAAACGAACCTCAAAGAAACCAGCCTTCGCCTCCAGACTATTTCAGAAGATACACTACTGCTACACAATATTCGAGAAATGTGGCAAATGACTCAACACAAATTCAAAATTACAACAGTTTGCAATCAATGGGAAGTACACACCTCTCTTGCAACCAACAAACTCCTAGCCAGAGTATTTCATCGCCAGAAATGTATGAAGACAATATCATGATTGATGTCAAACCTGACACTGACCTACTGGTCTAGAATCTAGATGCTTGGCGTCAACTGCGTGAAGTCAGATCCGATTGCAGACAACTGCATGCAGTTGATTATAGCGACTGCGTGCGGTTGCTGATGCGACTTCGTGCGGTTGTTGTGGTGCAGTCCGTGTGATGGCGGCCTAAGCATTATTGTTCTTATTTTTACGATCTATTCATAAGTTATAGATTTTATCTTTATTTCTGAAGGGTTACCTATCTCGTGTGATAAAAAAAGATAATACGTAGTGGGAAAACACGCGCGATATACTATACGGAAACATCAATTTCTAAGCCAAGACTTCTTTCAACCCTTCAATGGAACTCTTTCTTAAAAATCACTGAAGTCAAAGATTTTTTGTCTTAATAAAATTATGGAAGTGATATTGTTTATAGCTGAACATCCACGTAGGAGATGCCAAAATTATAATAGATAATTTGAGGTTATTAATAAACTTGAACTGTGGAGCTAGTAAAATCACTAGGATTGCAAAATGGAAGAAAACAACCGCCACCCACTCTATAATTCTCTCTCACTGGACTGAAAATCACCACAAAATGGCCACGCCAGTTGAAAAGAACAGAATGTGGCTGAATTCTCTCTGAAGTACACTTCCTTTTATTTAGCAGAGAACTCAACAACTTCAATCTTTTAATCCTTTTCAATCGAAGTACAGAGAAGTGAAGTATACTTCAAGTTTTGCAGTTTTAAGCTGAAAACTTCCGTATCTATCATTAAAGAGTCAATTTTAGGGCAGATTTCCTCTGATCTTGTAGAATTTTCCATTCTTTAGTAAGTACAGTCAGCGTCAAATAGTTCTTGACACCCAAATTGGCCAAAAAGTTGACAACATAAACTTATGCCAAGTAACAAAGACGTGTTGCGAACTTTTTGGCTACTTTGGTTGGAACTAATGAGGGTTTTCGCGATTGAAAAATCCGCCAGATGGCAATACGTAGACGCGAGGTCTAAATGCTGCATGATTGGTTATTTTTGACATGACATTGACAGATATGTCAGAATCCACCAATCACGCAACATTTGGACCACGCGTCTACGTATTGCCATCTGGCGGATTTTTCAATCGCGAAATCCCTCATTGACGATGACTGGACCTAATCTACGCAAAAATATTGATCGCATACTTGCTGTAAACTCTAAAAAAACTAATCCCGAGCGTAGAGCTGATTGAGATTAATTCCACCTTTTGTGGTGTGTTGTTCTTTTGGTTTAATTGTGTTTTTTTTTAATTGTGGTGGATATGTTTTCGCAAGATGAAGACTCTTTCTAAATAACAAATGGTATTGGGACTGACATCTTTTCGAACAAAAATCCTTAAATAAACTCAGATTAAAAAAAAACCTTAACATTAAACTTTCAAGTCATGATAAATCGATAAAAATGTAGTCTGTAGAAGTACAGTCAATACTTAGCATGTCAAGTAAAACAGTGGAGGATCTTATTTAATTGTAAGAGTGGCGATTTTACTACAAAAATGTGTAGTCTGATATTATGGTAGTCGACTCTGATACCTTTTGTCTCCGGATAAGATAGTAAAACGTTAAACTATGGCTGAACGTTTGATAAATTATCCTGTTATCAAATTTTTCATTGATTATTTATTAAAAGGCACTACAAAAACCTGCACCTGGTCTTCGTAAAAAAAATAAAAACTTTATTAAAAATACTGACTCACCATTATGGGCCTAAAAGGTTCTGATTGGGTCAACTAACTCGAAATTATTAGTAATAAACCAAATCTAATTTAAAATATCCTATGTTTGTTTTTATTAGATTAACTAATTTAATGTAATGATTACGATTGCCTTATCTTGATCATACATTGATGATAATTATTGATGTAAATGCCTCGTTGCACGACTTACCTTTGAAACACCAATCAGATGTAGTCGTATGTAAACGTCAGCATAATATCATGTGCGTTTGAACTGGTCTCTTAGTTCACACGCATATATGCCGACGTCACACGGAACATTGCAAAAAAAACTAAATCCTATGACATCTTAAGCAGTTTTAATAGGTTAAGTAAATGAAAAAAAAACCTTGATAAATGCTGTCGACTCTACATTTAAAATATATTAAAAATACTTACCATCAGAAGATGATGTCCCCGACGCTATGGCCGTCACAGACTTCGGGTTGATTCGCATTATCCTTTTCTCCATTTTAAAAATTAAATTAAAATAAATATAATAAATTATTCAACACAGAACACGTCTGGTTTCGGATTGTGTACGTCCGAAAACAAATTGATTTCTTCATACCTACATAATCCAATTCTGATTAGATAGTAGCTACTATTTTATCTTGTTTTTGACATAGCTGAAAGGATTAAACATAGGTATACATATTTATACGTTTATAAAACATTTTGCATTATTAATTTTATTTATAAAAAAAATGTTTTTTTTATTAACACTTTCACCGACAATTCGTCATTTTCGGTACTTCCACACATTTCTTCATGTGGCATTTTGCAGACCGTAAATGGTCATGCAAGTGACTGGAATGTAATATTCTTCTGTAATACGCAAATAAATTTGGTCCAAATCAACTGAATTCTGTCGACTGTACAAAATATGAGTCGATATTAATATGTCAAGACACAAATATTTGAAGATAATATTAATAAATCAGTGATTAACAAAGTTATCTCATGTAAATAACTCATAAATGTTTATGTAATATGTAACCATTAATATGTTTTGTTATCAAAAAATTATCTTCAGCATGTCAGAAAAAAGCACATAAGTAAATCTACGAATAAGAACCATGGTATCGTACCTCAGAATACGGAACAAACCAGAAACCGTCAACGGGCGTAAATGTGTATTCATATAAAGTACTCCAAATCGCACTACTTTGACTTTAGAGCAATCAGTCAATGGCCGGCGCGCGCATTGTTTACATATCCGTCAGATTGACACTTTATAATTAAATTATGCCGTCTTGTGCCGTTCCAACATGTAAGAATGCTACTGGAATTACGAAGAAAGTGCATGGGATCATGTTTTATCCGTAAGTAGGTAGCACATTTCCAATTCATTTTAATTAAATAATAATTTTCAAAAAAAATCACGGTTGTATTTTGTAAGTGTTGCCACAGGTCAACGGAATATTTTACCCTACTTTTTTATATTGAATTACATTTGTCTACTTATAAAAAATTCACGCGTTAATTTTGTTAACGTTACCACAGAATAATGGAATATTTTCCCCATCCTTTTTGTTTTAATTAGTTTTTAGTGTAATTTCATCCATGACATGACAACCTGATTAATTAAATTATAAGTGCCACTTGTGGTCTAAACTGAATAAATATTTTTGATTTTGATTTGATTTCAATATATTGAATTAATTTATAATATTACTCCCTAATAATGAGGAGATAATAAATTACTATCGTGAATTTCATACTTTCCCATTTATTCAAAAGTAAGGCATTGGTCCAGCAGTGGACGTCATTTGGCTGAAAAGAAAGAAAGAAGAAGAAAGAAGGCATTGGTATCAACAGATCAGCAGCAGCAATATTTGTATATTTAATAATATTTTAAGTAATTAATTATTGCTTACATACTTACTCTGATTTTTTTTCAGGATACACAGCCAGAGTTGCCTCGCAATCAAATTTAAGTATTGGTGATGTTTTTGATTTGGATTCTGTTTTTGACTCCAAGAAAAGTTAAACTAAAAGCACTACTGCGCCGTAAACAAATGTTTTGTTGTCGATATGTTTACATAATAAAGAACCTTAAGTTTCTTTTTTGTTTTACTTGGCATTCTAAAATTTATATTCGACTTTTGTAATTGACTTTTAAATAACATATTATACCTACATAAAATATAGTACATATATTACACTATTTAATAGAAATAAATAATCATCTTACACTTAGTTACTTCGGAGTAAAAATTAAATTCATAGGTAGGTAGGTACTATCTATGCCTATGGCCAGTCATGTCGTCTCGTTCTATCGCAAAGAATCACCATTTGATAAGAGCGAGAGCAAAAACGGAAATGGATAGTTAACACTGGCCGTGTGTACTTATTTCACTTACTTATTTTTTACTTGTTTAACATCTCTTTAAAAAATTACATAATTTTACCCCAAAAATGGGGGTGTCACACGGCGCTAGTAACACTAAAGGGGGTAGAGGGGCGCGGGAGGGGAAGTATTTTGGACACAAGTTGCCGCGTAGAAATGTTATCGAACACTCCTTCTAGTTTGTTCTGTATTCTGAGTATCGTACCTATGTAATATTAATTATTTTTAATGTATTATTCATATTAATCAATAGGTGCGATTTTGCAACAAACAAATCTAGAGCCAAGTGTATTAATGATTGTTTAAAATTATGAATTTTGGCCTTGTTTGGACATAATTTTCTCTAAATTATTGTATTAACTACGTCTTTAACGTAATGGAAGAAACCGCTATTAGCGTATTTATTAAAACAAAGAAAAAACAATGAAATTATACAAAGTTTTGATTGGATCTTACAAGGATCCTTAGCAGCCTCTTAGCGAGCCAGTATTTTAAATTATATTGTCGTGAATAAATCTTTGAAAATTGTCTTATTGTTTTGTTGAAATTGAATGCCAAATTGAGGATGTCTAATAAAACCGAGCAATTTTCGTGAAAAATGTGGGTATTTCTTTGTGTTTTCATACATTTTCAAAGTAATTTACATGCAATCCTATCGTGTATTTCACGCTCTCATTATGGCGTGGTCTTTACGGATGATTTTTGTGCAGATCTCTAACACGTTTCGGCCAAATGACGTCTACTGCTGTACAAAGGCCTTCCCCAAGGATTTCCACAACGAAAGGTCCTGCGCTGCCTGCATCCAGGCTGTTAACGCCAATCGCGCGCCGGCGCAGGAAACTGGTTTCGAAAACTGGACGCGCACCGTCGACCAACGACGAAAACGCCCTCGGCTCCACTCGCCGCAAACCGCCGGGCAAGACGCACGTACTTAGCCTACTCATATATTTTTTTGTAAATTTCACGTTACGAAGTAAATCGTTGTAAACATCAAGAAGTCTTTCATTTCTCGATAACCACATCGTCGTCCTTCAAATGGGACTGATTATTCTAATACACTTTCCAATTTGAAACACACTGAAAAACATCTCATATCTCTATCTAAACGACACTGATGCATGTTGTTTCCATCAATAGTTCGAAGATGAAGGATTATACGTTTGATAGAAAGAAGTTCAGATAACGAAAACAAATGGCCAACGGAACGGCTCTTCCGATAAGATAGTCCGCATTAACTGGTAGGTTATGAATAAGGAAAGTGACTTTTAAGCTGGGTTTCTGTGAGAAAGGCTATGCAACGGGTTAACATTTTCTAAATTTGCAAATGTCGAAGGGTGGTTGATTGTTTATCATCAGGTCATCCATATAAATTCTTGTCTTGCTACACTCTTTTTTAATGAAACATTTAGTGCCATAAAAGTAAAGGATAATAATGTTTAGTCAAACTGACGACTTATAATTTGGATTAACCCTTTAACAGCCGTTCACATACTCGGTCTGTGTTTATTATGATTATACGCATATTCCGCCGGTTAAAGTGTTAATTAACTCGTTCGTTTGAGACTGAAAAAGCGCCTAGGTAATTAATAAGTTCATAGAAAACTTTCCCTATTTTAAATTATTACTGAAATCAAAATAATTTCTTGAAGTTAAAGACCCAAAACTTAGTTATTGAAATTAATGACTAAAAAAACGTTAGGTCGAAATAGATAAACGTCTGTTAATAATTATTCATCATCTCCACTGCCTAAATAAAAAATCGATCTGTAGGCCTCAGAATACGGAACAAACCAGAAACCGTCAACGGGCGTAAATGTGTATTCATATAAAGTACTCCAAATCGCACTACTTTGACTTTAAAGCAATCAGTCAATGGCCGGCGCGCGCATTGTTTACATATCCGTCAGATTGACACTTTATAATTAAATTATGCCGTCTTGTGCCGTTCCAACATGTAAGAATGCTACTGGAATTACGAAGAAAGTGCATGGGATCATGTTTTATCCGTAAGTAGCACATTTCCAATTCATTTTAATTAAATAATAATTTTCAAAAAAAATCACGGTTGTATTTTGTAAGTGTTGCCACAGGTCAACGGAATATTTTACCCTACTTTTTTATATTGAATTACATTTGTCTACTTATAAAAAAATCACGCGTTAATTTTGTTAGCGTTACCACAGAATAATGGAATATTTTCCCCATCCTTTTTGTTTTAATTAGTTTTTAGTGTAATTTCATCCATGACATGACAACCTGATTAATTAAATTATAAGTGCCACTTGTGGTCTAAACTGAATAAATATTTTTGATTTTGATTTGATTTCAATATATTGAATTAATTTATAATATTACTCCCTAATAATGAGGAGATAATAAATTACTATCGTGAATTTCATACTTTCCCATTTATTCAAAAGTAAGGCATTGGTATCAACAGATCAGCAGCAGCAATATTTGTATATTTAATAATAATTTTAAGTAATTAATTATTGCTTACATACTTACTCTGATTTTTTTTCAGGATACACAGCCAGAGTTGCCTCGCAATCAAATTTAAGTATTGGTGATGTTTTTGATTTGGATTCTGTTTTTCACTCCAAGAAAAGTTAAACTAAAAGCACTACTGCGCCGTAAACAAATGTTTTGTTGTCGATATGTTTACATAATAAAGAACCTTAAGTTTCTTTTTTGTTTTACTTGGCATTCTAAAATTTATATTCGACTTTTGTAATTGACTTTTAAATAACATATTATACCTACATAAAATATAGTACATATATTACACTATTTAATAGAAATAAATAATCATCTTACACTTAGTTACTTCGGAGTAAAAATTAAATTCATAGGTAGGTAGGTACTATCTATGCCTATGGCCAGTCATGTCGTCTCGTTCTATCGCAAAGAATCACCATTTGATAAGAGCGAGAGCAAAAACGGAAATGGATAGTTAACACTGGCCGTGTGTACTTATTTCACTTACTTATTTTTTACTTGTTTAACATCTCTTTAAAAAATTACATAATTTTACCCCAAAAATGGGGGTGTCACACGGCGCTAGTAACACTAAAGGGGGTAGAGGGGCGCGGGAGGGGAAGTATTTTGGACACAAGTTGCCGCGTAGAAATGTTATCGAACACTCCTTCTGGTTTGTTCTGTATTCTGAGCTGTAGGCCTAGGATGCGCGCAGCGATAAGCGGTTATCACGCCATTTTATCGATTTTGCCCATACATTTTGACATCAATAAAGTAAGTATATCTAAACAAACCGCAGACCGTTTAATATTCCATCCACACAATTGTCGGAAAAAACACGTAAATGTCGGTCGTCGGTCCCATCGGTCTAAATCCCGCAAGCACACATTTCGGTCAACCCACCACTAAGGGCAAACCGCAGACGCAGTGGACAAATTTTGCGAAATCTGATCACGGTGCGCACCTCAATCCGGCTGATGTGTCAAGTCAAAGCAGAAATAATGTTATCACCTAGTCAGAAGTTCAGTGGAACGGTAGCTTAGAAAACTACTCCGTCTAGGTCAATTTAAACTGCGAGGCTAGTTGATAACTCCGCGATCAATAAATAACAGCTGTTCTGTTCGACACATGGACACATGGTGCAGCCTTCGTGCTGATTGCAGGCAATCTTATTTATTTTTCACCAGCAATGCCAGCCACTTTGGATACGTGCTCGTTTTCTGGTCAATTCATCCGTTTATTCGTTTCAGTGACGTCCACGGCTGGTCAAAGGCTCCCAATTGCTGGTCAATTAACCAGAACTAATAGGAATATCAATTAACTAAAAACTCTCATTTCAATGGGATTAGGTTTAACCAAAAATTCGTTCGTTCGTTTCAGCCAAATGACGTCCACTGCTGGACAAAGGCCTCCCCCAAGGATTTCCATAACGACCGGTCCTGCCCCGCATCCAGGTTCTTCCCGCGACTTTCACCAACCAAACTAAAAATTAACATAATTAGGTATAATCGATATAAATACGATTATATGTATATCATCATGCTAGTCAATAACGTTAAGTTACGTAACATCAGTGGGTCAAGCAGTCATTTCCGTTTTTTCTTTTGCTCTCAAATGGAAAATTCGTTGCGATAGAACGAGACAATTATGACCGGAAATTGGTAGTTAAAACTGTGGCTGAAGGATATAAAATTATCGTTGCACCGACTTAGAGCAATAACAAATTATGAAATCAAGTAACTAAAATAGGATAAAGTAATGTCAGAAAATAGAAGAGCTTGCTAAAATCCAACTTGCCATAGTGACTTTTATTTTACGAATGATCAGTCATCAATTCATTAAACTGTAATCATTTAAATGTAAACAGTGAAAATTGATTTATAAATAAACACATTACAAATATTTCCATGAAAACGCACGCAGAAACCAGAAATGGCAATGATTAATGATCATTACACTAATTGGATTAATATCGGAACATGCATTTTCGCTCAGCGTCAATTTGGGTAACGTGATGCTCCATTTAGTGAGTTCCCATGTGTAATTGTCAATTGACCTGAACGTTTGCGTTACGGTGATTGCAAATATAGCAGAAGAGTAAATAATGGCAACATTAAGCTGATTTTTAGACTTGAATTCATGACATTGTCGTGCGTTTTCAGGATCGTACATGGTAAATTGTAGGTATGACCACTAGGTAAGTCGGAATAAAGTTGTCTGAAATTAACAATAGTAGTGTGCGGTCTTGCAAACGCACGGCAACACGACTAAATTGAAAACACCCTTACAGTTTTGCAATCGGTCTGCAATCGATGGAATATTTAATTTTACTGCCCTAGCTACTTGATTTTCGATCAACAAAGTAGATAATCTACTTCAGGCTTTTGGCTAATAAACTAATATTTTGTTTATTGCCGCGAACATAGTGATAAGGTGTTTACATAAACGGTAAATAGTTTTGAAGAAAAATTACCGATCACGAAACAGCAGAGAAATTAAATACACATCTACAGAAATGAGCAGATCCGCAAACGAACTTAAGTCGATGACATAGCCCGACGGATTAGCAAGCTGAAGTGGCAATGGGCAGGGCACATAGTACGCAGAACTGACGCCAGCTGGGATGGATTTCTAGGCTGCGTACCAGAAAACGCAGCGTGGAACGTCCACCCACAAGGTAGACCGACGACATCGTAAAAGTAGCAGGAAGGCGCTGGACGCAGGCCGCTAGCAGGGGCAACATGTAAAGCATTGGGGGGAGGCCTACGTTCAGCAGTGGCTGAGATGATGATGATGATGATTATGTGTAGTCTGATATCCTGTCGACTGTATCCCTCAAGTGATTTTTCCTTTATGTCTTATTACTTTATTTTAGCAACTATTATAACAAACGATATGAGGAAAAGTGAAGGCAATAAGGTTCAAGTTACTGATAGCTGAACAGGTACTGAATTAAATTAGTGAACACGAGAACCCATTTTATTGGTCATTCACATTATGAATTAACCTTTGCTCTAACTTCAAGCCGATCCTACACGAGCAGAATAATACAGGGCGTAAGAAATAGTTTGGATTTTATTTCGAAATTCAGCGGAATATGCTTTAGAAAATTAGTGGAATTTTCCGCTGAAAGTTCTAGATTTACTCATATTCATAGAAACATTAATAAATAATGAGTAAACCGAACACGAAATCGCTTGACTCTATTACCACAGAATAATAATAAGTACATTACTACGAAATAATTTGAAATAGCGAACTGAGTGGGTTTTGTTTACCCACAAACCACGAATAATAAAAACTTAATGCTCGTTTTGTTAAAAAAAAGTTTTTGCTCTCATTATTAATTCAAAGTTCGATTTTGCATAACAATTAGGCATTGGCGATGTAAGTATGTTTATTACAAAATGTATAAAACAAGAAATAGAGAGCTGAAATTTCTGATAGCTGTCAGCTTTTGCTTATAGTTCTTGCAACTCACGAAGTGAGCTTTATTTGTGTATGTACGTGTACATGCAAAACTTTAGAAAAACGAACAGTAGTGAGCCACCACACATGTATAGCCTGACCAGGAACATAAAAACCCTGGCATAGAGGCGCCTCAATTGCATTTGATAGTGCAACACTGAGTACAGTCGTACCTGTGTTAAATTAATAGGCTAACTTTATGTATCAGGATTCAGGATTACGGGCTAATTTGATATTTTCATAAATTAACGAAAAAATATTATTATAGGTAACCTGATTTAAATAAATTAAATGAAACCATCAATCGAGCTAGTAGATTTATTTTATTATTCATCAATAATCAAATTCAGAACTTGAATATTCAACTGCAATGTCTGCTCATGAACGCTTCAAACTCGGTACTTCTTTCCCAATCCCACAAAATTCAACACTTAGAAAGTGACAAAATTTTTAAAATAGGTAGTTGAAACAAACCACAGCTAATTTTCATAGTGGACTGTACTATACGATAAACATGTCAGTCAATTTGACAACCTTTGTCGGAAACATTATTCAATGAAAATATTGTCCGAACCCTTAGTATTTCTCTTCGACAAATACTTTAACACATTGTGAACCACTTTTCTTTCACGACTATAAAAATATTTTAGCAATTTAATTCATAAAACCAATTGCGCACATTTAAAATAAAGTTTGTTTACACTTTGACAGCAATAGACTGACATGCAAGGTGACATGTCAATGAAGTTTTCAGTTACTGTTGCCATTAAAAGAAATTAGTACCATTAGTTTTCCGCAACATGGCGAGGGTTTTTATGTTCCTGGTCAGGCTATAAAGCTCACTCGCCTTCGTGAATTGCAACAACTACCTACACCTGTTTCTACAGCCTGTATAACGTTCATATGGAACGGTATAAGCTTTTTAGTGGCAAATTAATACTGACTGCGAGTCTACTAAGTTACTAAATTTCATTTTACGAATTTCGCAAAATAATACGTAAAAATAAACTCCTAAGAACAAGAATACTCGTATACTCCTAAACAACTTTTTAACTTCTTAACGTATTTTTGAAGAGCTATTATAATAAATGTACAAAATATGAGTATTATACACTAATTGTTAACTAGCTCTTAAGGGTGGGTAATAAACTTTGTCGACACGCAACTTCGCAAAACAAAAGATAAACAATTTTAAAACTCACAACTCGCTGGTGCGGTTTTTAACCCTATGAGGATAGGATTTTGACCTCTCGTTACTACCCACACCATAAAGGATAACTTTATTAAGATAACTGAAATTATCAGCTGCAATATCAAACATGCAATGACGTCTACCCCCAACGTCTGGTTAAATGTTCTACCAATTATTAGTTTCTTAAGTACCAACAACGGAGTAATATCATGTACTTATAACGGAGTATATTATGTACTTGTGGCAATTATGCGACAGCAGATGAGGTCTTTAGTGTCCTAGAGACACTAAATTGGTCTTTATTAAAGATCCCAGAGCAATAAAGACGGGTTTACATCATATTTCGCTACATTCTCTCTTGAACGATGAAAAAGTTTTGTACCAAGACACAAACACGAACCTAGGTAGGTACATTTTGTTTTCGTTTTGGGTTACGAAATTACTTAAAGTAGTTGACTTGGTACTAGTTTGCACCAAGAACGTACAGTCTGAATTTTTCACTAACAATGACTTACTTATTAAGGTTTAATAAAGGCATTATTTAGTAGATGGAAAGTTAAATGAAATCGGCTATCAAAATAAAATCTACTATATAAAAATAAGTCGGGTTTTCCTCCCTGACGCTATAACTCCAGATAGTCCAGTCATTATAGTAAGTTCACCTCGGAATTCGAGATACCCAGCTGTAAGTCTGTAAATACGTGTATATTGACACCCTAAAAGTTGTCTCAAAACCTACATATGGTAGGGTGTAAGCAACTATTAAAGGACAATGTTCGTTCTCCATACATTGTTCGCCTAAAGAACCAACAATTTTGACATATTACTACCCGAAAGCGAAATAATACGATTCTGTGTGTAAGAACAATGATTCCTGATGGACACTTGCCATAAAATTAATGATTAAGAATATTAAATCACAGCGATTTTATAATATGTCGTTTATGACAACATGGCGTCTAATGTATTGTGTGAATGTATGAACACCGATTCGCGAAAAATGTTTTGTATTGTCGTCACGCCGAGTCGCAGCCAAATAGTATAAAATAATAGAACAAGTTTTAGAAATACAACTCGGCATTCCACTTTTACAATATGCCCACATATTGCACGTAAATAAACAACATGAATCGTAGGTTGTTTCCACCCTTGTCATCTGACACATGAAATAAACTCCTATTGTATTAGAGATATCGAAGCCGAATCGTATATAATAATAGAATGGGTTTTGGAGATCACTCGGGGTTCCACTTTTATAAAATACCTACATACCTATTACATAAAAATACCACGAATCATGAGTTTTCTTTTCACCATTTACATCTGACACGAGATAACAAACTCCTATCTCCATGACTACCATCGTAGTCTATGCCAAAGACTACAATATTTTAAGCAAGAAGTTTCAAACCTTAGCGGCTACGGTAACCCCTGGGCCACATACATCATGATAACATTCGGTCGACACCGGAACGAAGTCTTGCGATTATGCAAAAAAGCATCGTATTCTAGTGCGGCTATATCACGTTCAACCGGGGTTTTAATTCGACTAAAGTCCTGACTAAAGACTGGAAGAAAATACGCCGCATTGTATGAGCACTTCGTGTTCGTTAAAGCGGCTTCAGATCTAGAGCCCACATAGTTTTCTTTCCAATAATATCCGCAAGTAGCGCTGCATGATCTTTACAACAAAAACGGCAATAGTTATTAAGGTGCCAAAATTATATGATTACTTTGGCACGGTATTATACACGTGCGAAGATTTGTCATTTTCATTCATTTCTTCATCATCATCATCATTTCAGCCACAGGACGTCCACTACTGAACATAGGCCTCCCCCAATGACTTCCACATCGCACGGTTGGTAGCGGCCTGCATCCAGCGCCTTCCCGCTACCTTTATCAGGTCGTCGGTCCACCTTGTGGTGGGTTGACATTGCAGAATATGACTTTTGATAGGTTCATCATAGAATTCGGCGCCCGGGGATATCCTCACGGAGGAAGTTCGTAAAAGGGCGGAACAAGATCTTATAATAATGCAAGGCCGAAGCTGTTACGCGCGTGCTCCTACGTGTAATCCGGCGAGTATGCAATAAATAGTAATGTCTGGTAAATAGTGGTAATACGTATCGTTCGTTCGTTCGTTTCAGCCGAAAAGACGTCCACTGCTGGACAAAGGCCTCCCCCAAGGATTTCCACGAAGACCGATCCTGCACCGCTCGCATACAGGCACCTCCCGCGACCTTCACCAGATCGTCGGTCCACCTAGTGGGAGGCCTGCCCACGCTACGTCTTTCGGCTCGTGGTCGCCACTCAAGAACTTTCCTGCCCCAGCGGCCATCAGCTCTACGAGCTATGTGCCCCGCCCAGTCTATGTCTGTATGCGCTACGATTACAGGGTATCATTTTGCATAGTCGCAAGACTTCACTCCGCTGCTGTCAAATCAATGTCGCATAATGTTATCGCAATGTGTGTGGCCCTTGGCCAAATCACAGAAGCCTATGCGAAGAAAGAGCACTTGAATGACAATAAAAATCAGGGTTACCATTTTATAAGATCTCCTCACTATTGAGGGTAACAAAGTAACATTAATAATCTAGCCATTAATTACATTTATTACCTATACGAGAAAGTAAAGCAACATGCGGTTTTATTTTAATTTGTAAAATATTTGTAACTGTTTGTTCCAAGTTTAGTTTTACAACAGTATTGCTGTTTCAGCTGTCACTGTGAAGCTTTGGGAAAATAAATAAATACAAAAAATATTAACATAAATATTTATTTAAGTTTTTATGTTCATTATCATAATATGCCAATTTAAGTTACACTGTGTGACAGTCTTTGACACTAAACAAACTCTTCAGCTTAATAATACCTACCTACAGGGCGTTTTTATAGTTACTCTTGCTGATGAAACAAGAAGGGTTGATTCTACTACTGAAATACAACTACTTTTCTTACAAATAAGATATAAAGAAAATCTAAGTATATCTTACAGGACCAATATCAAATTCGGGATAAAGAAAATCTAAGTATATCTTACAGGACCAATATCAAATTCTCAAAAAAATTCACATCCTCGTGATGGTGATAATTTCTATGGAGAGGTTTTTTTTATATTCGGTCTCTTGGGATAAGTTATTCCATTTGAGCAGTAGAATTAATCCTTTTTATTCGATCACATATAAAAACAACACAAGTGTTTAGGAAAACTTCTTCTTTGGTATGGTATCACTACGGAGTTATAATGTCGGCAACTCTGTATCACTGACTTGTAACTTTCAAACAGCATGAATAATAAGGGCACCACATTGGTTTTCTTTCTGAAAAAAGGCTTTCAGTTTTAGTACTAACCCTTTAGCACTATTTCATTGAAATAAAAATACAATAAACGCACAGAAGACTGAAATTGAGTCAACTGACGTGACATTTATAATTTGTTGACATTATGACAGTTTGACAAGACTAGGGATTGAAAAAGTTTTAATTGAAAAAGTAAAATGACAATTTATTAAAACGATTCACATGGATATAATCGATTAAAAATATTTATAAAATGTTCTGATACTTGCCTGTAGCGATTATCCAATCCTGGTTTCTACTGAAAAACTACCTCGTGGCAAGATTTTAATAAAATAATAAAATCTTTATCTTCTCTTTCACAATCTATAAAAGTTCATTTGGTCTATTATTATACATGTGCTATGAATGAGGGTTTTCGCGATTGAAAAATCCGCGAGATGGCAATACGTAGACGCGAGGTCCAAATGCTGCATGATTGGTGGATATCTGTCAATGTCATGTCAAAAATAACCAATCATGCAGCATTTGGACCTCACGTCTACGTATTGCCATCTGGCGGATTTTTCAATCGCGAAAACCCTCATTGGCATAGATTATGAGAGACTGGCAACTATACTAGGTTGATATCAGGTGATCCGTCTGCTCATTTGCCTCCTGTCACATAAAAAAAAAATATATATGTTTCTCACACTTCAACTGGCATTGGATTCAACATCGGATTCTGACACTTTTACAGTTATGATACCATGAATATCAGTTTATGGTCCTAATTATTTTTATTTTATTTACGACCTTCGACCAGTTGGACACTTTAGATATCTTCTTGTAATAGTGTCAAACTGTCAATATCTTTTTAGCTTTTAACGCAAATCTAGTCTTCAAAGCAGTTTAATCGATTTATTTTATTTTCAAAATCGATATTTTATTGTCTATGATGGCCGCAGGAACATCACTATACATGGACTCCCAGCAATAAAGTACGGTAATGCCTCGTACAGATTTTATCGGCAAAAATTATGGAACTTGATAGGTTTTAGACCATGCCACGCACCAAAACGTCCGGAAGTTGTAATAGTATTATAGAATAAACGTTAAAAGACTTATTTATTTAATTTTTCAATGCTTAAGTGTCCATTAGAATGAAAGGGTGCTTAATGTATTAAAAAAAATAGAAAATAATTATGATGGGTTAATGTTTTTGGGCGGTTTTTTAGGCGGTTTCTGACAATGTCCTTTCAAGGTCAACGGTCACAAAAATCGGTTTTTTGCGCTTTTTTTAGAAATATCTCATTTCCTGTGGGTTTTTTGCTATTTGTATTTATTATCAATATTGTAGAATACTAAATCCTCTACAAATTTTGTTTAAAAACTTTTTTTATACGGTGAACCGTTTTCGAGATAGAGGGCGGAGAGCGCGCGGTCACTGCATCACTTCAGGTCTACTTAAGCGGTTTAGATTTTTCATACAAAAGGATTTTCCCGCTAATTCCTGTGGGAATTTCGGGAATTCCTTGTTGTAACTAAGCTTTGAGTTTACTAAGGTACCTACATGCCAAATTTCAAGCGTCTAACTTCCGTTAAGCGTTTAGATTTTTCATACAAAAGGATTTTCCCGCTAATTCCTGTTCCCGTGGGAATTCCTAAGTATACTATAACCTGCCCAGGTGTATGAAGAATAATTGTACCAAGTTTCGTTAAAATCCGTCGAGTAGTTTTTGTTTCTATAAGGAACATACAGACGGACAGAATTCTATACATGAAATATATTTTCAAAATAACTATCAGGGGGTGATTAGTGATCGATACTGATGCCAAAAATGCAATCAGTAAAATTTTTGTCTGTCTGTCTGTCCGTCTGTATGTTCCTTATAGAAACAAAAACTACTCGATGGATTTTAACGAAACTTGGTACAATTATTCTTCATACACCTCGGCAGGTTATAGTTTACTTAGGAATTCCCACGGGAACAGGAATTAGCGGGAAAATCTTTTTGTATGAAAAATCTAAACGCTTAACGGAAGTTAGACGCTTGAAATTTGGCATGTAGGTACCTTAGTAAACTTAAAGCTTATTTACAACAAGTAATTACCGAAATTCCCACGGGAATTAGCGGGTAAATCCTTTTGTATGAAAAACCTAAACCGCTTAAGTTGACCTGAAGTGATGCAGTGACCGCGCGCTCTCCGCCCTCTATCTCGAAAACGGTTCACCGTATAAAAAAAAAATTTAAACAAAATTTGTAGAGAATTTAGTATTCTACAATATTGATAATAAATACAGATAGCAAAAAACCCATAGGAAATGAGATATTTCCAAAAAAAGCGCAAAAAACCGATTTTTGTGACCTTTGTCCTTAAAATTTAATAGTTGCTTACACCCTACCATATGTAGGTTTTGAGACAACTTTTAGGGTGTCAATATACAAGTATTTACAGACTTACAGCTGGGTATCTCTAATTCCGAGATTCTTACCTAATTTAAGCTTAAATGACTGGACTAAGAACGCACGAACCGATTTCCACGGTTTTGCATTCGTTGGAAAGGTCTCGGGCTCCGTGAGGTTTATAGCAAAGAAAATTCGGGAAAAGGGGGTAAAACAGGATCCACGCGTACGAAGTCGCGGGCGGCCGCTAGTGTAAATATATTTCCTGGATAATTTACCTTTAATATTAATAATAATAGAAACCAGGGGTTCAAGCAAGTAAAAAAACTAAAATAAAATATTATACCTTTTTATTTACGCTACCACTGAGGCCCCAACACAAACACATTGATATTATATTGCTAGGACTTGAAGTAATAAGCCTTTCTATCGTTCAAGGGCTGTGTACTCCTGAAGAATACCTTTCCATACTCGCCGGGGAGTCCCAGTAAAGTCCGTGCGGACTCCACAGTTTCCTGAAAATAATAATAAACGATGTGATTAATAATGATAAACTGTTTCCACTTTTTGTTGTTTTTATTGCTGGGCCACATACTAAGAAACTACACGAGTAAGCTCGTAAAAAACATACATTGGTAATAAACTATAAGTTTCATAGTTTTCCGCACAAACTATAGTACACAAAAGTACAGTCTGCGTCAAATAATTCGTGACACCCAAAAGTGGCCAAAAAGTTGACAACATCATTCCATTTGTAACAAAGCCGTATTGCGAACTTATTGGCTACATTGGGTGTCACGAACTATTTGACGCTGACTGTACCAAAATAAATTAGTGAGGATAACATTTCATCTAAAATAGAAAATCAGTTTGCAAAATAATTGAAATCAATTATTTTGCAAACTGATTTAAATAATTTATAAGATTTAAATAATCGGATTTCCAGTTGTAATGAAAGTTAAAGTTCCCATGAATATGTATGTAAAACTGCTGTTTTTCAGAATTTAATAATTTATGTAATTCTTCACGTTGGACGCCACGCGGCTCACCGGTGAGCCTCGAACAATACAATTTCCATTGTGTCTAGCGTCTCGGCGTTCAATGACTTAAAACTTTCTCGTTGCATAATTAAACTATTCATAATAATCTAAAATACTGACTAAGCAAATTAAAGAAGTATGACGGATAATTAAATTGATTAAGAGGTTATTTCAAAACTGAACATTCATAAAATACTGGTAGTAACTTGACTTCTTTAAAAGTATTTATTTAGAAAAGTAGGTAACTCTTGCAACGACAGTGACTTATCTGTTCTTTCTAAATTTGTCTTTCTAAAAGTACTAATACGATTGGATAAACTTTGGGAGTTTCAAGTTCCTTATCTATAATTACTTGCTGAAGTACAGTCGAGAGCACATCAGGATTTACTCGCACTTATTTTGTAACTGTTTAAGGTGCTACAGAGTTAACTTTGACGTGCCGCCGTCTGTAATCCTCTAAAACTGATCTATTCTAAGACAAGAAGGAAAACGACACTTCTGCAGGTGGAATGCACTTTCAATCTATTTTGACTTTCGTCTAGACAAGTCGTAAAATATGATGCAGGAAAATCAGATTTCATCCCTAAAATTTTTGACCAGTGTGCTTACCATGAGTTTACGTTAGGTGTGCTCGCTAGCGACTGCGTAAAAAAATGACATTCATTGTATGACATATTGTGCAGCGCCCCTAGCAGCTACTTTCAAGAAACAAAATCTTCATAGAGATTTTTGACGTACTCGCTAGCGAGCACACCTAACGTAAACTCATGGTAGGTACACAGTTGGGTGTAAAAATACGAAAGCATTTAACATGCAATTTTTTTTTTTTTTTTTTATTGGGGTAAACAAACAGTGACAAACGAGAAATTATACAAATAAGTATACATTACAATAGTAAGTGTCCATTTGTCACCAACACCGTTTACCACAGATTTATTAAACAAATACACATTTTATGCAAAGTACGTAACAGATAACGTCTGCATTCACCAAATCTGCATACCTATCCAATTTAAATCATCTACCTATTGATCAACCGCTCAAATCAGTCAGTTCCTAAGGTATGAGTGGCACGAGGGTGTCCCTGAGACGTCGATGTCAACGAAACTTCAATTACTTTGACTTTAGCAAATGTCAAAAAATCAAAATCAAAAGTATTTATTCAGTTTAGACCACAAAAAATCTGTAAAACTCCACCCAAAAAACGCCGGTTATCGTTAAAGTTACGGTCAAAGTTAGGTGGTGGCAACAAAATTATATTTTAGAATTTGTTGGGGAAACTATCTTTTTTTTTTTCAAATTTAAATTCTTTAAGTTTCTAAAACTGTATTGAGAGTAATACGCTCGATCTAAAATACATTACACGTTTGTAAATTACTTGATTTATTTTACTACATTAATTTACTTCCCTACATCCTACTAATTTATAAATGCGAAAGTTTGGATGTCTGGATGTTTATTACTCTTTCACGAAAAAAGTACTGAACAGATTTTGTTGAAACTTTACAGTATTAATGTTTGTAACCCAGATTAACATATTATTATAGGCTATAATTTATACCGATCACAGCACATAATTTCACGCCAGTGAAGCCGCGGGCAAAAGCTAGTATGTATACCAAACTCTATCATACGTCATACCACGAGTTTTAACAGGTATTTTTAAAAGATGTTTATTAATATCGTAAAAATTATAGCCTTAATCTGACCTATAACAATACTGTATAGTGTTCTTAATAATTTTTGCATGATACATTAATAAGTATACGAATCCATCATAAATACTATAGGGTAGGATGAGAGGGTAGTAGACTTACGGCCGAATACTGAAACACTACTCAAATCTGTCACTCAGCTGACGGGCTCCTAAATTTAAGTATCCTTCAATTTTAAATGGTATTCTCAAACGCCACTCAACGGATTTGAAGCCGTGATCAGCTAAGCAGCTCTCAAATGTTTATATAATGGCAACATTTACCAAAAAAAGTATGTTTTCATTTACACAAATGATAACTTTACGTTTTTTATCCATTACACGCAGCATCGTTTGGTTATGTATTGTCTTTTATGGAAATATACTCAATCAAGTTAACATAGAACAGTTTATTTTTAGTTTCTATTATATATAAATCTCGTTTTATCATATAAAAAAATTAATGCTTGCATTTTTATTTAATTAAAAGAATAAATTTAAAGGTGATACTTTTTATTGTTGAAATCTATTAAGTGGCGATCGTGGACCGAAACGTAACCACAATTGACATTTATCATTGTTGACAGAGCATCAAATTGACAAATCAACAACTCTTGGAAATGCTGCTATAGATGACCCACGCTGAACTATCCCACCAAACTCAATGACAGGGGGGCGCTACCATCGTTCAACTAAATGGTTTCCAACATGGCAAAAATCGGAACCAGCGATCCGGTATTGACGGTGGCGCCCCACTGTCAATGTCATGCATAGGACAGTTCAGTATTTTGCAACTATATGCGATGTTCCCATATTCCTCAGAAATAGGCATGTTTATGTAAAGCGATTTCATAGCAGCTATTTTGGTTGTTACTTTGTGCACTAGTACTATGCACAGTTGGCTGTTCGATGTGGAAGATATCACCTAGTACACGTTCATAACTTCCCGTTGCGTAGAACAGTAGGGTTAATAGGTATTTGGTCTGGTTGTATGGCGTTTGGTGAGGGGTTTCAAAGAGCTTCCAAATTATGAATCCAGAAACAACACCGTTTCTTTAGAGACGCGGAACCTCGCTCGGAATTGCATGTCATTATAATAATATTTTTCAATAGCGTTCAGCCTTATTGCGTTCCTGCAATTAGATCTAGGTATTTCCTCGAGGCTCGAAAGAAATGATAACGATGACACACATTATTTACCACTATTTATGTCGATTTAGGTATAAGAATAGGATTTAAGATACCGCGCAAGCACTCTCAAATTTAACGGCTGCTCAAGACGATTTGACAGTTGTTTGAGTAATGCTTAGCGTTGAATGGCGTTTCAGTATGCGAAAATTCATTTAAGTGGCGTTTGAGTGCAACTTAATTTGAGAGGTGCTTAAAAATTGAGAACTGCTCAGATATTGTTTTGAGTATGCGAAATGTAAGTTTAGGAGCTGCTTAACTATTTGAGAAGCCGTCAAATATTTAAATGGCGTTTCAGTATTCGGCCGTTATATTTCATAAAATATACTTACACAACTTTTATAATTCTAAGAGATCCTTATACATTAGCCTAAGAAGGATCTCTTTTCAAAAATTTACTAAATGTTGTGATTAAATATATGTACTCGTATAACTTGACGTATAAGGCACAGTTTGAAGCTGGTAACCATAAAGGTACTAATAAATTGGAAAAAAATCAAATGATACCGTGAAATAAAATAGCACAGCGCCATCTCATGGCAGCCCTTAAAACGGAATTTATAACGAGATGACTCGGCTAGTCGCCAGAGGTCGCGATTCGATTCTGCACAGATTCTCAACAATTTTGTCGGCTTGTAACTAATATTTTAATTTTAATAGCTTACATTATGATCCAATATGCGACAAAATTCCGATGTGACAACTCGTATCTAAAGGTGAGTATAGACTAGTCACTAACTAGAGCATTTCTTTTTTATCCACAACGATGAAGCTCTTGGCCTGTATCTCACCTGATGGTAAGTGATGATCAGGGCGAAGGTGGAAGCGAGCTTCACTCGGAATTCTCAACCACGGAGGAACTGGCTATCTTACCTCTAACTGCCGGAACACAATAATGCTGTTAACATTGTTGTTATGGCGACAGACTTAGGTAAGATGGTGGTAGCTAGCCAGGCGAACTTAGAACAAGCCCTACCACCAGCCAAACCGAACAGAAAAATCTGCCCCCACTGGGTATCGAACCCGGGACCTCTGCGTCTGAAGCAGGTGGTCTTACCACTAGACCACAGAGGCGGTTAAAATTCTATGTAATGTATCGTTATTCCAAATGGTCTAATACAGGGAAAATGTACGACGTTTGGTTCGTGAAAGTGTGAAACGCTAGAACATTTCACAAAGCGGATCGTTTTTAGTTACGATTAGGTATTTTTTTTTATTTATTTATTTATTTTATTTATTTATTATTCATTATTGAGCAATTACATATTTGATCCAAATAGCGTCCTAAATCCTCTAAATGCTCTAGTGTCTATACTCACCTTTAACTTTTTGATGCAGAAGTTTCGTTTTTACTGTACAAAGTGTTACTAATACTCGTCTACTTTCTCTAATAAAATAATTTTAACCTAGGTTTTTATTTTACAAAAATTAAGAAAATAAAATATTATTTTCTTATTTTTTGTACAAAATAAAATCATCTTGATGAGAGCTATAGAATTTGTACCAACCCTAGTAACAGGTAAAGTCCTTCCCCTAATCATCCATAACACAGCCTCAGTGCATGGCGGCGCAGTCATCGAGCCCTGGTAGCATGCGTATTCCTTGAAGGGTGGGCTGAAGTGACTCAGGGGCTTTGGAGCCAAACAGCCCGTAATGGTGGTACTTGTTAGGTCGCTTAAGCCTATATGAAAGCTATAGAATTCGTACCAACCCTAGTAACTGGTAGAGTTCTTCCCCTAATCATCCATAACACAGCCTCAGTGCATGGCGGCGCAGTCATCGAGCCCTGGTAGCATGCGTATTCCTTGAAGGGAGCGCTGAAGTGACTCAGGGGCTTTGGAGGCAAACAACCCGTAATGGTGGTGCTTGTCAGGTCATTTAAACCCAGATGATAATAGAATTCATACAAACCCTAGTAACTAGTAGAGTTCTTCCCCTAATCATCCATAACACAGCCTCAGTGCATGGCGGCGCAGTCATCGAGCCCTGGTAGCATGCGTATTCCTTGAAGGGAGCGCTGAAGTGACTTAGGGGCTTTGGAGGCAAACAACCCGTAATGGTGGTGCTTGTCAGGTCATTTAAACCCAGATGATAATAGAATTCATACAAACCCTAGTAACTAGTAGAGTTCTTCCCCTAATCATCCATAACACAGCCTCAGTGCATGGCGGCGCAGTCATCGAGCCCTGGTAGCATGCGTATTCCTTGAAGGGAGGGCTGAAGTGACTCAGGGGCTTTAGAGTCACACAGCCGTTAATGACGGTGCTTGTCAGGTCGTTTAAACCTAGATAAAAGCTAAAGAATTCATACAAACCCTAGTAACAGGCAGAGTCCTTCCCCTAATCATCCATAACACAGCCTCAGTGCATGGCGGCGCAGTCATCGAGCCCTGGTAGCATGCGTATTCCTTGAAGGGGGGGCTGAAGTGACTCAGGGGCTTTGGAGTCAAACACCCGTCGATGGTGGTGCTCCTCAGGTCGTTGAAGCCTAGATAAAAGCTAAAGAATTTATACAAACCCTAGTAACTGGTAGAGTTCTTCCCCTAATCAACCATAACACAGCCTCAGTGCATGGCGGCGCAGTCATCGAGCCCTGATAGCAGGCGTATTCCTTGAAGGGGGGGCTGAAGTGACTCAGGGGCTTTGGAGTCAAACACCCGTCGATGGTGGTGCTGGCTACGGCTGTCTTGATCAGGTCGTTCAGACCTTCCTGGGTATGGTTTGAGTACTGCGAACATAGGTAAGTGCTGGTTTAAAAAGGTCTAGTTGGCATACAAATTATTCAGTGTCAGATTTATTGAGATATCTGACATGGGTCCATCAGATGTGTCCTCCGAAGCATTCATATTTCTTAGGGGACAATGAGTTGACTCAAATTTGCGATGTGATTAAAGTGGATTAAACACAAAAATCACATAGATACCATAGATACACCGCCGGTTCATTATGACCCATTTGGGAATTGAATCTCTGAGTAGAGGAGAGCTAAATTTTCTTACAGTCAATTAGTTCGTGACACCCAAACTGACCAAAAAGTTGATAAGTATGTAACACAATTTTATTCCAATTGTAACAAATACCTATTGTGAAAGTTTCATGCTTACGCTGCGAACACAAAAAGTAGCTAAACGTTTATAATATAAAATTATTATTATTGATAATATTTTAATCTTGTCAACATGGAATAGTTATTTCCGACTTTCAATACAAACTTATTACTTATGCTTATCGTATATCAGACGTGGTCTATGATTGATAGTAGCAATCGCACGCTATCTGACATAGTGAATGATAAAGACAAAAATATACAATCGTCGTACATACAGTTTAACAGTTAAGATACAGGCAACACGTGCAAATACAAAAGTACGTGATAACGTATTTTTTTACTTAAATATACATTCCATACCCTGTGCCTTATGTATTTATGTATACTCTTGTAGAGAGTTCTACGAAGACCTTGACCGTGTGACTTTTGTCATTTAGACATTAAGGATGAAACAAGAGAGGAAAGGAAGCTATAAAATGAAATTATTGCTTACAGAATTGCCTATAATAATAAACAGTGGTTTATTTTCTGTCTTCAGCTATTTCGAAATGCAAAGACAGCAGTCATATACTGGTATGAAACGTTTGCTAGCAGCTCAAAATATTTAACCTAACATTGGCCTTTGCAATAAACAATGTCCAGCTCTCGTTCCAACAGATGCAAGCCTAAGCCAGGATCTACAGCTTTATTATTAGCTTATTATTATTATTGTTATTTTTTATTGTGCTAAATTATTGTTTCTTCTTTTTTTATGTGACAAATAAAGCGTGAAAGTTAAGCTGTTATTGAACCCGCAACGAAATTAATCATAGGAGGAGTTCGAAGTTAAAAATTGACTTCCCTCTAGTCCAAAGTGGATGATAGATGAAAAACTATGGTAAAAAAACAATTTACTTATACTTGATCCAATTTGATATAAGAATAAAAGAGTAGAAGAGTATTAAAAGAGTAATATTATGCTTGGTGCACATAGTACAAGCTCTGCTTACTTTGGGACTGGACGGCGCAGTGTGCGAAGTAAAATCAATTTAATATTTTATAAAGAAAATGTATGTACAGAGGTAAAAAAAATAACACACCACAGAGCCGTTGATCTTTTTAACCCATATCATCGCTCCGACCCTTGTTCCCGGTTCTCCAGGGTGCCATTACGCAGTGCGTCAAATACTGGAAAAAAGATTATTCCGTGGACGTTGCGACCGAGAGGCTTATTTCCCTTGATATTTAGCCTGATTTCCAATAATACACTGAATGATAGAAATGGATTCGGTTTCTACCTTTGAAAGGGTTTGGCAACCCATGACCTTAGCTAAATCTAAATTAGGGACTTATCTACTTATGTTACTATTTTAGTTAGCGTAACGTGGATAATAAAGCCTCCAAGTCATTTTACAACTTTAAATACTATTGATTCTCATTGTATTTCGTAAATGTAAACAGAAACAGAAAATTTCAAACAAAACATGTTTCTTGTATAGAACAAAAAAATCTAATTAAATAATAAGACTATGAAATAAAGCAAAATCTTCACACCATTTCCCAAATTTCTGAAGATTCAAAATTATATCACTTATCAGAATTTCCTGCAACTCTGAAGATAGTGTAACCAGATACATTCAATCTTGATCAATTCAGCGACTATAGACTATGAAATTCAACCGTTTAACCGCTGTAGCTGTAATAGTCTATTTGCTCAACCTGCGCTCAGTTATGCTTGTGAACTCAACTGGAAACTACGATTGGTATGGATCGATCTGTGGAACTACTGTTCAACCATGGGATTCCATTTGTTCGAATCAAGCGAAAAATGCACGATTCTGGGAGTAGAGATGCTACAGTAAACATTATTTCGTATCTTATCTTTAAAACCACAACCATTAAATAATTTTAGCTTGTTTTTCCAACAACACAGTACCAACTATTTGTTAAGCAAGGAAAACCTGTTATTTTCCAACATTTTGGACAAGTTTTAGCGATAATTTATCTATTGTAATATTGTTTGTATGAATTTCCGTTTGTCGGTGAATAATTAACCTTTGAACGCGATGTATGTTATTCTTTTAAAAATTTCGGGACAGATTTTATTGATGATTTCCCTTTATCAGAACAGCACAATAATTTAGGCTACTTTATTATAAATATAGGCGGGTGAAGTCATGGGAAAAAGCTAGTAAATAATGTTGGTTGAGCTTTATTCCGAAAACTGTGCCCCATCAGAAAATTTGTTAACTTACTCAAAGCTTTTAGTAAATTAACTTTTCAAAAATATCGGTACATAGTGGCGCAAATTTTACACGAGTATTTACTGAACACTTACGTAAGTGACAATCTGTGTCGACCATTGAACTAAATATAAGCGCCTGCAGTTCATCGTCTAGAGCCAAGTAGAGCAATAAATCCCTGACATTTAGCTGTCAATGTTTGGCGAATTTCATGAGTGTGGAAAGGTTAAAACCAGAAAAGAGTGACATTAATTGAATTTGTCTATTTCCTTAACTCATCGTTAAATTGCATCTATTTAACCAAATTACGGGTTCTCTTCTACGTACAAAAGTTATTAATTTCCGTAGCAGATTATACTCTATGGTACAAACAAAAGGCCGAAACTTTCTAGCAGACTGAGCTTATTATGAGCATAAACAATAATGTTGGGTAATCTCTAAACGCTTACAACATGTTTCCCTATTAACCAGCGGTCGTTCATCAAAACAATGTTGAGATCCTGGTTTGACTACTCATGGGATATCATCTTACGTTATTGAATGTATACAGGGTGTTAGGTAAATGGGTATATGAGCCGACACTAGCCCATGTTAACATGGTCATATAAATGGTATGGTGAAGTCAGAAATTTGATATCATCATTTTATTTCTTTTAATTTTCATACAAAATAAATTTTATAAAATCCGATTTGTATGACCATACCATTTATAGGTATGACCATGTTAACATGGGCTAGTGTCGGCTCATATACCCATTTACCTAACACCCTGTATATTTCAAGACTAACAAAAGACAGTAGATTTATAATGAGGGTTTTCGCGTAGGAAAAATCCGCCAGATGGCAATACGTAGACGCAAGGTCCAAATGCTGCATGATTGGTTATTTTTGACATGACATTGGCATATGTCAAAATCCACCAATCACGCAGCAGTCAGACCCCACATCCACGTCCCGCCATCTAGCGGATCTTTCATACGCGAAAACCCTTATTGAATTAAAATTTAAATAACCTTATTGTAAGTTACGAAAATTGTTACGTATTATTTTTACGTGATTTAAAGAATCCGATTAGGATCTATTACGATTACACTTGCTCATTCATCAAATTAAAATTAAAAAGATAATAGAATTTTTACCATCACATTATAACTTAGAACAGATAATATCTGAAAACAGTTCAGTTTATCAACAACTAAGAAATGTTGGCAGAGGGAACATTTCGAATGAAGCACCAAGCGACAAGCCAAATCCTATTCTAGATAGAGTTGAATATCTAAAAGATGGATGCCCATTGAGACAGCTTAATCTAAATGAAATAAATCTGAGGCCAACGTTCGCCAAAGACAATGTCTTTAAATCAGTTTACAATATTATTAATTTCCTATTCAAAGTTCTGGTAAAGTTATTCATTGAACTTTAAAATTTCTATTAAATTTTAAATACTGTAACATTTTCTTTGTAAATTCACTTTTTCAGCACAAAGTTAAAAAGTATTTGTTTAATTTCATGGTTTACTCAATTTTGAATTGTATTTTATTTAGCAAATGTAATAAACTAATGTGAAGTTTCCGAAATATGGGAAAGAAAGTTCAATCGTACAGTCAAAAAGTTCATATAAACACGTCTTTGTTACTTAAAATAATATTTGGTTGTGTTTTCAACGTTTTGACCATTTTGGGTGTCACGAATTATTTGACTTGAGCCGCTAAAATAAATTCAATCTTAACTTTACATCAATGCTTTAACGATTTTGATTTTTGCTCTTAAAACCTCTTTGTCAAGTTAGAGTTTTGATTAATAAAGACACATTTTAGGTGGTTTCCGCGATCCATTAGGATTACGAGTTACTTTATACATTGAAAGATTCCTATGTTCTACGAAAACCAATCAATTTTCTGTTAACTTTATGGCGGATAAGGAAATTTCTAACAGAGCTGTTATGTCTAACAGTTCTGTTAGAAAGTTTGAAGAGGAAGTTTGTTCCAACGATTCTCTTTAGCACTCCACCGAATGTTTATTCCGAAACGCTTTTAGGGCAATTATGACATAGTTAAGTAGAATGTCTTGTTTTTAATATCCTGTTTAATTGTTTGTTTTGATTTAATTAACTTAAAGTAAGTACGAATATAACTTCATTTCACTTTTGTTTCATAATAGTACAAGTTTCTTTTCACCACCATAGCCCTGTGATCGACTGGAATCAAACGTGGGGTCCTCTAATCTCTGATAGGGAAGTTATTGCTAAAACTCTAGGGCTTTCAAAACCTGGACTTTGCTTATTAGCAAAATAAAGCCGACCCGAGCACACTTATTGATTTTTGGAGCAGCCATTACGCTTAATTGCATCTTCTTTAATATTTAAATTGAAGAGTTTAACAATAACAAAGCTTTACTGGTTGGGTTTTTATTGGCGGTCAAACTGTAGTTCCGGGCCACATAGGAGTTACAGCGGTGGGAACGAGAGACTATTCTCAAGTCCCGTAAATAACATAGCTCGGTTTTGTTTTTCTTGAAAATGTCCCTATTTGTACTGTTAGGCTAAGAACTCACGGCGCGATTTTGCGCGGGTGAAAATCGCGCCGCGCGCTATGAAACAAAATGATCGCCCGCCGATCGGGCGGTGCAGTTACCGCGGCCCGCGCGATTCTGCCGCGCCCGCTGCGGGCGAAAACCGCGTCGTGAGTTGTGCATTAGTTTTTTCATAAGTATTTGCATTCTACAGAAGCTGCGGGCCATGAGTTCTTAGCCTTAGGAATCACGGTCACGGACTGTCCTTTGTAAGGTCAGTGTATCAATCAGTCAGTGCGCCACGAATGGAAAGACAAACGTAGACTTACATGAAAGGATTGAATAAAGGCCAAATCTATATTCATTGGTGGAATCAAGTAGCATCAACCATTCCGTCTGTAGTCTAGACGAATGAATTTAAAATATGGCATTGCGTCTGCCTTAGGGCATTTTTTGTGGATCAAAGGCAGTGTTTTGTATTAATTAGACTTTTTTTTTACATTATCTATTAGAGCTCACAGACGAGCGATAATATATCGGCGACTGCTTGCGACTTAAGTTGGCGACAGTCACCGATAATAATCGCCGACGACAGATATTCAACCTAAAAACTGTCGCCGATGTATCGCGAATAGGTACCACTGATGGTCGCTGGCAGTCGCCGATGCTGCATCGCGACTCTCTAAGACGGACTGTCACTAATGTATAATGTATAGTCAGTGTCAACATGGTCATGACAGCAAAAGGCAGGAGTCGGAGACAGGCGCCGACTATCACCTAACACTGTCGCAAGCAGTCGCCGACATGTGTTTTTATAGGTACCTTTTTACTTTGAAGTCTTGTCATAACAACGTAAAAGTTTGCAAAGAAATAATTCCAATTTGCAATCGAACACGAAACCTTTCCACTTCTTTGCAAACGCATTCGAAGGTTACTTCTCAAATGTACCAATCATAACAACAAGCAATCTTAATTCATGTTCATATCAGGCAATGTCTCTTCTCGAGGGTTGTGTTGATGTTTGCAATAGCCCATTAAAATTTAGACAAATAGACCCCATAGTTATTATAAAAACTTTCAAAGAACTAAATATAAAAAAGACAGAGGATATATGGGGCATATCAACAGACATAATAAAACCCATCATTCCTCTTATAGCTCCCCATTTAGCTCATATCTTTAATGAATGTATTAACGAAGGTCAGTTCCCTACCCTGATGAAACATAGTAAAATCATACCATTATTTAAAGCAGGAGACAAAAGTGACCCATCCAACTTTAGACCTATATCGATACTACCTGCGCTCAGTAAAATATTTGAAAAAATTATTTTCAATCAACTACTGTCTCATTTTAACTTAAATAAACTGTTTCATGAAAAACAATATGGGTTCACAAAAGGGAAAAGTACGACCGATGCAGGGGTTGCTCTTATCAAACACATTTTCGATGCTTGGCAGGAGAAAAAAGATGCTATTGGTGTATTTTGTGACTTATCGAAGGCGTTTGACTGTGTTGATCATCAAACTCTGTTATTTAAGCTAGAACATTATGGCGTATCAGGCAAGGCCTTAAGCCTATTACACTCTTACCTCTCAGACAGATTACAAAAAGTAAATATTCACGGAACTAACTCTTCGGGCGCCCCCCTAAAAATGGGAGTGCCCCAAGGCTCAATACTGGGACCATTGCTCTTTCTGATTTATATAAATGATCTACCTTTTTATTCAAAGGACCTTTGTGAGATAGTATTATTTGCTGATGACACTTCTTTAATTTTTAAAACTGACAGGCGTCAGGAAATATTTGACGACGTGAATAATGCTCTTTCCAAAGTATTAGACTGGTTTACAACTAATAATTTGCTATTAAACGCAAAAAAAAACCAAATGTTTAAAATTCACTATGCCTAATGTCAAACAAGTTAATACTAATATTACAGTAAATAATGAACGCATTGAACTGATAAACTCTACTGTCTTTCTAGGTATTACCCTAGACTGTAAATTACAATGGGGCCCCCATATTGCTGCCTTGGCGGGAAGACTTAGTTCAGCTGCCTTTGCGGTGAGAAAGATCAGAAACTTGACTGATGTTGAAACAGCAAGGCTTGTATATTTTAGTTATTTTCATAGTATTATGTCTTATGGTCTTTTACTGTGGGGCTCAGCAGCAGACATAGAATCAATTTTCATTTTACAGAAAAGAGCTGTTCGGGCAATATACGGTCTTAAACCACGTGACTCGCTTAGAGAAGTTTTTAAAGAAATCAATATATTGACTGTGGCTTCGCAATACATATTTGATAACATTATGTATGTCCGTAAACATATACATTTATTTACTAAGAAAAGTGACGTCCACTCATTTAACACGAGACATAAGAATAAACTTGCTGTTCCATCATTTAGGTTGCATAAGATAGGTAATTCATTCTTGGGGAAATGTATTACCATATTTAACAAAATACCACACAACCTTGTCGAATTGCCAATAAACAAATTTAAGATACATATAAAAAATACCCTTATGTCCAAAGGGTACTACAAGGTTCGAGACTATATTGATGACAAGGATGCGTGGTCAGTTCAGTCTGCACATATTTGATGTACTTAAATTTGACTATTCTTACCGTTAGATAATTCCTGGCAATAAGTGGTGACTGAGTTTGTTCCGGCGTTTCTTCTCAGCACTTGCCATATGTTTGTCTCGAAGCGCTGGTAGGGCCCAAAAGATAAGGAGACATGTAAAGTGCCCCATAAGGGCTACCTTTTTCTTTTTTTATTATTTTCTATTGACGTTCATAAGTGCCACTTGTGGTCTAAACTGAATAAATATTTTTGATTTTTTGATTTTGATTTTCTAAGGTACGATAACCATTTTGTTCATCTGTTACTCGACAAAAATACAAGCAATAAAATATATTATTGTATGTTGTTTTCTGATTTCTTCCAACAAATTTTATTTTGATCTAGTTATTTTACCACATTTGGTAATTGACATTTCATAACAATTGTGTTCCCCCTCCCCCTTGACATGGGACAATTAGTTTAGGACTAGGTAGAGTCAGCATCAAAATAGTTCGTAACACCCAAAGTTGCCAAATAGTTGATAACACGAACTTATTCCAATAACAAAGACGTATTGCGAACTTTTTGGCTACTTTGGGTGCAGTCTAAATAAAATGTCGTACCTATTTATTTGCTATTTCCATACATTTCGTTTAGACTTAAAATCCATTCCATTTTTCCATTCTATTTAATAAAATAGTACGACCGAAATGTCATCATTAAAAATAATCTACAGCTGATACTTTCAATTAAAGTGCCAGTTGGTTTTCAATATTGAAAGTCCTCTTTAAAATTGAGAATTTATTCGAATTTAAAGTGTCACATTGACCCACGGTCATCGCGTAGGCAGAACAATATTGCGAATTTGCGATTCATGTGCGTAATTGTTGTTGTTGAGAATGTAACCACATTCTTTGAGTTTTTGTCTTTTGATTTTTATCCCTGATCACTGAGTATTTGCAGAAGTATAATTGTTTTAATTTGACAATTACAGTCCAATATTTGAAGCGAATATTAAATTATTTAAACCATAGAGTACCTACATTATATGCATCCCACTTAACATCAGGTGCGATTGTGGTCAAATACCTGCCTTGTTATGCATAAAAAAAAAAAGGATTTAAACTATTATTTCTTATCTTTGTGACACTTTCAACTTTCAATAGTTTGTAGTTAAAACAACTTTGTAGTTTGTAGTGACACCTAAGTTATTATAGGTATTGAACTCAAAAGAAAACCGAGAAGTGAACCAATATTATAACTTGCAAGATACAGAAGAAGACAGGTAAATGTCTAAAACCTTGTAAAATCAGTCAATTTTAGGTGGAATTTAACTGCCTATTAACAACAATTAAACTAGAATATTTGGCTATTAAAACACTTACCCGATACAACGTAGACACTGCCAGAAACGCCAACGGATCGCTCACAGATCCTTGCAGAGCTTCTTCCATGGAATTGTATTCTGCTGACAGGTGCATAACCTGGCTCTCTATGGGGTACTGCAGACCACCCACTGTGTGTTCAGAGGGCCAGTGTAGGGTGAGGGAATGGAAGACGTAGCGGCGGCTGTGCGCTGCCCCTCCGTAGATGTAGGGCCGGGTGTTGTTCTTCCATTTGGCGATTAGGGTCACTGGAAATGGAGAAAAAGGGATTTAAGTTGTGAGGACGGGACTATTCCCACCTCACATCCCCACTGCTGCAATTCCGTGTAGCCAGGAACTAAAGCTTGACCGCAAATAAAAACGCAGCCAGTGAAGGTCAAGTTTCCCCGGGGAAAGTTAAACTATCATTGGACCCGCAACGAAATTAATGAGATCATAGGAGGAATTCGCAGTTAAGATCAACTTCCCTGCAGTGTAAAGGTGCTGTGGATGGGTGGTTAGAGGATGCCTCAACTGTGAGATGATTACATCGTTATGGCACTCTGGTAGTTTCTTGAAATTAAAATAAAACATACAATGTAGTAGGTACTATGATAATTAGATATTAAATTATTTATGAGGACTTTCTTAGACCTAGCGCCTCATCTCAAAATTATCAGTTAATCAAACTTAATTTCAAAATCTCAAAAGAAATGTATCTGAAATATCATTCAAACTATTCATAATATCATTTATGATGTTTTAATTAAGCTTACAAAATATCGGCTTAAATATAAATAGTTACTAAGATGAAAGTGATTTAGATGTCAAATTAAACCAACATAGATTTTTACAAGACTAATTTTATCCTCAATATATTCTGTTTATTTATCAAGGTCAAGCAAACTGGGGCAATGCAGACAACAAAACAAAGCGAATTTATGCAAACGTCAGCCTCCCATTTTATTTCTTGCTGAGATTTGCCCCACAAAATTAGGAGGGTGGGGCAAGTCGTCCACTTCTACGCATTATGGGGTCGCCCCGAAAGTTAGAAATATGTCTTGAGACTAAGACCAGTTTATTTGTTTTGCGACTGTGTTAAACAACCATAATACGGTGAACTACATCTGATAAAAGTTGTATTGTTTTCGAGAAGTTTTTCGTAAACAAAATAAATAGTTCAGTTTTCGCTGCGTACTGCTGCCACTTATAAAAAAAGTAAGTTTAACGGTGTTGTAAATTAATAGTTAAAGACTTAGTTGCATCAACTTATTTTGACTTTAACAAACGTCAAAAATCTGTCAAACTCCATACAAAAAGCACCGGATATTGTTAAAGTTACGGTCAAAGTAAGTTTGCAACTCAGCCTTATAAATAGTATCATTGGAATCTTCTACATTGTTTTTGGAGCGTTAGGGCCTTTACACACAGAATGCTATTATTCGATGATTCTGAGATGACGTTAGTTAAAATAATACCTAAATCCTAACTGTAATCTAAACAGGGTAGTGTACAGTTAACAAACAGAACATGAAACTATAATTTTTTGATGCAGAATAGCATCTATTACAATGATATAAGATGCCACAATGTATAGCTTAATGTGCTGTCGTCTGTGTATTATCAATTTTTTTTGTTTAACATTTTTTTGTGAATACACCCAGATTATGATGAAGTCACATGTTGCAGTAATAAATTACGATAAGATTTGCAGCAGCTATTAATCAACTCGCTAAATCTGAGATTATTATTGATAACTAAATCTGACTGCATATTTAATTAAATAATCGAATTAATGACTAATACCTGATATTATTTGTAGGTCAGCTTAAGGTGAATCAAAAAGGGCAAGATATTCTACTTAATGTAAACTAGGCTACATTGGGGTCTAGGTTTATGGCCTAGCAAATCTGGCTTCATCAATATGAAAATGGGCTGTGAATATAAAGTGTTGTTTACTACATAATCTAAAGTTTTGGTTTATCGATTCCTAGACGACTGGGATAAGAATTGAAATTCATGTGCGTTTTATTGATAACAACATTCGATCGATTTTTGAGCATTTATTTATTTAACAACGTTAAACACCTAATCTTTTAGTCATAAAATAACTCTCACCAAGACTATCGAAAGAACTATTTTCTCATCATAAAATATCTCGTCACAAACTTCTCATATCTTTTTGAAAGTTCAATTAGTTCTAAGAAGTATTTTTTCGCATGAAAAGATGACGAGAAATGTCACTTTAAGAATTAGTAAAGTGCAATCTTCGAAAATATTACTTTGTTTTATTCAATTTTGTAAAAATAAAATAAGTATTTGTCTACGACTACTCTCTAGTAGATATTTTTCACAACACGACCGTAAGTCAATCTGTATTTGAATTAAAAATACTAACTAGATCTGTATTCGAACTGGTACTTAACCTGAAACCAGTTTGTAATATTTACTTCCCGAGTAAATTTTGCAAGGATAGAGCTAAATTTACGGTTTTTAAACTGAAAATACAAAAAATACACCTGTATTCAATAGTGTCATTTTTTTAGTGTATAAGTTATACTTACTGCCTGAGCAATATTTGCAAAGATAATGCTAAAATTTTACCAAAAATGGTACCTTTATTATGCAGTACTCATTTTTGTGCAAGTGCACTAATCCTGAGCAAAATTAACAAAGGTAGACTAAAATACAAGATTTTAAAACTAAAAATTCTCTCTAGCCTTAGTACTTTAGGACTCTGGCTCGTTGGGAATGCCATTCAAAATTCCTCACGAATATTTTACCTTTGAACAAACGAAATGTGCGGCCGGTATCAAAGTTGTAATGAACAAAAGTTTCTTGAATAGGAAAAGGCTCAGGAAAAAGTTATCTGTGAATACATATAACTAACAAGAAGAAAACTGGTTGAAAAAAAGACCTTTGAAACAATGCAGCAACAAGATGATAAGTTAGCTTTGGTCTAGCTACTAAAACAGGGTTTAAAAAAGTAAGAACGAGTATAATAACGCCTTCCTAATATTAAAACTCCTCATAAGAAGGCTCAAGGTCACCCAAAGGGCGATGGAGCGGGCTATGCTCGGAGTTTCCCTGCGTGATCGAATCAGAAATGAGGAGATCCGTAGGAGAACCAAAGTAACCGACATAGCTCGCAGAATTGCTAAAATCAAGTGGCAGTGGGCGGGGCACATAGCTCGTAGAGACGATGGCCGTTGGGGCAGGAAAGTTCTCGAGTGGCGACCACGGGCTGGAAAACGTAGCGTGGGCAGGCCTCCTACTAGGTGGACCGACGATCTGGTAAAGGTCGCGGGAAGAGCCTGGATGCGGGCAGCGCAGGACCGTTCATTGTGGAAAACCTTGGGGGAGGCCTTTGTCCAGCAGTGGACGTCATTTGGCTGAAACGAAAAAAAACGAACGAACGAAAATATTAAAACACGGTGAAGAAGCGCCCAACTGAAATATTCCTAAATAACGCTCTGAGCTCTCGTTGACCTAGGTTTGATTTTGCTTTCATCGCCACAGATCTCTACCCTGTTTTTAGGGTTCCGTAGTCCTGACAAGGAACCCTTATAGTTTCGATATGTCTGTCTATCTGTCTATCTGTATGTCCGAGGTTTTGCTTAGAAACTTTTGAAACTAGAGAGCTGTAATTTTGTGGAAGTATGTATATATGCGGCATTCATTGCTATGCGGACGACAGCACGGTTGATGCCGCTTATACCGGCCGCGCAAATATCTCTCGGGAGAACGTCATTGAGAGCCGTAACAAACTTGTGTCCGACATTGAAACCTCCTTGAAGGAGGTCTCAGACTGGGGTCGACGCAATTTGGTCCAATTTAACCCTACAAAGACACAAGTTTGCGCGTTCACCGCCAAAAAGTTGCCGTTTGTCGTATCCCGCTGTTTCGAGAGCACTCCCCTAACTGCCTCAGCCAATATCGGAATCCTTGGTGTCGACATATCGAGCGAAGTCCAGTTCCGTGGTCATTTAGAGGGTAAGGCTAAATTAGCCTCGAAGAAGCTTGGTGTGCTCAATAGATCGAGACGGTATTTCACTCCAGCCCATCGTCTGCAACTTTACAAGGCGCAGGTTCGGCCTCATATGGAATACTGTTCTCATCTTTGGGCAGGTGCACCCCAGTACCAGCTTCTCCCTCTGGACCGCATTGAACGGAGAGCAGCTCGAATCGTTGACTGCCAGGACATTTCGGATCGGCTTGACCCCTTGGCGCTGCGTAGAGATGTATCCTCACTGTGCATATTCTATCGCATGTATCACGGGGAGTGCTCCGAAGAATTATCCGGACTTATTCCTGCCGCCACTTTTCGCCACCGATCTACCCGACAGCACTTCCACCCCCAGCACTTAGATGGTTGGCAGTCCACAACAGTACGTTTCTCTAGAAACTTTCTGCCCCGTACAACCAAACTGTGGAATGGACTGTCGTCTGCGGTGTTTCCGGACGGATACGACCTGCAAGCTTTCAAGAGGAGAGCGTATCTTTACCTTAAAGGCCGGCAACGCACCTGTAACGCCCCTGGGTCTGCGGGTGTCTATGGGCGACGGTAATCACTTACCATCAGGTGATCCGTTTGCTCGTTTGCCTCCTATCACATAAAAAAAAAAAAAAAAAAAATATTAATCACGCCGACAGCGATAAAACGAGAAAATAAAATTCAGATTTATTTATATTGTAGCTCCCCTACATGTAAAGTGGGGATGTTTTTTTTTATTTTATACCGGAGGGGTTTTTCGACTATTTATCGATTTAGGGATCCGTTAGCAAAATATAAAAATTTAAAGTGCCAATTTTTGTTCGAGTAGGGCGTCCCCCCTCTAAAACTAAACTGTTGGCTTGCAAAACTTTAGATGAAGTAATTGCTAGCTTAAAAAAATAAATTGTACGACGGACAACTACGGAACCCTACACTGCGCGTGGCACGACACGTACTTGTTCACCGTACTTTCACGCCCCAATGCTAATCTTCCGAGTGCATATCCGCGTACTCAGCAATCAGTTATGTTATCCCAGTCGACCTGTAATAGGTGAGTATGTTTGATATGTGGCCGATTGACCTGGATTGCGAGTTTAGCTGAATTAATCGGCTTACCTATTAAGTGGTGGGCCCTGTTAGATCAGATCACTGAAAGTGATTCGATTCTTATCATCGATATCAATGAACGACTAAATCTGCTTTCGACTGACGTAGATATGTTACTAAAATTAGCTTAAATCTCACTTGTTTAACTAGATTGGATTTTTTTAGAGTGAAAGTATGAGTAACATAATTATGTCTAAAAATTTAAGAAGTAGTTCAGGGGTGATTTATGTAGAGCTGATGGTCGTTGGGGCGGAAAAGTTCTCGAGCAGTGACTATGAACCGGAAAACGTAGTGTGGATAAGCCTCCCACTTGGTGGACCGACCATCTAAAGTCTGTTCGCCGAGAGTTGATAAAAAAAAAATTAAATATCAGATGTTCTAAACTCATTATAAATTGCGGCCCGCTAATTATTTTTGTCGATGTAATGAAAAAGTTGGTAGATTATCATTATTATCTCTTTTAAATTTACGGGAATTATTCCGGTTAGGGCATACGTGGGGATACGGATCAAACACGTGGCGTCCATGTGTTGGATAAAAAGTATTTCATTATTATCAAGTGGCTTATAGTGTATCCCAATGTTGGGCAAAGCCCTACCCACTGTCATACCATTCATTTCGGTCTTATCTATACTTATAATAAATCTGTAGAGAGGTCAATTCTGTACATGAAATATATTTTCAAAATAACTATCAGGGGGTCATTAGTGATCGATACTGATGCCAAAAATGCAATCAGTAAAATTTTTGTCTGTCTGTCTGTCTGTCTGTCTGTCTGTCTGTATGTTCCTTATAGAAACAAAAACTACTCGACGGATTTTAACGAAACTTGGTACAATTATTCTTCATACTCCTGGGCAGGTTATAGGATACTTAGGAATTCCCACGGGAACGGGCATTAGCGGGAAAATCCTTTTGTATGAAAAATCTAAACCGCTTAAGTTAGACGCTTGAAATTTGGCATGTAGGTACCTTAGTAAACTTAGAGTTTAGTTACTAAAAGGAATTCCCGAAATTCTCACGGAAACGGGAATAAGAGGGAAAATCCTTTTGTATGAAAAATCTAAACCGCTTAAGTTAGACGCTTGAAATTTAGCATGCAGGTACCTTAGTAAACTTAAAGCTTAGTTATAACAGGATATTGCAAAATTCCTACGGGAACGGGAGTTAGCGGGAAAAAACATTTGTATGAAAAAATCTAAGCCACGTAAGATAGACGCTTGAAATTTGGCATGCAGGTACCTTAGTAAATATAAAGCTTAGTTACAACAGGATATTGCAAAATTCTCACGGGAACGGGAGTTAGCGGGAAAAAACATTTCTATGAAAAAATCTAAACCGCGTAAGATAGATGAAGGGGGTAAAACGGGATCCACGCGTACGAAGTCGCGGGCGGCCGCTAGTGTAAAATAAATCTATTCCGTTTCACACATTGCGGCCCGCCGGCCGGCCGGGGCGCTTGACGACAGCTGCGTGGCTCGTACCATGGTACTCAGTGCGCGTTGTGACAAACGACGCCCGCCATAGTCGCTATTGCATGACATTTCATAATATTTATCAACTCTCGGCGAACAGACTTTAGTGAAGGTGACGGAAAACACCTAGTTCGTTGTGGTTATCTTTGACGTTCCCTTGTCCACCAGTGGGCGTCATTTGATTTGGTTAGCTTAAATTGTAACAGAAAGACAGACTTCTTTTCCCATTTTATAATATTAGTCTGAATAAAATGCCTCTTCAAAGTCTCGTATCTTATTGACAGTGCAGACACGTAGTGCTCCCGATTTGTATATTTCCCAGAGAGATAAAACATTTTACTACCTAAACTCTGTGATAAGAATCTCAATGTTTATAAGCGTTTTTGTTTTAATTTTATCAAGATTTTCTCTTTAAAACTAAGATCTTGTTACGATAGATGAATACTGAGCCCAAAAGTTTTAAAAGCGTTGGTCTCAAGTTAATGATGATGTATGGATTAATATTTTAGTGCCTAAAGTACATGAACGTTTATAATTCATGAAAATATTTGACTTAATTTTATTCAAATTTTAAGGGTTCTAATGCAGGCACAAATACTTTTAGGCATTTACCTCGGTAGGTATTCGGTGCTCATCGGAAATCAAAACTCTTGAACTCAAAATGTCTAAATTTAATACGCACTAAATTACTCTCTCTTCATAAGACATAATCCAAATTCATAATAATGTGGTTTTATATTGTATTTTGACATCACCAGAATACTTGTTTACCCTTTTTATGACATGCCTAAGTATTGTAACAAGGGAACAAGTTCTGAGAGGGTACAACGACGTCATTAAACAAATGTTAAGACTTCCTTTATGTAAATAAAAGCTAACAACAACAATGAACATTACTCCCTGTTTTACCATGCCGAGATAATATGCTAATGCCTTTTTATGAATTACGTCCTGTACAAGTGTACATAGACCCGAGAAGTCCTTGCATTAGCATTTTCATGGCAATTCCTGTCGGTCGCAAGGTACTAGAGTTTATTGATATCCTGAATCAAGTAAACAATGGGTCTATAATATCCTAGATAGTTTAATAAATACCAGCTATCTTGGTTTATCTAGCTCAAGATTTAAGTATTTTCAAGGTAAGTAAGTATCTGTATCTGTATAATACGTATGGTCAATCTAAAAGATACTATTGAATAAATTTAATAAAAGAGACGGCAAATAGACATTTACTTCTATAATTTGTATGTTTTTGGAGTACGACTACGTACGGGAACGCTACGAGAAAGCTACGAAAATGCTACGAGCATGCTACAGATATGCTACAAGTTAGTTGTTACGGATATGCTTTTTGTCTTACGATTCCTGTGATTTTTTTGTACATAGGCTACTAATTGCATCAAGATAACAGGAAAAATATTTAAAAAAAATTTGATCTCACGGAAAAGCTGGAAAATGGTGTTTGATATACGGAACGCTAGTAATATGTACGGCCGCTTGTATCAACTTATAGATAATACCAACTCTTTGCGATCTGTATAAGTTATTAATAGTATTTGTATAAAATATGGAATATTTATAAGTAAAAACATAACCCTCTTTCTGGCGCAGTCGGGTAAAAAACATTATGGTTAAATCATAACACAAGGCAATAAGTCTCAAATAAAGTAGTAACTACACGAGTAATATCTGAGGCTTTTCAATGCGGTATCAATGACCCTATCAATGGGTCCGTGGCCGAGTCCCCCTGTGTTCGACGCACCCGTGGTCGACGCCCCCGGTCAGGTAGAAGCAATTTTTAATCAAATGTACAGTCAGTCACAAAAATATTTATAAACGAATAAATATTTATACTGATCGTAGAAATAAATGTTTAATATTATTTTACCATAGTGATACCTAAAAATATTTTAACCTATCATATTTTATCATAGGTTTTATTTACCTATAATAACATGTAAATCGTTTTACTTAATCAAAATAATTGTAACAATCAGTCTTTAAAATAACTCTACTCTCTCTACATTTAACTAACTACAAATAAAAGTTTAAATTATGAAAGTTTTAAGTATTTTTAACAAAAAATTAAATACATCATTTTAAATAGCGTCAAACATGCATGGTTTTCGTTGACTGTACTTAGTGCAAAAGCCGAAAAAAATATGATATTAAATTTATTTAAATCGGGGGCTTCAACCACGGGTGCGTCGGATACTGGGGGACTCGGCCACGGACCCGTATCAATACCTCTGTTCCCATCGTTAATGAACTTCATGGCGTCCGGCTTGACGTCATAGTTTTTGAACACCAGTTTCCTTCCAGCTCTTGCACCAACCAGGCCGTGGTAGGGAACGTCGACGGGAGACTGCGACCGCCCTCCGCAGTCCGGGAAGATCTTAGGCCAGGTTCTTTGATCTGATAAAAAGATTAGAACCAAAATAAATGACCTAAAAGTAGTAAATCTGAAACGACTAGGGAACCTTTTTGAATCGCGTTTCAAAGTGCGTAGTAAGTATGTCAGAAAATTCCAACAGAAATACAGCTTCTAGAAGCAGTTTTGTGTTTCACCGTATTTTGAGTTAACGACATTGTAATATTTGCGCCGATTCAGATCGTTTGATGGATACTAAGAGCGTAAAAATATCTTTCTTTTATTACACGCTTCAGTCAAACGCTTATCTTCACTTTTACAAAGAACACAATTGATAATATCCTAATTATGGTTCAATATGTCTCATCTGGAGGTTTTTTAATTTAGTCATTTTGAGGTAAAGTAAGAGCGCGGCGCTATCGGTGTACGCGTTGCTCTCTAAGCTCCTACGTGATTTGAAGGTATTTAACGAACTTTAATTTCTATATTTTTTATTATTTTAACATCATTTTACAATCTGATTTCATACGCAAATTGTTTATCTTTGTTTTATAACCCAGCTCTACCTAAAATTTTCACTCGTAAACCAAGTAAACAGTGTCGATCCGGATCGTTGGAAGGTTTCCTTTTAATTTGTGCCGACTATTTGCCGGCCAACAACCACAGCTCTGTGGCGAATACAGAATTGTTGAATTCATTTCATTTGTTGGAACAGAATCGTGTTATAAACTGGTCCCATTTATTTTCAATTGGTGAGCGATATCGTGTTTACAGTTTGCTTGAAATATTGGTGAGATATGTATTGATTTATCAAATTGTATAGTAGACACCATTAGCTCGTGAATCTGATACACAACTTTTTTTTAAAATAACTTCATTCTCAGTCAATTATGTTCGAGTTGAAAACTAGTATCGTCATAGTTCCCTTTGCCATATCAAATCTACAGGGTGTCCCAAAATGTGCACGTCACTCTGACACCAGGGGTAAATGAGTTTAAGACGCATCTAACAAGTATATTAAGTCCATTTTAAAAAATAACTAATATGAGTCATATTTCAAAACTCATCATACTTTTCAATGGTAATGAATAAATAAAATTGGTCATATCTTAAAACTTATGAAACTTTTCTTTGGACATAAAGCTTGTTCGATGCGTCTTAGACTCAGCTACCTCCAGTGTCAGTGTGACGTGCTAATTTTGGGACACCCTGTATAGGAGATGCTCAGCCCTTCAGCTCATAGAGAGTTTATGACAATAGACTAGTGTTGTCAACTACCCTATTTTGAGTATCTAGCATTCGTCAACTGATTTTGTCTGTCGCACAATACGAGCAAAATAGCCATACAATCTAAAAAAAATTAGTCCTCTTTCTTCATCTCGCCTACATTATTGATTAAATACCAATAGTTTACTAGCAATACCTGCAAACAGTTCTATAACATCAAACATTCGATCTCAGCGTGTACATTCATCTTAAAAACTTAACACAAAAAAGTGTATTGAACATTTCCGCCGATAAATTGAATGGGATTGTTGAATGCAATTTAAATCTCTTTGCACCGGGTTTCAGTGTTTAGGATCTCGTGAAAGGTTTCATTTATAAGTTGGGGACGAACTAGTGTTGCATTTAATAATAATTTGACTATCGATAGTTATTGAGCTTTTTTTTAAAATGCTAAGTTTAATCACACTTTATTTAATAAGGTCTGATTTTTCAATAATTTCGGATAACTTTTAACTGAAGAATAAGTTTGGCACATAGACTTTCAGTATAGGAATTGGGAAATATGTTATCCGACGATTGAAAAATCAGCCCATAAAAATCTAATTTGCCTGAGATGAGACTTGAATCCAAGACCTTCCCTTTGCTGCGTGACTGTATTGACTATGTCATTAGAATGTTGTCTGAACTATGTATTATTTCGTTACCAAAAGAGCAAAACACTTTTGCTTTGGTTGTCACAAGTTAACAACACCGATAGTTTAAATCTTATAGCACTTTCGATTTTATCGATAGCTCCTATGATTTATTCTTACACCACTACACTTCAGATTCTCTCTGAGTGCGGGTTGATTCGAATTTTCGTGAACATTACTGCTTTGTGGGATTGTTACTCGATTCTCGCGATAAAAGCATGTTAACTTCGCATAGCTTCGATAAAGAGATTTCGCGGTCACCTTCTGATTGTATTTGCAGCAATATTTTTTATTATACTAAAGATAATAGGTCTATTGATGATGTAAAATTAATTTATAATTTGATATCGCGACCGATATTATAAGACTCTAAGTTCCCAAGTCGCGTTGAAAGTTTATAATCTAGATAGTTTGCATTTAACAAGTGTCATTTTTGTAAGGTTTTCTTGTGAATGCTACAATGTAACCTTGCCTACTGTTGGAATTGAGGACAAAGTACACGATCCGCTACAAAAAATAACCCTCCTTCTGGCGCAGTCGGGTAAAAATTGTTAATCTGCTAAATATTTAGACAATAGCTCTCGAAATCGCAGTATCATTGCGCTAACGACCTCAATTTATCAGCTAGCAAAAAACAAAAGAAAGTCAAATTTCGTTCTAAAAATAAATTCTCGGAGTGAACCGACTTGTTTATTAAGGAATAAAGTACTCAATTTCGTTTCCGAGAACAATAACTCACCTTTGTAACTCCATTCCTTGAGCGTTTCCGCTGCAACAAAAAGTTTTAAATGAGATCTTAATGACGTAGAAATTGATATGTCTGACTTTATGTTATACTAGCTGACCCGGCGAACTTTGTTTCGCCTTAATGGCAATAAATAAGCAGACTTTTTTTTTTAATTTCGAACGGGATAAAAAGTATCCTATGTCCTTCTCCTGGCTCTAAACTACCTCCCTGACAATTTTCAGCTAAATCGGTTCAGCCGTTCTTGAGTTATAAGTGGAGTAACTAACACGACTTTCTTTTATATATATAGATTAATTTGAATCAGCATGAGTGTTCCCATATACGAGTAAATGGTAGTCGTGTATAGCACATATAACTAAGGCTGAGTTGCACCACCGAACTTTGACCGTAACTATAACGATAACCGATGTCTTTTGTATGGAATATGACAGATTTTTGACGTTTGTCAAAGTCAAAGTAAGATGGTGCAACCCAGCCTTAGTCAAGGTAATAAATAGCAAGATGAAAATAAAATAAACATTGAGTAACTATGTTCTTTACCTAAATATATTATATCTCAAAGGTTACTGACTGACTGACTGACATAGTGATCTATCAACGCACAGCCCAAACCACTGATAGTTGGCATGCAGGTTGATACAGGTTGGTGTAATATGACTGGCTGAGAATGCTTAAATAGCATTAAGTCCACCTTTTGTACTATTTTATTGTGCAATAAAGTTTTATAATAATGTTATGACGTAGGCAGCCGCTAAGAAAGGATTTTACGAAACTCCACCCCTAAGGGCATAAAACGGGATCTATAAGCGTACGAAGTCTACAAAATATTTTAAAAATAATTATGTAGATTAAGGTTATAAGTCTACTTTAACCGTAAATAACCGGTGTTTGTGTATTAAAGTTTGACAAAATTTTGAAGTTTGCGTAAGATGGTGCAACCCAGGGTAACTAACTGTTAGAGAAGCGACTGTCAGTTAAAGTAGACCCTTGTTTTGCTAACAAAATATTACATAATACAAAACCTTAACATCTTCCGGCATGTTTCCAATAAATAAAAATATCCGTTTCTGAACTGAACTGAACATTTTCCAAATTGCGGAGTATTACGTCATAGTTAGACAGGGGACAAATTGTTTTGTCACCTGCAGTCGACAAATACTGGCTGTCAGTAAAGTTGAAGAAGGCCTATAAGTTAACTTTAGTACACTGTATCCCAAGCACGACTGAATCTCGTAATCCTATAGTAATAAATAAATTGAAAAAACTATGAAAGAGCGTTAGGTTCTGCGCGCACGGGTTACTTTTTGTCATCGTGACAGTATATCTTTCTCTTTTACACTTTTAAAATCTGAAAAAGAGAAACAACCTTCGACTTATTCTTATCTATGGAAAAGCATACACTTAGGTACTGTCAGGTGACAAAATGTAAAGTCACACGTGCGCGCGCGCCTTTAGCCATTAGCTTTCTTCGAAAGATATATTTTTTTCATTTATTGATTATTGATAAACAAAATTATTTTCCTTTGCAAACAATCCGTTGTCATGATAATGACAGCTTTACGATTACGGGGGTTTTTCGTGCTTGGGGTACTGATCGCGATTATGTCAAGAAATGTTCCAAATGGGTTTGTTTAAAATTAATTCAGGCGTCGGATAAAATTAACCCTTTTAATTATGTATCAGATAAACATTTCTATTTTAAGCGCTCATTAAGTACTTTCTGTCAGAAAGTGCCTAGAAGCTTCACAACTTTGTTTAGATAATAATGTCTGCTATTTTTAAATACATCAACTCCGTGGAAACTTACAAGCCAGTTAAATGTTTTACTAGGAGAGTTTTTAGATATTGAGTTAGTTGCCAAAGTGTGAGAGTAAAACTCACAATTTTGAATTTAATGTATTAAATTCAAAATTGTGAGTTTTTTACTCTCAAACTCAAATTCAAAGCTTTCAGAATACGGGGCTTACTCACTTCCCTCTTTTAAAAGCAAAATATCATTTCTTGAACAAGTTCAAACTATTGCTAGTGGTGATATTTACCAGACGTGCCTTAGTACGTATGAAATATCATCACCGAACTTTTTTACGATTCAAACATGTCTGTGGCAGCTGATATCTAGAATTTCATAATTAAATTCTCCTAGAAGTCCTAGAGCATGTTTTTATCACTCAATTTATACGACAACAGCGTTTCAGCTATGGTTCCTAATTAGTTCCCAAATAGACAACCCTATCAGTGTGGAAAGAAAAACGACAGCAGTGAAACAAAACAAGTTTAACGCCCTTAATCACAAACATTACTATGAGGAGGTCTCACAGTGCGCGTGGACGCACAGGGTGAGACATGAACTAACCACAAAACTCTATTTAACGCTGTACGTTCGATTTGCTGCTTCACTTTTAAGTAAGCATCGTTTGTGAATACGGGCGTTAGTCGCAACCTTTTTGTTCAAGCTTTTCAATGAAATATTTCAACATTGTCTGTACTGGGAATAAACTTTGTTACAGACAGTTTAATGCATTATTATACAGGCTATGTGAACTGAGATGTTGCTCAGTTGTTGATAGTAAACAACTCATTTAGTCAAATAATTGCGAGCTAGCGTTAAAACCAGATGCGCCATGCGACCCGCAAACATTTTGAACTTTGCTTATTTACTATTTGCAATTTTATTCATGTAGTTAACTTAAGTTCTTGCGATAGTAAAAAATCTTTATATCGATGCAGGAATACCGAATACAGGTAAGGTTTATTTATTTGTGTGATTATTTTCACTTTAGGTTCCGTTAAATCTGACAAAGCGGAAATGCTGGCAGCAGCAATGATGACGGCCGATTTTTCAAATTGCAACCAAATGGAACAACAAATTGAAAAAATGGCCGCCACACCTGCCGCTCGCTATCACATAACGTTTATCCTATGGATATCCCTTAGTAACTCAAGCTTCGGCCAAACCAACGCGTCAGATCGCCTCGGTGATGGCGATAGCGATGGCGATCATTGCGCCTGCCGTGCATACATCGCCGCGACCAATGACAGGACGCGTTGATGTGAACTCAATACAATACAAATTCATACACGACATCTGATTGCCATCGCCATCGCACACGCAGGCTGCACGCGTTGGTTTGGCTGTACCTTCACTTTAACCGCATTTGTTTTACGTGTCTGTGTATTTTATGCTTTATCTATTTTCCTGCTAATGTAAAGAAAACATTTACCTTTCTTTTGTCCTTTCTTGCCTCGCCGAAGAAATTTCTGGAACAAACGTTAGGATTGTTATTAGGCAACTAAATTGCTTATTTTGGTGTCTCTACTCATATTTCTTTTAGGAGAAACCTACGTCTTTATTAATACAACAATTTTTTGGTGATAGTTTTTTAATTTTGTTTGAAGTTGACAAAGATAATAATGATCATTCCAATTAGGCTGCCCTTTTCAGCTTTAATCTAAAATTTCCATTTCGAAGTTTTCATAACATTAAGTAGGTATCGTATGCTTTTTCACTGAGCAACTTTTTCAGTTAATTAATTTTTGTTACATTATGATTTAAAGCTATAAAAGCTTTTTGTAAAATAGGTTAGTGGTGAAACAATAGAACCAAATTAAACTCGACCATAAAATTTAGAAAGCAGTTAACATTCCAATTAGGTGTTTAATGAGAGAATATACTCACTACTTTACGTGGAGGTCTCGTGGCCCTCTCTACAAGATTGATGTCAGGAAATTGGGTTGGGAAGTGGAACACCCAAATGGTCTTCGGCTGTGGAAACAATGTCTGGGTTTATAAACTAAATAATCCTTAGATTCTAAGCTAAGATGTACGGTACTGCAAGTTTTCACTATTAGTCATGATTTTTCACCTGGGTGTGTCTTAGGCTTAGGCTGATACTTGATCAACCATGACTTTTCTAATGAAGTTTCTTAGTCGATGCTGTAAATCTAAAATAGCCGTCGACCATTGAAGCTTTAGCGGCCGAGTGTACCGCTAATTTATTTGTATAGAAGGAGTGCGAGGAAGAAATAATAACGCAAAGTTACGAGTGATAGTCGCGTCAGCCGGTAGGTATAGTGAGCGAGCGAGCGGCGTGCGCTCCGCGTCGTGCATAGGTTCGGACTAGTTTGAGGTGCGGCGGCGCACGCTCGGCCACGATCGCCGAACGCTCGGCTCGAACAATAGGCGGGCGCGGTGACGTAGTAAGCGGCACTCGCAGGCGGCGAGTACACTGTGCCGCGCCGCGATAGCTACTTCGCGCGATAGATGCGCGAAGCTATAATTCGACTTGTTGGCTACTACGCGTGTGTAAATATTTGTAGGATATGAAATGTTATTTATGTATGTGTATTTAAATGTAAATAATAAATGTAAATGTGTTAATGTGTAAATAAGTGTAAATATGTTTTGTATGTAAATATAAATTACTTATATTTAATTTTATTATTTAAGGTTTTAGTTTAAGTTAATTATTTATTGTTGTTGACATTTACATAAATATAATGAGTAGCCTACATCATACCCCCCCAGAGACCGACACTACGGGCGATAATAATCAGGGAACCTAACTTTTCGGCCAGAACGTGTGGTTCTAGTTACTGGCGGATTGTTAGCATTGGTGTTATGATGGGCAATGATATCTTGAGCAAGAGATGTCGGCTCATTTAAATTATTTTCGGGTGACAGTATATAGGCTGGTTTGAGTCTTTCTATGGTTACTGTCACCGTTTTACCTTTAACATCTAATTTAAATGTTTTATGTCCTCTGTCCAAAACTTTATATGGGCCTGTGTATGCGGGCTGTAAAGTGCCTTTAACAGTGTCGTCGCGTAAAAATACATGGCTACAGGTGGTTAAATCCTTAAACACGAATATTTTATCGGAACTGTGACGTGAGGCTGGACAAGGTTTGAGTTTTTGAGCAAATGATTTGAGTCTTGCGATAAAGTCGGTCATGTCAGTCGTGCCATCTGTGTAGGTATTAAAAAAGTCTCCGGGAAGTCTCAGGGGCTCACCATATAATAGTTCAGCTGGTGAACTTTGAAGATCTTCCTTAAGTGTGCTACGTATACCTAAAAGTACTAACGGTAACGACTCTGTCCAGTTACTTTTAGCGTGACAAACTATGGCTGCTTTCAACTGGCGATGAAAACGTTCAACAAGACCGTTACAGGCTGGATGATACGCTGTAGTTCTGCGGTGCTGGAATCCAACTTTTTGGGACAGATAAGTAAATAGTGCGGATTCAAACTGTCTGCCACGATCTGTCACAATGATGGTAGGGCAACCGAAGCGTGCGATCCAGACTTCAATGAACGCTTTTGCTACTGTTTCAGCCGAAATGTCAGTTATTGGTATCGCCTCAGGCCATCGCGAAAAACGATCGACTGCTGTGAGGCAATATCGGTAACCGTTTGATATAGAAAATGGACCGATCAAATCTATGTGCACATGTTTGAACCTACCACGTGGCAGTTCAAATGTACCTACAGGTGTGGAAACATGTCGGTTCACTTTAGCACGTTGGCAGTTCAGACAAGCTCGTGCCCACTCCCTACAGTCTTTGCGTATACCGGGCCAAACGTATCTTTGAGCTACGAGCTTGGCGGAAAACTCTTACACCAAGCCCGATCATCTGGCTATACCATCGAATTCGCGTGGATTAAGGCCCACGCTGGATTCGATGGCAACGAAGAAGCAGACTTGGCAGCAAAGGCTGCTGCAAGAATGCACAGAATACCAGACTTCCAAAGGGTACCCATCAGCCTCGTTAAACATCAAAATAGGCAAAAATGCAAAGAATCGGCCAAAACTTTGTCAAATCTATGTGCACATGTTTGAACCTACCACGTGGCAGTTCAAATGTACCTACAGGTGTGGAAACATGTCGGTTCACTTTAGCACGTTGGCAGTTCAGACAAGCTCGTGCCCACTCCCTACAGTCTTTGCGTATACCGGGCCAAACGTATCTTTGAGCTACGAGCTTGGCGGAAAACTCTTACACCAAGCCCGATCATCTGGCTATACCATCGAATTCGCGTGGATTAAGGCCCACGCTGGATTCGATGGCAACGAAGAAGCAGACTTGGCAGCAAAGGCTGCTGCAAGAATGCACAGAATACCAGACTTCCAAAGGGTACCCATCAGCCTCGTTAAACATCAAAATAGGCAAAAATGCAAAGAATCGGCCAAAACTTTGTATATGGACCCGAACACCTGCGTCCATACAAGATCTCTCCTGCCAACATACAACACCTTGCAGGAGTTCATAAAGATCGTTCGGCCGGACTTTGCCACCACCCAGGTCTTAACCAACCACGGTTATCATAAGGAATACCTACATCGTTTCCATATCGTCGCAGATGACCGCTGTCCCTGCGATGACCAGACTCCACAGACTTGGAAACACCTTTTAACACAGTGCCCTAGATTTGCTTCAGCCCGATATAATCATGAAATGATATCCCGTTTGTTAAACATCGATCCATACAATCTCTCAGAAATAATCAGAAAAGAAGATACAGCAAAAAGTTTTAAAGCCTACATTACCAATATAGTCGATCATTTAAAAGAATTCAACCAAACATAAGCAGCCAACACATTACAACAATAAAAATCACAAACTAAATCACCGCACTGCAATTGGAGTACTCCACTAGCTCCAATTGCAGGTGCATATCAATAGCACTCATTAAAAAAAAAAAAAAAAAAAAAAAAAAAAAAAAAAATCGAACACTTGACGACGCATAATTTTCGGTATGAATGGCCTGGGAGTCGATGTACTGACGTCACAGAACAGTTCGTATCGACTTCCTGGTATTTTCATTTTCTCCAAACGGAGTGATGTGCCGTCCGTAATTATAGTTCTGAGCTCGTTGTCCGCGTCTTGGGCCTTGGCGAGAGAATCATGATCTACAGGACTTTCAATCTCCTCAATACGCGAAAGTGTGTCCGCGACAACATTGTCTTTACCCGAAATGTGCTGAATATCCGTAGAAAATTGCGAGATAAAATCTAAGTGACGATACTGTCGCGGTGAGTAGCTAGACTTTCTTGTATGAAAGGCAAAGCTGAGTGGCTTGTGATCAGTGTAGATCGTAAATTCTCTCGCTTCCAGCATATGGCGAAAATGTTTAATTGCCTGGTAAATGGCAAGGAGTTCGCGGTCGTATGGAGAGTATTTACGTTGCGCGGGACTCAACTTGCATGAATAAAATGCTAATGGCTGCCAGACGCCTTCAATTCGCTGCTGAAGAACAGCGCCTACTGCCACATCTGACGCATCTGCGGTAACGGCTAACTTAGCATGACAGGTGGGGTAAGCTAAAAGTGTTGCGTTGCTGAGACTGTCTTTGCAATCGTGGAAGGCTTTTAGCGCGTCTCCTGTCAGTTCGATGGGGTGGTTGCCTTTTACTGAGCCAGTTAAAAGAGCATTAAGAGGTGCCTGGATTTCGGCTGCACGGGGAATAAACCTCCTGTAAAAATTAATCATGCCGAGGAACCTCCTAAGCTGTTTAACCGTAACTGGCTTAGGGAAATCTTTAATAGGCTGAACCTTCGTGTCGAGTGGTTTAATGCCGTCTGCCGATATCCTGTACCTCTGAGGCGCCAAAAACGCACTTTGACGTGTTTATTAAAATACCGTATTCGGACATTTTTTTAAAAAGTTGTCTTAGGTGGTTTTGGTGTGACAAGGGGTCAGGGGATGAAATTAAAAAATCATCCAAATATGGGTAATCGAAGTCCATGCCGCGTGTCAGCTCATCTACGAAACGCTGAAAAGTTTAACCTGCGTTGCGCAAGCCAAATGTCATATAAGGGAATTCGTAGAGGCCGAAAGGTGTTGTGATCGCCGTTTTGGGAATGTCGTCCTTATTGATAGGTATCTGGTTATAGGCTTTGACAAGATCTATGGTTGAAAAGATTTTGCAACCTGAAAGATTGTGTGTAAAGTCGTGAATGTGCCTTACCGGATATCCATCAGGGATCGTACGCGCGTTCAATCGACGGTAATCACCGCAGGGACGCCAGCCGTCTTTTTTGGGAGCCAAATGCAGTGGAGCTGACCAAGGGCTGTCAGATGGTCTTGCTGTGCCCTCTTGCAACATGATGTCGAACTCTTGTTTGGCTATTTTTAATTTATCGGGGGCTAAACGACGAGGTGTACTAGCCACAGGTGGACCAGGAGTTGTGCGTATGTGGTGGACTGTATGATGTTTAGTGTAGCGTGGTGAGCCAGCAGGTCGAATTAGGTCTGGAAATTCCCTAAGGATTTCGTGATAAGTGGAATCACCTGTCAAAATTTTAACAGACGAGATGTCACTATGTCTATCGGCTGCTACGGCTGAAGTATTTAATGACGTAACATTATCGATCAGTCTCTTGTTTCTTATATCTACTACAAGGTTATAGTATGCTAAAAAGTCTACGCCGATGATAGCTTTATTTACGTCAGCTATAACAAAACGCCACACAAAGTCCCGACGCAAGCCTAAATCTAACCGAAGGCTTGCATAGCCATACGTATGTATTACAGTTCCATTAGCCGCACTTAGTTCATAGTCAGTTTTAGTTCGTCGTTCCTTAAATGCCGTACGGGGAAACACGCACAAATCACTTCCGGTGTCAATCAGGAATTGGGTTTTGGTGTTCCGATCGGTGACAAATAGGCGACCGTGGCTGTTAGGGTAATCGTCCGTCGCCATTACCGACCACCCTGTCCGTTTTCCGCTTGAAAGTTGCAAGGCTTGACACACGAATGAGCTTTGCTGCCAAACTTCGAGTGGTACCAGCATACTGGATACATTAATTATTTATTGTTGTTGACATTTACATAAATATAATGAGTAGCCTACAAAGCTACAAATCTAATGGCGCCAAGAAAACCTACATAAAATACCTTAAGTTTTTCAGCATTTTTAGATTTTTTTCACCGTAGAACATGATACCAATCTAATGAATTTTAAATCTTATTTGTTTCAGAAATCTATTATCCGAGCTTTGTTTACAATTCTTAGACCGTTTCCTTGCTCGTGCAAAAGGTAGGTAGTAAACTCCAGGCCCGAAGAAAGCAATAAAGGACAATGGGCAAAATGGTACCCGGCTCCAATAGATATGATTCTAGTATCGTTTGAAAGGTCTTACCAAGATGAACAACATTTACTATGGCCACCAGCCTCAGATCTGGTTGCGTTAGAAGATAAAGATACTTTTTGTGTAACCTAAGTATCATACAGTATGAAGGGGGACGCGCTCGGGGCAGGGCACCGACGAGATGGTCGGACACGGTGAGGAAGACGGTGGGCGGGAGTTTGCATCGTGCGGTCCACACAGCTAATGACCGCAGTCGGTGGAGGAACACTACCTGTGGTCGCGATCCTCATCAGTGAGGGAGGAAGAGACCGAGGAAGAAAAAGAAGAAGTATCATACGTGTCCATCGTATGGTACTTAGGTAGGTTATGCGAGTCAGGAAGGGTTTACTGTTCCAGCATCCTTCCTTAACTCTATAATTATTGATGGGGATGATTGTGAAATAAATATTTTTATTTAAAGAAGTACTACCCCCTTATTAATAAAAAGTTACACCTAGGAAGAACCTTGGATTAAAATGACATTTCCATACCAAATGACAATTTAAGCCAGAGTTCAACTAGGGTGTAACTTTTGTTAATAAAGGGGTTAAAGTTTTATTACTTCTTAAGGGTTTTATTATGGGTTGCTAAAGCGAATAAACCCACAAGACCCAACAAGTCCACCCACAAGATGGACCGACGACCTCACAAAGGTAGCAGGAAGGCGCTGGATGCAGGCCGCCACCAACCGACCATTGTGGAAATCATTGGGGGAGGCCTATGTTCAGCTGGACGTCCTATGGCTAAAATGATCACGATGATGATGATGAAAGCGAATAAAGGTCTAATAGCTTGGGTAGTTCATCGTAGGTATAATCCTTTCCTTTTCAATGCTTCTTTTAGTTATATTAATAGATTGTAGTCATAATACATACTCGTATACATGGATGATTGTGTTATACTTTCATTATAATACTTAATGGAATTACTGCTTTTAAAACGTGAATTAGATCTGGCCCCATAGCAGACATTTACCTACATCTAAAGGCCTTTTAAAACATATATTGGTTATGGCTATTGGAGCGGGTACCACTTTCCATACATTTGTGCCCATCATCCTTTTATCTTGAAATGTAAAAATTTGGGGCTTGACTGACCCACTTTCGTACTAAAACAACTGAAGCTATAAAAACTGGCCAAGGTTCATCCACGGGACCTATTTACGGTTTTAATCCGACATTTTATTGAAAGCTAATTACAATTTACGACGACCCTATAATTTTATTAATCCCGGAATCGGGTGCCATCGTGTGCATCCCGAATTGCGGTGTGGTTAATTTAGTTTAGCGGAAATATGATATTCGGTACATTTTATGATCTTTTGGGTAATTTTGTCTCTCTTTTGACTATGTTTAAATGATACTCATACTCAAGATTTTTTTGGAGCAAGATGCACAAGAGTGGTAGAGATTTGGTAAGTATTCCATAAGACTGATAAGATAATTAACTGTCGTAAACTTTGTCATATCATTTGATTGAACAGGTACTCAGATTGAATTTGTTCTAATCTTATCTATTGAGATACATCTCGACATGTATTCGGCATAAGAGCCAAAGCCAAATTTAGTCTAAACAAATAAAAATAATTTTGATTTTTTTTTTAAAGCACACGATACGTTGCGGCTAAGATTTCACCGTATCGCGCGACGCTGCATCGCACCGCTCGTGTGCCCGCCTCAGATATTTCTATGTAAGACGACGTAAAGACACCGTTCCGGCGTCACACCGCGCCGCAACGGATCCCAATCAATGTGATCATCATCAACAGCCCTTTACAGTCCCCAGCTGGAATATGATCCTCTTCCATACTTAATATACTTTTGCCATACGCTTGGCAGGCGGGTTGGAGATCGCAGTTTAAAACATTGATGTTTTTCAGAGAGCGCTAGCTGCCTGTTTTCTGTTTGATGAGTAGCCCCTAAATCGGCTCTTACGACACCCGCGGGAAGAGTAGGGGTTGGTGACAAATCAACGTGATATTTATATTTAATTATGAAAACGGTACAAACCCGTCCATATTTGATGCGGTCCCTCGCCTCGTTGTCGAGCTGTCTCTGAATGTCGTCGGCGTCGTCCAGTAGAGTGTTGGCCCTGGCACTTGTTTGGTCCTGGGTCGCTTCTGTCAATCACGAGAAACTTGTAAGGGCAAACTACCTGTTTGTTACAAATGTTTGGGAAGTCCAAAAACACTATCTTTAACCCACATACCTATACACATACATACATACAAGTTGAAAAGACGAAGTCTAATAAATAAATAAATTATAGCTTAACGATGAGCAAGTTAACACTTTCTTTATTAAAATTAAGGTAATACAAAAATGTTCATATTTTTTTGTTGCAACATTGGCAAATTCCACTATGAATAAGTACTCGTCGATTGGTTACATTTAATTATACCCTGAACACGAATAACTCTCGTACCTAATCATAGCACCTAGGTCTTATTCCAGAAACAACCGAGACTTTGTGGTTTTTACAAAAAAGATTACCATACCATAACGAGAATAAAGAATTTATCGTGCTCCAGGTACAGTACCCAAGTTTTATAGCTTAGTAACTTTTTATGTTATATTATAAAATCTCCATGAGAAGTTTGATTGGAAATTTGATATTATGTAGCTATGAAGATAAGAGAATTCGCAAATATCCGAAGGCCTTTATACACAAACAAATAAATGCGGATGCTATCAAGGACGATAATAGTCATAAATTATGTTATTAGGTCACAATAACAATGCTAACATATGAGAAAAGAAAATTGGCTATTATGTAACCAATAAATTGAAAGGTTACTCATACTCAACTAAGAAAGGTATAATCTATAGCTATTATTAGAAACCATCAGATTAACTAGAACACAAAGTAGTAGAAATCACACTAATAAAGGCGAAAGTTTGTGAGTGTGTATGTTTGTTACTTCTTCAGATCTAAACGGCTAGAGCAATTTTAATAAAATTTGGTATGGAGTTAGCTGACACCCTGAATTAACACATAGGCTACTTTTTACAGCGGGTAACACCGCGAGGCATAGCTAGTATCTAATAAAGTACATTACCAGCAAAGTTCGTAGCTCGTGCACATCTTCCATTGCACGACAAAAGTAAACTGTATGAAATAAAACTTATCAACACCACATTAAGAATCATACATTCGTGTCATTGAAAATATCATTAATTATTTGATTTTACTTAATTTATCAAAAGTATAAACGAAATTACAGCACCGTAACAAAATGACAAGAATGGTAAACAATTTTTTGTTTTTGTATTGAGCAAATGTCATTTAAATTGTCATTGTAATTGTTGAGGTTTTATATCTGACGTACATTACCAGAAATATATAAAGGCCTTCTTTCTTACTTAGTTAAGGCTTGATATACACAGCCTAGCAGCAGGCAGAAAGGTTCTGGAATGGAGGCCGCGTACCGGAAAACGCAGCGTGGGACGTCCACATACAAGGTAGACCGACGACATCGTAAAGGTAGCAGGGAAGCGCTGGACGCAGGCCGCTACCAATCGATCAACATGGAAAGCATTGGGGGAGGCCTATGTTCAGCAGTGGACGTCCTATGGCTGAAATGATGATGATGATGATGATGACACAGCCTAGACTGCTGAAATTATTGAACAGCTGAGCACACACCTAGTAGAGTAATGATTTTCACTTGCTCGGCAAAGCTGCACAACACCGACATCGATCTTTTAAAATGCGTATAATAACAAAGTCCTCCGCTGTTGCTGTCTGTCTGTTCACGATCAATAATCCTTTCAGTAAGATTTTCATGCGGTTTTCACCAATAGATAGGGTGTTTCATGATGAAGGTCTCTGTAACTTTCAGTCGTCGTTCGTCGTTGTCGTTTCAGCCAAATGACGTCCACTGCTGGTCAAAGGCCTCTCCCAAGGATTTCCATAACGACCGGTCCTGCGCTGCCCGTAATCAGGCTCTTCCCGCGACCTTCACCAGATCGTCGGTCCACCTGGTGGGAGGTCTGCCCACGCTACGTCTTCCAGCCCGTGGTCGCCACTCAAGAACTTTTCTGCCCCAACGGCCATCGTCTCTACGAGCTACGTGTCCCGCCCACTGCCACTTGATTTTGGCAATTCTGCGAGCTATGGAACTTTCTGGAACAGACCGTAATTCACACGGGAGAAACCGTAGACAAATGCTAATTTCACATAACAATGCTCATACTAAATGATAATACTTCGCGAAATTCGAACCCGTAATCAAAGCCTTCTTGTAATTCATCTAAACAATACCATGATCTTCACACAAATACTGATTGATTTCTCAAAATCTTCTTACATAACATCCCCAAAATAGAATACAGAAACTCTGGAACAATACATGTTCCCTTCGACAAATAACGAAGCATTCAAAACGTCACAAAGGTTCACGTTTGCTAGGGTGCGAAAGGGGGGTTACCTACGTATTAACTTACCCCTTTTTCTGGGTATTTCCCAGGTTCATTAGCCGATTAGAAAGGCTTTTATACAACAAACTGCTGAAACACGACACGAATAAGCTGTCATTGTGCTGAGAACAATGGGATATTTTGGTAGAAGTAAATACTTTAGCTTTATTAGGATGCTTGGATATTCAGCTAAATAATAAATAAGGAATAGAATAGAAGTGTTCTATTATAATAATGATCTTAATGTCTCGTCTCACTAAAAAGGTACTTACCAATACCACAGCCAATACATAGTTTCAAAGTTTTCTAGACTCATCCTCATCAAAACTCTACTATGAAATATGAAACCAGAGGATACAAATTAAGTATACTTACAGAAAACACTACGATCTTCATGTCATTTTTATGATAATTGTATTTGTTCAATAATACTCTTCTCTTATTGTTCTAACAGATTAAATGCTTTAAAATGAAGTTAGTAAGTTGAAATTGTAAGAAATCTTCTTAAAAGCATCAACAGTGTGGACTTACGAGATAGACTGGAGAGCAAAATAAATGCAAACTTAGTTCCAAGAAGATTGTACAAACAACTGAGAGAGATGCAGGTCTCTAGGTTTGTTCTCTTTGATATTAAAATAAATAATTTTGGCTTAGGTAAGTTAACATACCACTAAGTAACTATAAAATCTCATTGCTAACTTAGGTGTGGTCTCTCTTGCAATTCATTGTGTTTTTCTGATTAATTTTTGTTCAATAGATTTATTAAAATCTACAGAATCACTTTAATCAACGTGCTATTCTTTTCTATTCAGTTTTTCTTCTCCTTTTATTATTTTTCCGAATATAAAAGTGTAGTTTAGTAAAAGAAAAAATACTTAAATTTTTAAGCTTTCGCATTGGCTTTGAAAAGACTTTAGTAGGTACCTTAAAGATTACTTATAATAAGTGCCATTGAACTTCGGTCATAGAACCCAACACTTAATTGTTTAAAATAATTACGCTCGCATTAATTGACACCTCACGTTTACTAAATGAAATTGCCGATCAAATAACGTGCGAGGGAAGCCCTAAGTTCATGTTGCTTTTCCAAGAAACCTGTAATATTTCATGCACACGGAACTTATAAGTTTATTAATCTTTGCGCAATAGTTGGTAGCTTAAAGTATAAGAGATTCAAAATGAGAATAGTCTCATTGATTGGATCAGTATTGATGATATGACAAACATTTAATTTTCTTGCCAGCTGAGTGAATTTTCATTGTATCATTATTAGACAGCACATAATTATTAACTCGTAATCCTAATGAAACCAGGGTGATGAAATACTCGTAAAATAATTCTTTTTCGTCTATTTAATGTGTCGATATAAATTATTCGGTTTTCGGCAGTAGGTACAGAGTCAATAATTATGAAAAATTCTAGTAATTGGTATGAATTTAATCGTTTTCGTGAACTTTTCAAATAAGCCAATAGTTATTTATCTACTCTATCTTCAGATCCTAAAGTGAAATCTATCTATTATATAAAAGAAAGTCGTGTTAGTTACTCCACTTATAACTCAAGAACGGCTGAACCGATTTAGCTGAAAATTGTCAGAAGGTAGTTTAGAGCCAGGAGAAGGACATAGGATACTTTTTATTCCGTTATTTATTGCCATTAAGGCGGAACAAAGTTCGCCGGGTCAGCTAGTATGAAAATAATTAAGAGATTGAAACTCGAACGAAAATTTCTGCAAGGAATAATATTTCTGCCAAATTAAAAACGAGAGGTTAGTTTTAATTTTAATTTCAGAATAAACAAAATATAATTTTCTTAGCTTTTAAAATTAAAATAGCCACAATTTAGAATTCAGTTTTTTACCCAAGTTTTATAGAAAGCTATTTTGCACGAATGCTAATGCGACAATTATATTTAAAGTGAAGATCTATGTACCGATACATAAAACGCCAATAATCTAAAATTAAAAGCGTTTTGTCACGGCATATTTTCCAAACATTTGCCTTTATTAGGATGGCACAGTTCAATCAGTTAAGTAAACTGCACGGTTTGAAAATGTTAATTTTGTTATTTTTACTGATATTTGAAACTAAAGCGAGGGTAAACCCATTCGGCCCAACAATCACCAATGATTACGCTGGTTGTATTATTCAGCTAATGGAAGAGAATTTCAAAAATTCTGGACTTCTTGTGTTTGCAGACACAGACGATGTTAGCAGTTCGGTGGCAAGAATTCGTGGAGAAATTTTGAAATACATCCACCAAAGTATTCACTATTCCGTTCAAGTTTCAAGTCCTGACAGTGAAATGATAATTTGCGGAGACGATGAAGATGTACATGCTCTACATAAATCGGATGTTTTCGTTGAAGCGGTGCCTCCTGCTGAATACTTTATTATCATCGTTGACAACTTCAAAGATTTCACTCACCTTATGGGTAAACTTATAAGGTCGCGTAGTTGGGACCCGAGTGCTAAGTTTATTGTATTACTTTTCAACTATGCATCAAGTGATGAAACCAACGTTCACTTTGTTGAGAATATTCTCACCTGTTTATTCAGATATAATGTTATTAACATAGTAGTAATCGTACCCCAAGCTAATAAAATCAGAAACGCTTTCGTGTATGGATGGAGACCGTATGATCCTCCTGTGTATTGTGGTTATAGAAATGAAACAGCTAAAAACAGACTAATTAAAGAAAACATTTGTGAAGAAGGTAAAGTAAAATACAAAAAAGATACATTTGTAGATCAAACTCCAAGTAATATGGAGGGTTGTGTTCTATACGTTCTTGCTCTAGAAAGGCAGCCCTTTGTTAGTTCAGATGATGAAGATCCTAATATTGAAAAGCTATTGATGACAGAAATGTCGAATAAATTTAAATTCAAAACAAATTATGAGATTATCAACGCGTTTAGAGGTGAAAGAGAAGACGGACAGTGGGACGGCGCTTTGAAAGAGTTAATTACGGGAAGAGGAAATGTTTTATTGGGAGGAATATTTCCAGATTTTGATGTCCACGAAGACTTTGCATGCAGTGAAGCATACTTAGCAGATTCATATACTTGGGTTGTACCAAAAGCCTATGCGTCTCCACGTTGGTTGGCCTTAATAATTATATTTCAGAAAGTTGTGTGGATTTCTGTAATATGCGCTTTCATTGTTTGTGCATTTTCTTGGAGTATTCTAGGCCAAATGAGTAATGATACAAAATATAACAAGTCATTTGGTCACTGTTTTATCAGTACTTGGATATGTACATTAGGATTCGGTTCATATTTTCGGCCTACCAAAGAAAGCTTGAGAGTTTTCTTCGTTTTCTTTAATTTGTATTGTATACTATGCTTGACAGCTTACCAAACTAAGTTGATTGATGTTCTAAGAAACCCATCGTTTGAATATCAGATAAAAACTGTTGAAGAATTGGTTATGAGTGGGTTAAAGTTTGGTGGGTTTGAAGAGTTGCACGATTTGTTTTATAATTCAAGCAACCCTTTTGATTATCGTCTTGGAGAACAATGGATAGATGTAGACGACATATCTAAAGCAATGATAGACGTGGTTGTTCATCGAAATTTCTCGCTACTCTGCAGCCGTCTGGAGCTGGCCCATCTCTCAGCGAAAATGCCTGAACTCAGTGATAGCTTTGGAAATTATAAGTACTACCCTTTTGAGATGAATGTCTTCACAGTACCAATGGAGATGGTCGCTATGAAAGGATTTCCTTTCATGGATGAGTTTTCAGACACATTGGGAATTTTGAAACAAATTGGAGTAAATGATGTTATAAAACGCTATTTTGATTCGTATACCAAGAGAAGGAGAGCGAAAATTTTGCATTATATTGAACAAAAGAAGCCTGACATTGATGCACTGACTCTGCAGCATTTACAAGGGGGCTTTTTGGCTTTAACACTTGGGTATATTTTTGGAACTTTTGCATTGTTGATAGAAATTATTGTTAGCAATCGTTATGTCAAAAGTAAGTTATCTCAATGTAAGGCCGCTTTCAAAAGAGACTAATCTTAAATTAAGAGGTACGAAAGATAGTAAATATTTACTAAACAAAACATTTATTCATTACGAAAGTGCTTATCATTAATACAATAATGTTAATGCTGTACAGGTTCTAGATTACAATAACAATATTACTTATGCATTACTCCATTTTTATTTATCTAAAGACTAGTTCTTAACTACACGAGTAAAACTTATGCTAAAAGTATTGCCATACCCTAAATTAATCTCAGTTTTATTTAATATTTTTAATTTAATATTCATAGCTTGATGCAAATGACCATAGCGAGATCTCATAATTTTGAATCGTATAAAATTAAAACAGGGTTATTGGGACGAATGATTAAGAATCGGCATGTTCCTCGACTGTTGAAACTATACAGGGTGGAAACGTTAAGTGATCTCATTCGGTTATTTCTAAACTATACAGGATATCGAAAAACTGGTTACTGATCCTGAAAGTGCTTAACGAGCTCTTTCAAACGGCATCAGTAGTAGTTTACAGAATTAACTGGATCTATCCGAAAATTCAATGTTTTCAGCCTCCATACTAAATGTATGCCAGCCACACAATATTAGAAGTGTTAAATGTTTTTAAAAAGTAATAAACACTTAAAATGAACTCTTAATGCATTTTTATTTAAAATTATTCATGGAAAACATTGGTTTTAGGCTTTATTTGCTAAAATATTATCAAGATATGAGTGCCATGACTGTGGCAGTACTAAATGTATGGAAGCTGGAAACATTGAATTTTCGGATAGCTCCACTTTATTTTGTAACTTATTATTGGTACCGTTGGATAGAACTCGTGAAGCACTTTCAGGATCAGTCACCAGTTTTTGGATATCTTGTATAGTTTAGAAATAATCGAGTGAGATCACTTATCGTTTCCACCCTGTATATGTTGAGAAACTGTTTGATTTATTTATGAGTAATTTATGTTTTTTTTTCTTTTATTTTGTAATTTTAAGCAAAATATCCAGTGAATTCATAAGTTACTTTTAAATAGAAACATATTTTACGTATTTTTTTCGAAAAGCATGATCGTTTTTCAATTATTGTCTTAACTAAACTTAAATAAAACTGTTTTACGAAATTGCCCTTTTATTTACATTTTTTAATTTGGGCTTCAACTTGCAGTTTTGGTTTCGTTTTAGCAATGGCTCACTATCTTAAGTGGACGGTTACAACTTCACTGCCCATACGCATCTGTACCCATAAAAGACGCATCTGTACCCATAGCAGACGCACCTGTACCCATTAAAGTCAAAATCACAATGTCTTATAGACTTAAAGTTTTTCCCCGTCCAAATGTTGTACATTATAGTACGAATGATCGGGGAATCTTTCCAGCTCGATGTAGTCGGTCTCGGTGCACAGCAGTCGTTCCAGCATGGCCACGACTTCTGGAAAGTCTGGACGGTCTGTGGGCTTCGCCTCCCAGCAGTAGTACATAATGTTGTAGAGTTCGCGGCGACAGTGCTCTGGCTTTTCTAAACGGTAGCCGCTGTGTACCTGGGGAGTATGAACAAAGTATTTGAAATAAAAAAGGAATAAACTTTATAATACTCGAATAACCCAAACTAAATACAAGGTCTGTTTTGGTATAAATGGCCATGAAGATCAATCAACTATTCTTAAAGAGAGGACTCTATAAGAAATATATAGTTCGTTCGAGTACTTGAGTAAAGTATTCGGATAAATCTTTGTTATTAGTTTTTCACAAATCTATGACTACATGGACTAACATGGAACTGGTTCAACTAATGGTGCCCATAGCGTGAATTATAACAATAAACCCTATCTTCTTGTTTCTACGTTCGATTTTCAGATGGGATAACACAAATTTAATCAACCTGATTGTTTGAAAACAAAGTTTCCATGCAACGGAGGGTACGTACTTTTGCCACCAAGGTTGTAACCTTAGTTGTTACAACCCAAACAAAGGAAGATGATTAATCTATTCAACCAAATGTTTATTCATTTGTTACCTTCCGCATGACGTCACCAGCGGACATGCCTGGATAAGGGGTGGAGCCAAGTGTCACGATCTCCCAAAGCAACACTCCGAAACTCCATATATCAGACTTTACACTGAAGATGTCGTCGTAAAGAGACTCGGGTGCCATCCATCTGAAAAAAAGACGTATAAATTGAACCTTATCTGTTAAGGTTAAAGGCTAAGTTATTTGTTGTACAATCAGCGTCAAATAGTTCGAAACACGTCTTTGTTACAATTGGAATCAGGTTGCGTTGTCAACTTTTTGGCCACTTTGAGTGTCACGATCTATTTGATGCTGACTGTACTTGTTCTTTGAGAACTAAGTGATTGGACTAGATTTTAGTATCTATCTATTGAAGCTCATTAACGTCAGTTGTCCATCGTTTATTAGATAGATAGAAGAGAGTAAGATAGAAATAGTTTATTGATACAAAACATTTAAGAAGGTTCGTGACAAAAAAAGGTATAGGTAAAAACTGTGCCAACAGGCCACCCTTTCAGCTTTTATCGTGACATACCCTTTAGAGCACGCTATATTAGCTGATGTAAAACTAATAATCCGATAGAAATGTACAAAATCAAGTGACGCCTAGCATGTCTAAAGAGACATAATTTGATTGTATACGAGTGTAAATTAATAGCAAGTAGTTTTATAACAATGCAATTTATTTGTCGCAAATGCAAAATGATTTCATATTATATCGAAACAAACAACTTTTTATAAAAATATCATCTAAGACGTTCATAATGTTATATTAATATTTATTTTATTAAAATAGAACAATATCGGAATACGTGATTCTCGAAACTAAAGTTATTTGGGTACGCAGTCGCAAGAAATCTAATACTAATACTACAATGTAATAGTTCAATTTCATCATGGAATACAAAGACAGTTTTGGAAAAAGGGGAAGCCTAAAAATAACTTAATCAAACTTCTCAGACCTGCCTAGAATAGCAGGAACGTGAGGGAATAGTGGAATGAAATAAAGTCTATAGATACCTAACCTAGGCCTAGACTGAACGTGACGTGTCCCAGTTATGAATTTTCCTAACATAGACAGGCTGCAAGCCAGAAGTGGTTTTTTGTTTCGTTCGTTAGGTTTTAGTTGGTACTTTCATATTTGAAATTTGTTTTAGATGGTTGTTTTCACTTTAATTAATATTTAGCTAATGCCCATTTTCACCATCAATTACAATTTTTTTTAAGTGACCCTTATGATAACAAAATTCCTGTTATGTGAAAACGGGCATATTAATAAGTCAACTATTGCGAAAAAAGTAGGTAAACTATAATTTTACAGACAGTTTAAGCTACTTAAAAATTCTCACTATTTTAATCAGGCCATTAAACGAGTTGAAACAACTGGGTTACTAGAGGAAAATCTATCTATGAATGTCTACGACATAAGTATTTTATGCCTCTCATGTTCATTTTGTTCGGTGAAACTAGAGGTAAAGACAAAGATTCCAAGTTAAAGGTAGCCTTTCGAACTAAGCGTCAAAGACGCAGCGTCTGTAGCTTTGGTCTTAAAGGTAGCCTTTCGAAGCGAGTTAGTGACGCGGCGTTGGTGGCACAAGACCAAAGCTAAAGACGCTGCGTCTGTGACGCTTAGTTCGAAAGGCTACCTTAAGCCATCTCCTTTCGATTAAATCTTGTCCAATGCTCATAAATCTTATCTCAATAGTACCCATAGATAGAAATGTGAAAATAGAACTGGCAAAACTGCTCATGTATGCAGACTGCAGCTGTCCCTTGATAAGTTGGAAGTCGGCAAACTTAGCTTGACTCAAGAAAGTTAAGTATTCCCAGTAGCGAGGCGGAATCAAGTCCCAACCAGCTGTTTGGCAAATTAATTTCAGTCGACTGTACATCCTGAAAGAGCATACAGTAAACTGTATTTTACATAACAACATCTGAGAATCTTAAACATGTCTTTTGCTAAGGAGATAAAAGACATTTTGAACGTTTTAAATCTGAGCAGTACAGTCTGCAATATTAAACAGCCAGATAAAAGAGGTTTTGCTGTTTGCCAGAAAAATAAAATAGACAGTGAACTGGCAGACAACGGATTTTTGTGTCTCAATCTTAAGCCCCTACATGTTTTAAAGACTCTACATTGGCAGACTACTCTTGTTAAGTTTTCATTTGTTTGGAGAGTCGTTAAACCTTAAAGCTCTGTAAGCTTCATTTGCGGTAAGAGTTTAAGGCCGGGTAGCAGAGAAAATGGCGAAAATGAGGTTTTCATTTTTCATTTTTAAGGTACTAAACAGTAAAATTAAAGGCTAAGATTTTTATTGGGCATAGTTGAGGATATTTTCTAGGGCTATTAACGGATGGAAACACGATTTGATGAAGTTGACTCGATAGAATAAATTCCCAAAGTTACCTCTATTCGTTTTCTATTTATGGTTTTATTTTTAAAATAAGCGATTTGAGATTCTAAATCTTTTACTAAACTAAAGTTCAGAAATAATTTGAGGGCTTTTAACAGATGAAATTTTTATATTGCGTCTTATTTAGTTACTATGTTAAAAAATGTGGAAAAAATCGTCCATGACGGCTTGGACAATCTCAATCAGTCGCGCGGTGGCGCTTACGGAGGACGGACGCGTGTCAGTTTTATGGCCGTGACAGTTCGCGATTTGTCAATATTTTTGACAATGATGACTTTGATGAGTCACAGTATAATAATATCAGTGTTACTGGAGAAAGCTTAAATTTTTGATAATTAAAAATTATCAATTTTGTCTACCTACGAGGGCCGGCTGATAATTTCGCGGCCTAAGGTACTTAATGAAATAAAATAAATGGTTTCTATTTTTTATTTTGTAATATAATAATCTCCCTCAAAAGAAATACATTTCTTAAATCTCGCATACAATGCCTTTTACCGACCCAAAAATTTTTTTTTCAAAATGACGACCAACCGCAGCTTTAATTTCGTTGTCATCTGCATATCTCCGGCCCCGTAAGTCCTTTTTCAAATCGAAAAACAGGAAAATATCGCTAGGTAATAGGTCTTGGCTATATGGTGGGTGGTCAATCTCTGAGAACCCGGTGTCTTTCAGGGCTTGGCCTCGCAACACGTGCGGCGTGAACGGGCGCGTTGTCTTGCGGAAAGAGCAATCCGCGTGTCAGTTTCCCCCGTCATTTCTGTACAATAGCCTCGCGAGCATAAAGAAATATTCTTCAGCTATCTGCCACGATTTAATTCTTTGGTCAGCCGGAACGATTTTTTCGACTTTTGAACGTTTCCTTCACTCAGTATCGTGACAGGGCGGGGGTCGTTTTCACAGGTCTCTCGTCCGTGTTGAAATAGTCGGGCCCATTTTTTAACCATAGTATATGAAGGTCCAGAATCCTGAAGAACCAATGACATCTCTTCAAAAATGTCTTTCGGTCTATTTTCCTTCTTTACGAGGAATTATGTCCGCGGCGCGCGGTGTCGAAATTCCGCAAATCTCCAGATTCGGCGGACATGGTGATGTCATTTGTTCGATAGAAATTGAACTATCAGTGCACACTTAATTAGTGATTGCTTTTTATAATACTACTGAGTGTCGCAACTAGTGATATGAGTAACAAGCTAATTACTCATCGCTAGGGCATGGATACCGGTATACCGGTATACCGAAATACCGGTATACCGGTCAAAATTTTCGGTATTTTGATACCGGTATTTAAGGGGAAAATACCGTTATTTCGGTTTTTCTAAAAAAGTGATCTAATTTTGCGATATCGGCAGTTTTTCAACTAATGGAAAGTCATTGATAGGTTTTACACCATCTCTCTTTATTTTTATACTTATTTTTAATATTGATTCAGATGATAATGATTCGAATCATCATATCGATTCCAATAATCGATTGAGTCAAGTCAGTTCTGCTGATATCATTGAAGCGAGCACATGCATCTTAATAAGCACGAAAATATACGTATTAATTAATGACCCTCTCTACGTCCAATGGCTCGTCACCACACGGCTCCCAAATCTTGAAAAGGGCTGTCTTAACCAGCGTATCCATGTCAAGCCACACGAGTTGGATTTGCCTATCCTTGTTCCCAGCCGATCCTTAACTACGGTTGCCGAAACTCTTCCCAGCACTCTCTTGAACGACTCTGTGTTATCTACTATGGCTGCTCCTCTTCCTTGCACCCTACTGCACGACTGCGTTACCTAGCCGTATACCTGGTCCAAGGTTCGACGCCACGAAATCAACTTTGTACGCGTGAAAATAGTTTGAATACTATTTCCCGTGCTTGCAACATTTTTCTTTACTGCTTCGCCCCTATTAGACGTAGCGTGATCGTATAATATCCTATAGCCTTCCTCAATTTACGAGCTATCCCACACAAAAATAATTATTTAAATCAAACTAGTAGTTCCTGAAATTAGTGCATTCAAACAAACAAACTCTTCAGCGTTTTAATATAAAACTGTTGTTGTTGATTATTGGAGTCGAACCTTGGACCAGGCATAAGAATAGGCAACGCAGTCGTTCAAGAGAGAGCAAGGAAGAGGCGCAGCAACCGTAGTAAAGGAACGGCTGGGATGAATAAGGATAGGCGAATCCAACTCGCGAGGCTTGACAGGAATACGCAGGTTAAGGTGGCCCTTTTCAAGGCTTGGTAGCCAGCGGGTGACGAGCCATTGAACTTAGAGAGGGTCATTAATTATACGCATATTTTTTACTTTGTCGAAGATAAGCACGAAAACGGTTTGTCTAAAATATATGAATTTCGTCTTATTCAATGCAGGATTAAATGCCCTTCACCTGCCATGAAGATCAATTTTCTATACTGCAAGTCCATTATTTATACGGTATAACCATAAAACCGGAAAAATGCCCCTTTCGGGGGGCCCCACCACACCTACTTCGATGTCAAAAACTTAGGATAGTCTTAATGAGCAACAAATGAAGCTATTAAAACAAAACCTTTAGGAATTATTTCCGATTTGATTAATTTTCACGTGTTATTCTACTGGCCTATTAATAACTTTTCACAAACGAGACTTACTAATCGTTCTTGGAAACATTTAAACAGTAAATAGCAGTATCTCAAGAAATACCGAAAAAATACCGAAATTTCGGTAATTGAAATTTCAATACCGGTATCAATACCGGTATAAAACTTATTCCGGTATTCCATGCCCTACTCATCGCTAAGTACCTTAGGCCGCGAAATTTTCAGCCGCCCCTCGTATTGAAATTTAAATCGTTCGCATCCTTTTAAACGAAGACTCTACTCATGGTACATTCCTCAAATATGAGACAAAACCAATGAGTTAAAATTACATTTTAATAGTACCTACATACAATCGTCTTACACTCTTTAGAAGAGCACACTGACACAAATAAATAATAAAAAATACTGTCTAAGGTCTGTAGTTAAAGGTCTAAGCTGTAAGATAGAAGAATCTTCTAGCCAAAAAGATGGCAGATGCAGCAGATGTCAACGGATTTAAAACTGGAGTTCATATGACTCCTTGTAGACTTGAGTCTCTAGAGCGTCCCTTCCTTCACCATGCGTAAGAATTTTCACAAAAATACTGTCTAAGGTCTGTAGCTAAATGTCTAAGCTGCAAGATAGAAGAATCTTCTAGCCAAAAAGATGGCAGATGCAGCAGATGTCAACGGATTTAAAACTGGAGTTCATGTGACTCCTTGTAGACTTGAGTGTCTAGAGCGTCCCTTCCTCCACCATGCGTAAGAATTTTCAGAAAAATACTGTCTAAGGTCTGTAGCTAAAGGTCTACGCTGCAAGATGGAAAAATCTTCTAACCAAAAAGATGGCAGATGCAGCAGATGTCAACGGATTTAAAACTGGAGTTCATATGACTCCTTGTAGACTTGAGTCTCTAGAGCGTCCCTTCCTCCACCATGCGTAAGAATGTTTCAAAAATACTGTCTAAGGTCTGTAGCTAAAGGTCTAAGCTGCAAGATAGAAGAATCTTCTAGCCAAAAAGATTGCAGATGCAGAAGATGTCAACGGATTTAAAACTTGGAGTTCATATGACTCCTTCTAGACTTGAGTCTCTAGAGCGTCCCTTCCTCCACCATGCGTAAAAGTTTTCCAAAAATACTGTCTGAGGTCTGTAATAAAAGTCTAAACTGTAAGATAGAAGAATCTTTTAGCCAAAAACATGGCAGATGCAGCATATATCAACGGATTTAAGACTCGACTGGCACCACCTTGCAATGTCATCCTCTCATTGTTATCTGTAATGTAAATTATTTTTAAAATGTATTTAAAAAATAAAATGTTCGTTTTATTATTTCAATAATCTGACCTCTCAACTCAACTACACTACACAAACACCTTTGTTCGCAACTGTACTGACGAAACCTCGATATTATACCGTTCATTTAAGATGGCAAGCTTTTTGCTGCGGTAATGCACTCCAGGTAACAGTGTGTTACCTATTACCGTATTGCTCATAGTGATTTTCGATACAGAGCCCCGTACATACGTTATACATAAATTATGGAAAGAAAACACCCAGACCAATACAAACAAATATGTATGCAATTTTAGTGTGATATTTTTATTTATTAATAAACAAAAAGACTGAACAAAATTGATGCGTGTACTGATAAATGTAATTAACCACATGCAAAGCTTTGTGAATTGCAACAACTATAATTTATTATCCAAGCTCTAAATAATCGCTACTACGAGTAACTGATCATAAAATGTTTTTCCAATCGCTCAAGCTCCCGAGGATCAACCGATAGGTCGGGTGACGTAATCTTGAAATTCTTTTAGCCGGCGCGGAACTTCCGGAAGGTCGGGTGACGCCACGCCTCTTTGAACCGTGTTTACTTTGGCAGTTATAATTCTATATTTATTCGATTCTAAAATATATTCCCAAAAATTTTGAAAGTTGTTTTAATTTGTATCACTTGGATATGATTTGTATTAGAAAGTGCTGTGAGTGTGACGCTTGAACGGAAGGAAGTCAACCTAACCTAACCAACTGCGTATTTCTATACTGTGTAGCCGCGAAAGCTCTTTGGCGCGCTGTCTTCGGCGAAGTATTGCGCGCGCAGATTTTGACAGCGCGAAATACCTACTTTAGCAGAAATACCAAGCCTTAATGCCACTTGTGCCCATAAAAACTTGAGAGATGGTTTTTTTTAATACTCACAAGTATTTTGAAAAAACAATTTTCTATATCCATTTAATGTAGGCGCACACTAGACGACACGCGACAGCGTCAGCTCGACGAATTAGACGCGACGACAGGCTGCAGCTGACATTGTTCAAAGCTTCGCACACTTGGCGTCAGAATCGCAGAGTCGCGACGACAAGCTAATATATGAAATTGACAAGAACAGGCGTCTAATCGCCCAGTGTGCGCCCACACTAAATGGATATAGCAAATCGTTTTTTCAAAATACTTGTGAGTATTTAAAAAGGCATTTTAATTTCTTGTGGGCACAAGTGGCATTAAACTCTCACCGCAATTGAAGCTTACAGAGCTTTAAGGTTTAACGACTTTCCAAACAAATGAAAACTTAAGCTCTAAAATATTGTTGAGATTTGTCGAAGTGAATATTTTCCATTTCTGTAACTTCATAATCACTACAGTATTTAATTTGTCAAACAATTGCCTAAAGCTATAAACTTGTAATTGGTGTTGTTTTGTTATAGTTAAGTCAACTGCTAGTTTATAAATCAATTAATGTTACTTCAAGTCAAACTAAGTTGTATATCTAAGAATAATATTAAGGTAAAATTTTATTATAGACTTACTTCACCGATCAATAATGTTTAGGTTGGCTGGAGTTGTTCTATGTATATCCGGTTGCGTACATAAAATTGTTATTGTGGTGGTAGACATAAGTAAGATGGTGGTAGTAGCTAGCCCTACAAAAATTTGCAGAGAATTTTGCCCCCACTGGCAATCGAGCTCGTATTCTCTGAGTCTAAAGTAGGTTATCCTACCACTAGACCAAATAGGTCTTATGAAGCTATCTGAGACATGGCTTATTAGGTCAATCCATAGCATTGAGGATTTCAAGGCATCCGCAATCGTCCCTGTTAGCTGGGGCACTCATATAGAGTGCCTACGTCCGAGACAGTTAATCAGATCAATCAGCATCCAGGATCTAACAAACGGTTGATCAGTCGGCGTTGCTTTTGCATAACCAGATTAACTGACGTTTGAGGAAATTGACACTGTATAGAGTGTACTTTGTTAATTGTTTGGGTTTATTGTCAGTATTGTCTTAAACCCATAAACAGCTCTATTGGCAAGTCAGTTAATTAGTTATAATATCAGTAATTAATAAGCTTTAAGAACCATACTATAAGAGAAGAGTAAAACGAGTTTCACAAAAACCGAGTCTTCAAGGCCGTAGCACATTTATCAACCCGGAAAGGGAAACTCGATACTTCAACGCACACTTATCCGCACCGTAATGGAAACGCCTCGCTTCGCTATTGACAGCTCGCGAAAGGCAATGACAGCTCGCGAAAGGCGATACGCTGTTGATTCCTTTCCGAGTTGATATGTCTGCTATGACCTTTAGTCAACTTTATTCTAATTTCTGCAAATACGCTAAGAACCGCTTTGACACGTCTTAGTACAAATTTTAACACTGCTACTGCTTCCTTTGTCACGTCCTCAGTCACGTCTCAGTATAGGTACATTAAAACTCTACCACTGCTTTGGGCCAATAAAGTGTTAATGCTTATAGTTCTTGTAACTCACGAAAGTGAATGAGCTTTGTTTGTGTACGTGTAGGTACATGCACAATGCACATGCACAACGATATTGTAATGTCAATCAAAACTTTTGAAAAATAAACATGTAAAGCTCACTCGCATTCGTAAATTGCAACAACTACACTAGTTTTTTTTTTCTCTTTACCTTATCGGTAGACGTCCATCGCTCTTTCTTTCATACACGTGTGTACCTCCGACGTCTCTCGCGAGTCCGAAGTCCGCCACCTTACACGTTCTCTCTTCGGTTATGAGCACGTTTCTTGCTGCTAAATCCCTGTGGATTATCTGGAAATTAAAGAAATTTTCGGTCTTTAAAAACAGAAAGTCAAAAAATCTTGGCCATTTATGAATGCTACTTACGCCCATATTCACAAATATTACTAAGAGGTCTCACAGTGCGCGTGGACGCACAGGGTCACTCACGAACCAGTTACAGAGCTATATTCAACACTATGCGTTCGATTTGTTGCTTCACTTAAACAAGCATCGTTTGTGAATACGGGCGTTAAATATCAGGTAAATACTCGTAAACATCACTACCTATTCTTTTTGTGGTGTACATTATAGAATCACACCTGCTAAAGTAAATTATTATGTAACTAGCTTTTGCCCGCGGCTTCACCCGCGTGAAATTCAGTTTGTCACAGATCGTCATAAATTATAGCCTATATGTTATTCTGGGTTATAATTATACTGTAAAGTTTCATCAAAATCCGTTCAGTAATTTTTGCGTGAAAGAGTAACAAACATCCACACAAACTTTCGCATTTATAATATAAGTAAGATTATTCCTTTGATAGCAGGAAGTTAGTATCATAGAGGTTTCAAAGGTGACAAGATAATTAAGTTATGAATATCTAATGACCCCCATAATAATTAAATACCGTTGAGAACATGAATATATTGTCGATTTATCACCATAATATATCACGCACGCGATGTTATAATAGTGGTACGGGGTAATGCCTCCACTTAGAGCCAAAGCATACGATGCGTTGCGGCGACGGTGCGATACCGGAACGGTGTCGCTGCGTCGTCGTACATAGAGATATCTGTGGCGGGCACATGAGCGGTACGACGCCGGTCACGCGATAAGGCGAAATTTTTCAGCAGCAGCATCAGCAACAAACTTTGCAGCTCCTCAACGCATCGTGTGCTATGGCTCTTACAGTTTGCGACACACCAAGGTAAACATCGTGGCATATTATGTGGCTGTAAATAGTTTGATATGCTTTCAACTGCACACGATAAAATACATGGTGTTTATAGACAGATTAGAAAAAAAAACAGATAACTTCCCTGATACTGCAGGTTGAAGAGAGGAAAAAGACAAAAATTGTTTTATTGGTCTTTCATTTCCGGGATAAGGCAACTACTTAATGATGCTAAAAAGTATCCTGTTTGACCTTGTTTGACTTTGTGCTCTAACTCACCGTTGAAAGTTTTTGCGAACCCAATATTATCTGCCTATCCATTAATCTATTATTACTTAACGCCACTGTGAATTAGCGGTGAGATAGTGAGACTTTTTAATCAGAGATATTTCATCTACATTACGATATGTGAATAAGCTCTACTTACGAGTAGGCTGAGTTGCACCACCTAACTTTAACGGTAACTTATACGATAACTGGTGATTTTTGTAAGGAGTTTTACAGATTTTTGACGTTTGTTAAAGTCAAAATAAGATGGTGTAACTCAACTCTCGCAGAAGGAAGCGGCGGAGAGGGAGCGAGAGGCTTCGGCTGATGCCCTTATGATCCGCCGCCGTCGTCCAGGGCGACGCAGGAGGGTTTACAACCTACACGCTCCTCCTTAGGAGTCTCGACCGCTGGGTATGGGGATGCCCGGCGGGCGCCTTACGAGACCCGTGGCGCCGGCGCACCAGTGTCCAGTGCGCCGTTAGCGGACGACCCGAGAGGAATCACTATTCCCCTCGAAGCTGGAGGGGCTCGCCCAAGAGCGAGCTGTAGCCTGAGACGGAGCCGCGGACGAATGTCCAATAGGACAATAACTCGCGGCTTCGTATCAATGGCCCCGGAGGACACCGTCGGGTTTTAGTGGGTAGGCCCCGCCCTCCCGGCGGGGAGAGTCCCACATAACCCACTGACTGACTGTCCCCATCAGCCAGTGGGCATGCGCAAAGCATTTCGCGACGCAAAAAAAAAAAAAAGTGTTGTATGGTGTGCCATCGTCATAATGTCCATAGTTAGTGCACAGCTAGACACTCCCCTTATACATGTCGTTTTACTGTCTTCAGCATTTCGCTACCAGCTTCTGCTAACGACTCTTCGCAAGTCGTCACTTCACCTGATAAAGAACATCCTACACTACGTTTGCCGAGACGCATTGATGTGATCGTTGGATCACTGTATCTTTCTATCTATTACTACTGCCTTTTTCTACTCACCCCTTTAGAACTAAGGAACTCCATCCCTCTAGCAACTTGGAACGCGAAGTGCGTCAGGTCCCTGGACGTGAGGAACTGGCTTCCATGCGTGTTCCCGTAATGCCGTTCCGCTCTGGAGTCTCTAAGGAACTGCTGCAGCTTGCCTATGCTCACGAACTCCATTATCACTAGGGTTGGCTCCTGGAAAAATAGGAATTTTAGTCATAGATTGCGATCAAATGACTCGCTCACTTTAGGTAACTGATGATATTAAGACGCAAAGTTTCAAATGGTCGAGTCCAAGTCACAAGTAAAGCCGCAAATTCTGCAGCTTAAAATACAGGAATTTTTAGTATTTTCATCGTCATCATCATTTTAGTCACATATTACAAGCCCAGCTATAATATTCTACATTGCCAGGTTAGTAGCGGCGTGCATCCAGCGCATTTCTGCTACCTTTATGAGTCTTTCAATGGGACGAACTAACTTCCTTAATTTAGGTTAATGGTGGCTACCACAATTATGACGTCTACAAAGTTTCCAATGGCTGCGTCCAAGCCACAAGAAATGTACACATTACGTAGTTTATGGTGGTCTTTGTGGCCTTACCGTAGCCACCGTAAGCGCCCGAACACGAATGGGAAACCCTGTCATCATACCTACCCATTGATTAATTGACTCGCCGTAACATTGAGGTCATATTCGAGTGAATAAAACTAGGGGAAAGGGGAGTAAAGTTAGTTTGTAATCCCGCTATTTAAAACTACCTACTCAAAAGTATAGATTTATGTTTTGGGATCAAAACTTTTAACTTTACGTAAGCAAAGTCAAGGGCATCCGCTGGTTCGGGTAGAATAAAATATTCGTACTCGACAATTAAAAGATTATATAACGTACGGGCCTGGAAAGATAGCGCTAATAGGGTCAAAGGATTAGTTGTGATGGGTCTGCAGAAGTTATTTTATGTTGGAATAAAATTTCAGAAAAAGGGTTTATTCGAGCAATAGATAATATCATTTAATACAGTCAAGTAAGGACTTTCGCTAATGCGATGGACAGACCAGATCAGGTCCGCTTTGGTTGACATCTGCACGAGAGCATTGAGTTGACCAACAGGGAAAGATGGCGAGATATCATTAGGTAAGCAACATCAGCCTAAAATAAATGAAATCCACTGCTAGCCTTGAGGTATTTGATCTTCGAGCACGGTCTAGAGGTTTAAACGCCAAGATGAGTCTTCATGTACTATAATAATTTAGGAATACAAAAAAGAATAGAAAAAAGTTTATTGCGCTACTTTTTCTCAATACATAGGGACTAGGCCACTTATTGCCCAGAAGCAGTGGTTTCTAGGATTAAAGCAGATCTAGATTATTCATACGCTTCATAAAAGTAAATTTTCAGGAAACAAAATTTAATGATTTTTATCAGTTTGTACAAATCTCACCTTTTCCGTGCAGCATCCAATAAGTCTGACCACATTTGGATGCGTTCCTAGATTCTTCATCACGATCAACTCCTGTAATAGATCGGTCTTCTCTTTCTCGGACGCGTTTTCTTTGAGCGTCTTCACAGCCACGATTTGTTCACCTTTTTTCCCTGAAATCAATTATGATACTTATAATATTAACTATTTAAAGATCAAAATTGAATAAAATGAGGAACGTGAGATAATTCTGCTACGGCTGACCTTTAAAAGTGGAATTTTCTTATTAATCACATTTATAGAATTGAATGTTCCTAATTCTTCGGATAAATTTGATTTCAAATATTCTAGATTTCAGAGCCTGAAATACCAGCCTATATTTAGTTAGTATTTCGCCGAAATCCATTTGGAAATATATAAAGCACTAACTAGAGCCAAATTATCTAGACCATAATAAATTAATTTGTTAGCTAATAATTACAAATTGCGTGGGTAATTTTTATTAGTTAATAACACAATTATAGAGTAAACCTAACTATAATATTTTTTTATAGTAATGTCCATTCTTGGCTTCATTTATTAATTAAAGTTTAAATTGTATTACATTCATAATTTAATCACTTTATTATAGACATTGAGGAAAACATTAAAATTGCGTACAAATATTTGGTTCGTCAAGGAAAATTTTGTGTGGGAAAAAGATTTCCCCAAAGTTCGGAAGTATTGTGGATTGTTTTTACACAATAACAAGAATTTTGTATACGATTATTGAATACACGATTTGGGAGGAGCGACGTAATATTTTATGTGTAAATTCTTCTTTCTTACAAGTTGAAATATGTGTAGGTTAAAACGTAGAAGGAATAAATCAGAGAGAGGTATTATAATGTATAACGTTATAATTGTATAACTAGTAGTGGATATTGATCCACTACTAAATTCCGATGTGCAAAGCACACAGAGGCATTACGGAATCTAGTCAAAAATTTCCAAATACACTCAACATCAAATAAACCGCACCTTCCGCGACGCGAACTTTAAAGATTTTCTTCTGACACAATCATGGTGCCCCAACAATATTGGTGTTATTTGATGAAGTCGCATGAAAATGGATTTCTATTGTGTCTCGATTCGTTGATACTTTAAGAGTGAGCTTCTCGTTTAAACGAGTTGGCATTTCCTAGGGTTAGATTAGTAAGCAAAACGTCTTCTACGCATTTTCTTTGTCTCAAGACATTTTCAGGCGGCGACATTTCACGCAAGTATTTCGGCCAACGTGATATTAACCGGAGGGTGTATACACCTCACTGTGATCCATTTTTATTATGATTTGGGGTGTGTTTAAGTGTTCCTTAACTGCGGACATAATAGCGGAACAGAAGGCCAGATGTCGCGTACGAGTAGCCACATATTGTTGTTATGTGGCTTTATTTTGTCACGCCCATGATTTAAGCAAGCCTTTTGTCTTTATGGTGGCCTTAGAAGGCGACATATAGGTAAAAAATTTTAGGTAGAAACCCGGCCAAGTGAGAGTGAGCTCGCGTGCAAATGGTTCCATACAAATTCAATAAGGAAAACCTTTCAAAGTATTCCCTTACCTAGAGCTAAAAAAAAGCTCCTCCGGAATTGCAAGCAAACTAATGATAGAGCTTATAAATCACTTTCAGGATCAGTAACCAGTTTTTCGCTCTTTTACGAGTATAGTCCTACTAATATTATAAACGCGAATGTTTGTATGTTTGTTACTCTTTCACGCAAAAACTACTGAACGGATTTTGATGAAACTATACAGTATTATTATTTATAACCCAGAATAAAATATAGGCTATAGGTTATGACGATCTATGATAAACTAAATTTCACACGGGTGAAACCGCGAGCAAAAGCTAGTTTAGAAATAATCGAGAGAGATCACTTATCGTTTTCACCCTGTATACTAGTATATGCCATTGTGCTATTCGGCTTACTATCCACTACATTGTGCAGCGAACCCTCAAAAGGCTACTTACGAATTTCGGTCAAACGAATTTTCTCATCAGGGGATTAAAAGTAGCGGAAAATGGTGGGCAAAAAATAGGCACAGAGAGCTGTTCATTATTTTGTATGTACTCATACAGAGGACAGCCCATCATAGTAAGCATTGTGGACCTTTATGTAGTTAGTTTAGGTTCTATTTTAGAACAAATTGTATGGATATGCTGTCGACTATAGATAATATTATATGTATAATATAAATAATATTATAATAAAACAGCTATTAGGACCTCTGAACTCGGAACAAAAGTATCTGCGACTAATTACCTCCGAACACAGGAATATCTTAAGACAACCCTTGTAAGGACTATTTTGCTTTTGCCTAATGTCCTGAAAATGATCCTAAAGACCTACAGCTAAGTTGAAGAAATTCCCAAGTAATTTTCGTCAAAATGAAGATGACCTTTCATTACCTAGTTGATTAGTGGTAACAGAAGAAACAACGCTAAATTTAGCAGGGCGTGGACTGGACTGTTAACCATCTTTTTTATACGTCTGGCTAGAAATTGACTAAGTTTATCTTTAGTTAATTCCGGTAGCTTGATTGCCTACGAAATATTCTTCTTTCTCAAACCCGAGATGATTGTTAATAATGAAAAGAACACGGAGTTATTTTTAGAAATGTTCCTAGTCAGGCTTTTCGGTATTCTAGAAAACTAAATTAATTGGCAGGAAAAATTCCTCCAAGTCTAGCCGTCTTCCAGATAAAATAGCCTAGCAACCATGCCACTTATAACAAAGCATTTTTATTTAAAAAATCATAAAGTAAAAGAATACCAGCATAATGAGCTAATTTATTAGCAAAAATTAATTAACACTATTAGTTTTACAACCAATCATGAACTTCTAAACAAGACTCTTGAAACTAATATTCCTTTTATTTGGAGTAGCTTTTGCCTGCGGCTTCGTTCATCAAAATTCTTTCAAACTTTTGCGTTTTTAATAATAGGTAAAAGTTGAGGAAGTAACTTTTTCTTGGTAAACATACCTACCTATATGAAAGCTTTCGTTAAAAGCATAAATATTATTCCTATTTTCCGATGCCTCAAAATTTTGATAACGGGTACATTTTATGGTTCCCGAGAAAAGAGTACTAATTATTTTCGTGAACAAGTAGGTAATTAGGTAGGTATCTCATAATCATTATTGGGGGGAGGTCTTTGTCCAGCAATGGACGTCATTTGGCTAAAACGAATTAGTGTCCGACCGAAACTAGTTCTACGACCGAAACCGAAACCGAAAACGAATTTCGGCAACGGTGTCTATTTCGGCCGAAACCGAAACCGAAACCGAAACTTCCTTACAAGGCTCATATTTTTAGGGAAAAATAAAGAAAACGTTATTATAATCAGTCAGTTTTTATTGATTTCTCTTTAAATTGCATTAAAATTTAACTTATAAAGCGCCTTTTTACTCTAAAAGGTATCAAATTATGTATTAAAAAAACCGGCCAAGTGCGAGTCGGACTCGCACACCGAGGGTTCCGTACAAACCTGCAAGGTTTACAAAGTTCGTTCATTACGACAATCGAGTCATAACTATGGTATTTTTATTGCAAAATGAAATTCATAACATTACAATGGGGAAAGTAACTACTTAAAAGGAGAATGCCCAAAAGTGGTATCGCTCGAAATCTAATTGTACATTGAGGGTACCACACCGTAAATTCCTTTCTTCATTTGTAATGATTTGCGAAAGTAGTAAGAAATTGTAAAACCTCCGGAATAAAATCCGATTTTAATAAAAAGTATTGTAACAATGAGCTGCAATCAGCAACACCTATCACCGAGCAACGACACTACGTAGTTCGCACGGTTGTCAATAGATGGCGCTGTTCGTAGTTAGCTCGCGGTATCATTTGATTTTTTCCTGTCCTTAAGTAGTCAGGGCTAACCACAAATCCCTTTCCCCTTGCAAAATGGTATAAATAACATTGGTATGCACGCAAGATTATTTTGTGTTTATATCTGATCCTTATCAAATAACGCTAGCTTTGGCGTAGCTAGGGTTTTTTTTTAGGCAGACACTATGTAACTATCTACAAATATAAAACAAGTATTCTAAGGTAAAACCTGTAGCTATGCCAATGGACACCATTCATTTCACTTAAACCAAAATTACGTCAAAGTCCGGAGTTTTATAAAAAAAAAATTTGCGGTATGATTATTTTTTATTTATTTATTTTTCCTATATTTGCATTATAGGTAGGTACCTACCTCAGCGTTTTGAATTTTTGCGTTGATTTAGAATTTCTCACGGTTTAGAGGCAATTAGATTTAAGAAGTGTTTGATATGAATTTCAACTTTAATATCTCTACGCGTTCATGTGAAAAAGGGTAGGTAGTAAGTTTATAATTATTAAAAAAATATTTTATGTCATGTAAGCAAAAATAATATTTTAAATTTTATATAACTTCAAATTTATCATTTTCGCAATTTTTCCTTTATCTGTACTATATAACGTTGCTTCGTGCCGAATTTCAAGATTCTGAGTTCACAGGAAGTACCTTGTAGGTTTTGATTCCCTAGCGTGTGACGGAAATTCGTCTAAGGTGTCGGTATAAACTGCTGTATCTTTTGATCGCGTTAACTTAGAAGTTTGATTTTTTTACTTCTTAAAGGGACAATAGATCTAGGTATTTGGTATAAATTTCAATTTGATACCTTTATTCGTTCGTGAGAAATAAGGTAGTAAGTTTCATTTTATTAAAATATTTTTATTATATTATATAACTAAAAAAATGTAATTTTCGCAATTTTTCCTATATTTGCATTATATGACAATGCTTTATGCCAAAGGACATTGTCAGAAACCGCCTAAAAAACCGCCCAAAAACATTAACCCATCATAATTATTTTCTATTTTTTTTAATACATTAAGCACCCTTTCGTTCTAATGGACACTTAAGCATTGAAAAATTAAATAAATAAGTCTTTTAACGTTTATTCTATAATACTATTACAACTTCCGGACGTTTTGGTGCGTGGCATGGTCTAAAACCTATCAAGTTCCTTAATTTTTGCCGATAAAATCTGTATAGTTCCAAAATACTGGACTGTCCTATCGATGACATTGACAGTGGGGCGCCACCGTCAATACCGGATCGCTGGTTCCGATTTTTGCCATGTTGGAAACCATATAGTTGAACGATGGTAGCGCCCCCCTGTCATTGAGTTTGGTGGGACAGTTCAGCGTGGGTCATCTATACGAGGCATTACCGTACTTTATTGCTGGGAGTCCATGTATAGTGATGTTCCTGCGGCCATCATAGACTATAAAATATCGATTTTGAAAATAAAATAAATCGATTAAACTGCTTTGAAGACTAGATTTGCGTTAAAAGCTAAAAAGATATTGACACTATTACAAGAAGCTATTTAAAGTGTCCAACTGGTCGAAGGTCGTAAATAAAATAAAAATAATTAGGACCATAAACTGATATTCATGGTATCATAACTGTAAAAGTGTCAGAATCCGATGTTGAATCCAATGCCAGTTGAAGTGAGAGAAACATTATATCAACCTAGTATAGTTGCCAGTCTCTCTTAATCTATGCCAATGAGGGTTTTCGCGATTGAAAAATCCGCCAGATGGCAATACGTAGACGTGAGGTCCAAATGCTGCATGATCTCAGACTAAGGATAAAATAGACTTGCCAGCCGCGTACACCCCTGTGAGACAGACATAGAGTACATTCAAAATTTGGGGTAGCCATGTTTGAAAATAAACTCCCCAATTTTTAAGTTTATCCTAATATGAATATGAGAAGATTTGACAACATTTAATCATTTAATACAATAGGCATACAGGAATAAAACGAAAATCATTTAAAAATAAAAATATTTATTACACGCAGATTCAAATATTATTATTGGCAGAATGTTCTGTTTAGAGGATAAATTAAATCAAAATTATCTTTATTTGTATACATACACTAATTAAATTAGTACTTACAAATTGTCAATTAATGCTCTAAGGAGCCTATACATGTCTCATTTTTTTTTGCCCTACCAGCCACTCTACACATTTTCTTATTGACATTTCATCAAAGCACAAACTGCATAACAGTTTTTTCGAAATATTATTTTTTGCAATTTTTTCTATAGCTTGAAGAGCTTCAGATGAAAATCCTGGTTCACCATCTACAGTTGAATACCAACGTACTAATGTACGTGTATGGGGCAGGCAAGTTTTAAAATGCTGGCGCACATGATTATAGGCGCGTGGACTGATGAAATGAAGATTTAAAGCAAATTTTCGCACTTCGGGTGAAAATTTACTTTTGTTTGGCTTAATGAAGTCCGAGCCATTATTAAGCACAGAAAGTAAATCCGCTGCTTCCTGGTTGATGAATCGCTTTGTTTTTAAATTTTCTATAATATCAGTCAATTCTGCATTTTTTTTACAAGTCTTCGAGTCTTTGATCTCAATGCGGCTATTTTTTTCTTGCGGTTTTCAGCTATTAACGTTCTTCTTTGTAAATTCATTGTCAGCTTTAACTTTCTTGGTGTCATCGTGTCTGCTAGATTATTTGACTGCAAAATAAAAAAAGATGAAATAAGTTGAGGGATTCGCAAGACCGCAACTCAAGAAAATAATTTCTCAAGCTCCACCTAGTAAAATTATTTATTTAACAAGATATTACTTACTGCTTGAATATCGCATTCCATGGGTAAAACTTCGGTAGTTTCGCTAGATGAAGCTTTGTCACAATGAACTGGTACATCCTGCAAAATAAATTTATACAGGAAAAACTTTATATCTAAATAACTAAAAAAATGTTTGAATAAAGATAACAAAAATAGTAAGTATACTCGAGGTCATTTATGAAGACCCAACGCGACGCTGTGAGAATAGTGAATTAAAAGCGTTATTATTTACATAGGTATGCATTGAGGCTTTCTAAACTTACATGAACGGCTAATGTTGGTATTGAATAATTTGCCAAATACATTTTCTGCTGCTTTTTCTGAAAGCAACCAGCTTGAAAATGGACAGAACACATGCGAGTGTGCTGAGTGGGCTGCCAATTTTGCCGTCCAGTCACTGCAATCCAAACACTTCGTGAAGTCTTGTCCTTTGAGAATCTATAAAAAATAACAAGAGTCATAATTAATTTAAATAATACCTAACTATCACTCCAAACCAATTAAGTTCTATCTATCAAATAAAATTCCAATAAGTTTTCTATGTTATAAATTCAGAAAGTGTTACATGTAAAATGAACATATTTGCGGAAATAAAAGGCTTATTATTATTATCAAATTAAATTATTAAACGATTTCTTAGTCAAATTTAAATTACCCTTTAAATCGGGAACTTTTACCCTTTTGTATTATGGTATCCCTGAAAGGATAATAATCCGGCTAAATTTAAAATACTCAAAAAATGGCTGCCTTTATCGTCATAGCTCTCCGAATTGGGCCATAGACGACCTCTTATTATTGGTCAGGTATTAATAGAAATACATTTTTCAATTCAATTTACAATAGTCTTCTTTTTACCATTGATATTATGTTGTTATAAAGGATTAAAGATCAATACACTTAAATAAAGGTAAACCATGAGAAACATAATATAAAGGAGGCTTACTTACGTGTGAAATGTTATGTATTCACATTTTCGTTGAGTACGGTTTTTACAGCCAATTACGCTACAATTTACCATTTTTAATTATTAGAAGAATCACTCGGCAATCCCTAAAACACTTCACATTAACAAAATGTCTTTTTATTTAATTCAGTTTCACAATCGTTTTGCACACGCGTCCTTTGTTTGCCCCAAACAAGTTTGGGCAGTGTTGCCAGTCGGGTCTTGTCAGAAATTACCAGAAATATAAAAAAATGTAACCTTTTTGAATAAAAAGTAACCTTCATACGGGGGGGGGGGGGGGGGGGTGCGGAGCGATTGTGTAAGGTTGTTCATGGATGGTTCATGTTTACCTAAATTCGAAATTTTGACCATTCCATGAAGACCGAAAAGTGACCGGTCGTATAAAACCGTTTCATGGATTTGCGTTTTATTATCAAAAAAACATTTGCTAAAACTCATTGTCTTTAACAAATAATAAATCAAATTCATGTTTAAATGCACTTTATGACATAATTTTTAAATTGTCACTATTAATATTTTTACTGAATAACCTGTAAAAGTTAATTCTACAATTTCTGAAAAATCACCTAAAAGTAACCTTTTCATTAGTGTAACCTAAAAGTAACCAATGCAGTTCAAAAGTAACCTAAAAGGTTACAAAAGTAACCTTCTGGCAACACTGAGTTTGGGGCAAACAAAAATTACCTATGTACGCAGAAAGGGACAAAAAACAATTTGTGCGTCTCTGTCACTCTTATTGATTGTTGTATATAACCATCAGGTTCTACCTTGCTAATAATAATTACATGTCAGCCCCTTGTGCATGATTGGTTATTTTTGACATGACATTGACAGATATGTCAAAATCCACCAATCATGCAGCATTTGGACCTCGCGTCTACGTATTGCCATCTCGCGGATTTTTCAATCGCGAAAACCCTCATTCATAGCACATGTATAATAATAGACCAAATGAACTTTTATAGATTGTGAAAGAGAAGATAAAGATTTTATTATTTTATTAAAATCTTGCCACGAGGTAGTTTTTCAGTAGAAACCAGGATTGGATAATCGCTACAGGCAAGTATCAGAACATTTTATAAATATTTTTAATCGATTATATCCTTGTGAATCGTTTTAATAAATTGTCATTTTACTTTTTCAATTAAAACTTTTTCAATGCCTAGTCTTGTCAAACTGTCATAATGTCAACAAATTATAAATGTCACGTCAGTTGACTCAATTTCAGTCTTCTGTGCGTTTATTGTATTTTTATTTCAATGAAATAGTGCTAAAGGGTTAGTACTAAAAGTGAAAGCCTTTTTTCAGAAAGAAAACCAATGTGGTGCCCTTATTATTCATACTGTTTGAAAGTTACAAGTCAGTCAGTGATACAGAGTTGCCGACATTATAACTCCGTAGTGATACCATACCAAAGAAGAAGTTTTCCTAAACACACACACTTGTGTTATTTTTATATGTGATCAAATAAAAAGGATTTGCTCAAATGGAATAACTTATCCCAAGAGACCGAATATAAAAAAAAACCTCTCCATAGAAATTATCACCATCACGAGGATGTGAATTTTTTTGAGAATTTGATATTGGTCCTGTAAGAAAAGTAGTTGTATTTCAGTAGTAGAATCAACCCTTCTTGTTTCATCAGCAAGAGTATAAAAACGCCCTGTAGGTAGGTATTATTAAGCTGAAGAGTTTGTTTAGTGTCAAAGACTGTCACACAGTGTAACTTAAATTGGCATATTATGATAATGAACATAAAAACTTAAATAAATATTTATGTTAATATTTTTTGTATTTATTTATTTTCCCAAAGCTTCACAGTGACAGCTGAAACAGCAATACTGTTGTAAAACTAAACTTGGAACAAACTGTTACAAATATTTTACAAATTAAAATAAAACCGCATGTTGCTTTACTTTCTCGTATAGGTAATAAATGTAATTAATGGCTAGATTATTAATGTTACTTTGTTACCCTCAATAGTGAGGAGATCTTATAAAATGGTAACCCTGATTTTCATTGTCATTCAAGTGCTCTTTCTTCGCATAGGCTTCTGTGATTTGGCTAAGGGCCACACACATTGCGATAACATTATGCGACATTGATTTGACAGCAGCGGAGTGAAGTCTTGCGACTATGCAAAATGATACCCTGTAATCGTAGCGTATATAGACATAGACGGGGCGGGGCACATAGCTCGTAGAGCTGATGGCCGCTGGGGCAGGAAAGTTCTTGAGTGGCGACCACGAGCCGAAAGACGTAGCGTGGGCAGGCCTCCCACTAGGTGGACCGACGATCTGGTGAAGGTCGCGGGAGGTGCCTGTATGCGAGCGGTGCAGGATCGGTCTTCGTGGAAATCCTTGGGGGAGGCCTTTGTCCAGCAGTGGACGTCTTTTCGGCTGAAACGAACGAACGAACGATACGTATTACCACTATTTACCAGACATTACTATTTATTGCATACTCGCCGGATTACACGTAGGAGCACGCGCGTTACAGCTTCGGCCTTGCATTATTATAAGATCTTGTTCCGCCCTTTTACGAACTTCCTCCGTGAGGATATCCCCGCCGAATTCTATGATGAACCTATCAAAAGTCATATTCTGCAATGTCAACCCACCACAAGGTGGACCGACGACCTGATAAAGGTAGCGGGAAGGCGCTGGATGCAGGCCGCTACCAACCGTGCGATGTGGAAGTCATTGGGGGAGGCCTATGTTCAGTAGTGGACGTCCTGTGGCTGAAATGATGATGATGATGATGAAATGAATGAAAATGACAAATCTTCGAACGTGTATAATACCGTGCCAAAGTAATCATATAATTTTGGCACCTTAATAACTATTGCCGTTTTTGTTGTAAAGATCATGCAGCGCTACTTGCGGATATTATTGGAAAGAAAACTATGTGGGCTCTAGATCTGAAGCCGCTTTAACGAACACGAAGTGCTCATACAATGCGGCGTATTTTCTTCCAGTCTTTAGTCAGGACTTTAGTCGAATTAAAACCCCGGTTGAACGTGATATAGCCGCACTAGAATACGATGCTTTTTTGCATAATCGCAAGACTTCGTTCCAGTGTCGACCGAATGTTATCACGATGTATGTGGCCCAGGGGTAGAGATTGCAAATATTCGATAGTTTTCTATTTCGAATATTCGAATATTTTTTCAGTGATATTCGAATATTATTCGAATATTCGAATACTTTCAAAAAAAAAAAAAAAGTACTTAAATTATCAATGCTTTATTGCTGGTTTTATTGCTTTAGGAACTATATTTTAACTATTTAACAATATAGTTTTTAAAACAGTTATAAAATTCTCATCATCATCATTTCAGCCATAGGAAGTCCACTGCTGAACATAGGCCTCTCCCAATGACTTCCACAATGACTGGTTGGCAGCGGCCTGTATCCAGCGCCTTCCCACTGCCTATATGAGGTCTTCGGTCCACCTTTGTGGGTGGACGTCCCACGCTGCGCTTTTTGGTACGTGGCCTCCACTTCAGAACCTTGCTGCCCCTTCGGCCATCATTTCAGCGTACTATGTGATCTGCCTATTGCCACTTCAGCTTGCTAATCCATCGGGCTATGTCAGCGACTTTAGTTCGTTTACGGATCTCCTCATTTCTGATTCAATCTCGTAAAGAAACACTGAGCATAGCCCTCCCCATAGCACGCTGTGCAATTTTGAGCTTATTTATAAAGCCTATTGTAAGAGGCCACGTTTCCGAGCCGTGTGCCATCACTGGTAGAGGTAACACACTGATTGAAGAATTTCGTGTTTAGGCACTGAGTTTGGACGAAAAGATGTTGTAAAGTTTCCCGAACGCTGCCCAGCCGAGTTGGATTCGACGATTTACCTTTTTCTTGAAATTTAATCTACCTAGCCGAATCGTTTGTCAGAGGAAGACATACTTGTCAACACAGCACAACAGTCTCGAGAATCAAGCTCCAACCGAAACATGGACGTTGGACCTAATCTTCGTTTTGTCCATGTTCATCCGAAGGCCTGCCTGTTGAGAGACTCGATTCAGGTCTTCGAGTATTGTGCCGAGGTCTTCAAGCGATTCTGCCATGACCATAATATCGTCAGCAAACCGAAGCTGAGTGATGTATTCGCTATTGAAAGGTAATTATGCCTAATCCTTTCCATTCAAAGAGCTTGAAAGCGTCTTCCAATGCAGCGGTCAATGGTTTCGGAGATATAACATCTCTCCTCGAAATATACCACCTCACGCCTCGCTGCAGAGGAATCGCCCTCGTGCTCTGCTTCTGTACTCGGCTCGACATGGTAGCGTTTCTGTACAGGCATTTCAGTATCTCGATATACCGATAGTCAATACGGCACCGCTAAAGAGACTGCAGCACTGCCTAAGTATCGATCGAATCAAAGGCCTTCTCATAGTCTAAGAAAAGCATCACCACGCTTCTATCCCATGCCTCTGGCGTTGTTCCTTAGAGTAAGACGGAACGAGTTTCGGTGTTCCACCCGCGTTCAGAAGCTCCCAAGCGTCATCACTCGGTGCCTTGCTGTTCTTTAGCTGTTTGAGAGCCTTCCTAATCCATCTCGTATAGGCTGATATACGGGATGTCTTTGGTATAGTGTCGCGTTAACCTATTCGATCTCACCCAGAACCTCGGCTTTTGTTGACGTTACCGTCCGCCGTCTTCAGCATCGTTAGCTGACTTTGCTCAATAGTTGTCTCTTTAAGGTAATTTGGAACCTTGGTTTCGCAAGACAACTTAGTGTTCACCAATGAAGTCGGAAGCATCAATGACTAGTTCTTTTAGTTGATGATATGTATTTGATGCCTCCGACCACATTTGCAAACACTAAGTTGTCTTCGTTATATCTTTTCTGTTAATTTTTTTAATATTCGAATATTCGAATACATGTTAATTTACTATTCGAATATTAAATTTGGAATCTAAATTCGAATATTCGAATATTCGAATATTCGATTGCAACCCCTACCCAGGGGTTACCGTAGCCGCTAAGGTTTGAAACTTCTTGCTTAAAATATTGTAGTCTTTGGCATAGACTACGACGGTAGTCATGGAGATAGGAGTTTGTTATCTCGTGTCAGATGTAAATGGTGAAAAGAAAACTCATGATTCGTGTTATTTTTATGCAATATGTAGGTATTTTATAAAAGTGGAACCCCGAGTGATCTCCAAAACCCATTCTATTATTATATACGATTCGGCTTCGATATCTATAATACAATAGGAGTTTATTTCATGTGTCAGATGACAAGGGTGGAAACAACCTACGATTCATGTTGTTTATTTACGTGCAATATGTGGGCATATTATAAAAGTGGAATGCCGAGTTGTATTTCTAAAACTTGTTCTATTTTATTTTATACTATTTGGCTGCGACTCGGCGTGACGACAATACAAAACATTTTTCGCGAATAGGTGTTCATACATTCACACAATACATTAGACGCCATGTTGTCATAAACGACATATTATAAAATCGCTGTGATTTAATATTCTTAATCATTAATTTTATGGCAAGTGTCCATCAGGAATCATTGTTCTTACACACAGAATCGTATTATTTCGCTTTCGGGTAGTAATATGTCAAAATTGTTGGTTCTTAGGCGAACAATGTATGGAGAACGAACATTGTCCTTTCAAGATTCTGAGTTTACGGGAAGTATCCTGTAGGTTTTGATTCCTTTGCGAGTGTCGAAAATTTGTTGAAAATATCGACATAATCGGCTGTATCTTTTGATTGGCTTGGCTTAGAAGTTTGATATTTTCACAGCTTAAAGGGACAATAGACCTGAGTATTTCATGTGAATTTCAGCTTGATACGTTCACGCGTTCTTGAGATAAAGGGTCTTGACAGAAGGACGGACGGACAACAAAGTGATCCTATAAGGGTTCCGTTTTTTCCTTTTGAGGTACGGAACCCTAAACAGAAAAAGAAGGATTTATAGTCTAGATTTTTAGGGTTCCGTAGCCAAATGGCAAAAAACGGAACCCTTATAGATTCGTCATGTCTGTCTGTCCGTATGTCACAGCCATTTATTTCCGAAACTATAAGAGCTCTACTGTTGAAACTTGGTAGGGAGATGTATTCTGTGAACTCCATTAAGATTTTGATGCAAAAATAAAATAATAATAATAAATATTGGGGGCTCCCAATACTTAGAACTGAAACTCAAAAATTTTTTTTCATCAGACACATCCGTGTGGGGTATCTATGGATAGGTCTTCAAAAATGATATCGAGGTTTCGTTAGTATCTACTGTGTACTTGCCACTTGAATACCTTGGTGATAAATACTAAAATGAACTTTGAAACTCTGAATCCATAATATTATCACCAATGCACTATAGTCATTACTAACTACCTAACTAATGTTTGTTTACGTATAGCATTTGCGAACCAAAAATATTTTTTTTGATGTTTACTACCCGCTCTTATGTAATAACGACATAAAACGAGATAAAACTTACCAAATTCAAAATAAATCACTCGAAAACTCGCCACCACAACAAAACAAAACTAACAGCAAACAAACAAGCGAGCGAATCACGACATTGGCTCTGATCGGATTCATTCACTCTTTCAACGCGCCGAACATGACCGATAACAGCGCGGAAACTCCCGAATGCACATTCGGTTTCGGTAGTAGTTTCGGCAAGTTTGCCGCCGAAAACGAAACTAAACCGAAACTCGTGTTTTTACCGAAACTCAACCGAAAACGAAACCGAAACCGAACATTGGGTCGGACACTAAAACGAATATAATAATCATCCCCACATTTTACAATACAATTCAAAAACATGAACTAGAATTTTTGTAACAATTACTGGCATCCATACTCTTTTATTAAGCTCAGTTGCACCACCTAATTTTGATCGTAACTATAACGATAACCCGTATTTTTAGGAGTTTGACAGATTTTTGACGTTTGACAAAGTTAAAGTATGATGATGGTGCAATCCAGCCTAAATCATTATGGGCTGATTTTACCATCGTCGGTTAACTTTTAACTGAAGAATAAGTTTGGCACATTGACAGTTTCAGTATAGGAAATATATCAAAATGACAAGTTTATTCTTCAGTTAAAAGTTATCCGACGATGGTAATCAGCCCTTAGGATCCAGCGAAAGTAAACATAGGATAGTACCACAGATGTCTCAGCCAGACTTAACTCGTAAATACCTAACTTCGCAGACAGTTAAACTGCTACATTTACTCAACGGACCTAATGATATTGGACATTTGTAAGTAATTTTGTAAGATCAGGACTCAAGAGATCAAGTTTCAGTGAAGCTGGACGTAGAATGGATTGATTAAATTGAAGTTTTCTAAATAAACTAAATGCAGACAACATCATATCAAACTGATGTGGCATCTTCTGTCACTGTAATTTTTTTTTAAGATTATTAGTAATTTGTTAACTTATACAAAATACTCGAGTTAGCTCCTCGTACTAAGCTAAATATGCTTGTATCAGGAGTGAGCTCACCACAATAGTCGGCGGCGGGGACCGAACCCGCGTTCCCCGGATCACGAGTCGGCCAGTCCGACCCCTTCTTCACCGTTCGACTATCGTGGCTTCTTAACGAATAAGAAGAAGAAGATCTAAATTACAAAACTACTAATAAATAAGCGAATCTGATAGCTCACCATCAATATCTATAGCCTGAGCTCTGAACACCTGGCCGAAGGCACCTTCTCCGATGATATTGAACACTCTCAGGCGATGTCGCGGGAATTCCCACTCATCTGGAGGCTCCTCTTTGGTGATCGTAGTTTCTTCGGAATGCTGTAAATCCAAAACAATACTGATGAGGTTTTCTGATGATGAAATTCTTTAAATTAAAGTCCGTAAGCATAATAAAATTATTTTGATGATATACGTATAAGTTAGTTGTCATGAAATAGAATATGGACATTTTATGAAGCAAATAAAAACAGTATAATCCCCAAAGAAATGTAATATGAAATATTGCGGTTTCGTGAGAAAATGTTATTTTAAATTAATGAGAAGCAAATACATACTCGTAAATACGGTAAAATGCGAAATAATGATAATTTCGAATTCAAAATTAGAAATTCAATACAAAAATTTAAATAAATATGCAATTAAATAAATTACTCGTACAAATATTTGCTAAGATCAATGAATTACATAAAGTTATCAATTTATAACTCTAAGACATTGAATGATAAGCATTTGAAAAAGTATCCAGGCCAAAACTGACCTGCAAGTGATTGTTGTCCCAAGACTCGTATCTATTCGAGTAAGTCCGCGGTCGGTTCCACAAGTTTATCGAAGAATCTTGGAGGACTATACCGCTCGAATCTTTGCTCTGTGGACGACAGAGATTAGTTAATAATAGGCTGTTAAAGAGTTCAGTAGTTTCATGACAGTAGAAACTCCACAAACTATAGTTCATTAATCAATTATTTTTATAGGAAACGCAAATTTGAATGGTTAAAAAAATAATTCTGAACTTCACGAAGCGCTACTTTGGTGTGGCACTGCTCATCGCTTTGGTTTCGTTTACTGATTTAAAGCTTTCAAACTCTAGTCAGTAACGGTATAATGTTAGTCTAGCCAGAGTTACGCCTGAACACACATGGATGAACTAAAAAGTAATTATCTTTACAACATTAAAATTTAACGATTCTAAGAATAAATAAAACTTTCGAATGCAATTTTTAAAACGCTTTTACTAAGTCACGAATCAATAGCTGGGATTGTATCGTTACTCAAATCATGCATGACGAACGTTTCTCTATTCTTTGAAACACTAAAAAACAGTTTAATGATGGCTGAAATCAAGTAAAAAAGATTTTACATTCCAACTTACCATGTCATCTTTTTTCGATTTTGTTTTGGTGGAATTGTTCTTTCTCCACACAAAAACTATGACAGCAACCACAATGACCACAAGGCCTCCGATCGCGATAACAGGTATGACTGCTAACGGTACATCGTTTCCTAGTGGCTGTTCATCACTTGGTTCAGATATATTACTAGTGCTGTGTCCTTCGTTGTCTAACTTCGTGAACTTCTCAGTGACGTTGTCTGTTCTTTTAGGTGGACTATTAGTTGTGACTGTTGTTGTATCAGGTACAGTTGTCGGTACTTCTATAATTTTCTCCGTTGCTTTGGTTGTGCTTTGCGTAGTTGTAGGGTACTTTGGTGGCGGCGGCAGTGATGGCAGTTCTAAGCCAGGAAACTGGTGCGATGTGCCAGGAAACGGCAGGTACGGAGGTGGATGGGGTATCGGTCTCTGGCCCAAACTGTTAGTTATTGTTGCTAACACTTCTGTCCGTTGAGGTATAAACCCATCGAATGCTGTCACCCATAATGAGTAGGAACAGTTTTCCTGTAACAAAAAATTCGTAATTGAATTCAGTTATATGTTATTATCATCATAATTGTTCTCTGTTTAATTGTTCTCTGAGTGAATTCGTAAGAGCCGCAGTTTTTATTGTTAGTTATAAGTAGTTAGTGTAAGTAGATACAGTGTACCTGCCTACAAAATAATTTATGCTATCGCATTAGGTTATTGACCTGTAAAGATAGTTTAAGTTGGTGAAAATAAATAAATAAATATTAAAAATTTTAGCCTATACTAGTCTACAGCTGATAAACCTCCTCGAACACGAGCTCCAATTATTGCCATCTATCTTTTTAGATTCATTGTTGGTTCATACTGCAGGGAGGTGTAAGTTCTAGGGAACTTTTTACAAGTGCCATTTTTTAAGCTACAGCTAATTTTATGACAAACTCCTCAATAGACTTTACCTTATCTTTAAGCGTATCGTTGACAGTGACCACTCCAGTCTGCGGATCGATGGTGAAGGGGGCTGGAGGCCCAGAGGTCTCCAAGCCGAAGGTAACATTCTGGTTCCAAGTCCGTTCCCTGTGGACCCTCGTGACGACGGAGCCCACAGGGTCTGTGGACATCGCAAACCAGTTCCGATCCACCCTGGTGATGGCTGGGATGTTGAACTCTGGAGAGAATTGAGCTGATGCTGGAAAGAGAAAACAAATTATGAGTAAAAGAATACGCTAAAAAAATTGACATTGAGAGTGATCTTACAGAACTACATTTTACGCAAAATGAAACTAATTGCTATTATGTGGGTATTTTTTTATCCACGATTCCCCATGAAGCTATTTTACTTCCTTTCACTTCATTTATGCAAATATAAACATTTCCTCGGGAAATAATATAAATTGAAACAATAAATTGGTGGTTTCATAATTTCTTCACTAAAGTAAATACATAGTATTATACCGCTCATACACATAATAAGCCGCGAGAGATTCTAAGTCAGAAAATGAAATGGTCTTCCTCATCCCCAAGACCCCAACTCAACTCATGGGCTTCTAAGAAAGTAAAATATTTAACACTAGCGGCCGCCCGCGACTTCGTACGCGTGGACCTCGTTTTACTCCATTAGGGGTGGAGTTTCGTAAAATCCGCTCTTAGCATCTATAGCGCATACATTTTAAATTTCAACTCTCTTACTTTAAACACATAGGACTTTCATAATATAAACTTCCAACCCTCCTTTTATCTCCTTAGCCCCCGTGGTTGAATTCTAATGATACATTTTCAGTATATGTACCACCACCACCACCACCACCATTTCAGCCATAGGACGTCCACTGCTGAACATAGGCCTCCCCCAATGCTTTCCATGTTGATCGATTGGAAGCGGCCTGCGTCCAGCGCTTCCCTGCTACCTTTACGATGTCGTCGGTCCACCTTGTAGGTGGAAGTCCCACGCTACGTTTTCCGGTACGCGGCCTCCATTCCAGAACCATTCTGTCCCATCGGCCATCAGTTCTGCGTACTATGTGCCCTGCCCATTTCCACTTCAGCTTGCTAATCCGTTGGGCTATGTCAGCGACTTTGGTTCGTTTACGGATCTCCACATTTCTGATTCGATCTCGCAAAGAAACACCAAGCATAGCCCTCTCCATAGCACGCTGTGCAACTGAGCTTCTGTATAAGGCCTATAGTAAGAGGCCACGTTTCCGAGCCATAAGTTATCACTGGTAACACACATTGGTTATACACTCTAGTCTTCAGGCATTGAGGTATTTTGGACAAAAATATGTTGCGTAGTTTCCCGAATGCTGCCCAGCCGAGTTGGATTCGACGATTGACCTCCTTCTCGAAATTGGACCTACCTAGCTGGATCGTTTGTCCGAGGTAGACATACCTACTTGTCGACAATCTCGAGAATTGAGCTCCCAACTGAAACTGGGTAGGGCGCAACATGGACATTCGACATAAGCTTCGTTTTGTCCATGTTCATCCTCAGGCCTACCTGTTGGGAAAATCGATTAAGGTCTTCGAGCATTGTTCCAAGATCTTCCAACGATTCTGCCATGACCATAATATCGTCGGCAAACCGATGTGTACACAGTACCACAGTGTACCAAACAGTATATGTACACCTCCACAATATCTAGAGATCATATGAGCATACATTTTAACTTTCAAGTCTCTTACTTTAAAAACCGAGGACTGCAATACAGACTTCCAACCCCCTTTTTAACTCGCATAAGGGTTGAATTTTGCAAAATTTCGTCTTAGTGACTACCTACGTTCTAAAAGGAGGTGTATTACTTACAGCGACAATTTAGTGACCTTTGAATTTATTCTGTGCCTTTGATCACCCACGGATACGATGTCCTGGGTGAGCCAAGTGGACTCTAGTTAAATTATTATTTTAGTGTCCTTTAATCATCTACAAACAAAAATTCACCTCCTCTGAATAGTCACATGTCCAATTGTTGTACTACATATTTTGATTTGTAACATTTTTGATATTTTCTAAAAACCGCAATAAACAAATTGGACATGTATGTGACAATTCAGAGGTATGATTTATTTAGAGGTGATCAAAGAACACTAAAAAAATAATTTAACTGGAGTCCACTTTGATCATCTTGGTGGTCAAAGCCAGGTGGAATAGACCATTAACCCCTATGAGAACTCTTTTGAGACTTGTAGTTTCTGAGACTTCGTGATGAGTGAGTGAGTCACTTAGTCATTCAATTACCTTTCTTTCTACTAAAATTATACGTACCTATAGTAATTATCATTAAAATCAAATAAGTAAGTACCTACCAACCTAAGTAATTAAAATAAAGACCCTACCAAAAAATTAACAAATTACATACAGAAAATAAAAACGAAGTAATTCTTATCCTATTTAACTACAATCGCCCACGCGCCCATCCCATTTGTCCGCCGCTGAACCGCACCCTAATATTCATCTCGGTAGATGGCGGCACATAGTAAGAATTTGCAAGGAAGTTTGTAAAAAGTCACTAATTAACACTTTGACTTGCTCGTTTAAACACAGTTAATGATTCAAGTAGGTTCATACAGTGAATGGTTCAATTACATAAAATATCTTTATTTATTAAATTTTCAATATTATTTACGAACAGCGCTATTCATAGTACCTACATGTAATATTTAGTTACTAATTTACTAATGATGTCGATAGATGGCGTTTGACAGCTTTGCCTTCATGAATATTTACGTAGGTACCTCAAAAATTTTTGTCAGGCGCAAGAAGATTTTAAGCAATGACGATAGATGGCGCTTTTCCACGTCTTATGAAAATCCCAAATATTTTACGGGACCCTATTGTTTTCCAAAATAAAATTTAGCCTATGTTACTCGTGAGTTATGTAGCTTTCGAATGGTGAAAGAATTTTTAAAATCGGTCCAGTAGTTATTGAGCCTATCCATTACAACTAAACAAACAAACAAACAAACAAACAAACAAACAAAGTTTTCCTCTTTATAATATTAGTGTAGATAAAAACTGCTTACTCTTGTCACAAACTTTAATCAAAATTCCTACGAAGGAAAAATACAATACTTTTATTTTATCAGAACAGACCATAGCACACACAGGTTACCGGTAAGTCACCGAATAAAAAACAAACGAACGACTCACCAAATGAAAAAGTGGGTAAGTTTTTAAGTATTTTTCTATCCGTTATCTAGTAGGTACCCATAATGCAAGCTTTGCTTAGTTTAGGACTAGAGGCGCAGTGTATTGTCCAAGGATATTTCTTTATTAATAAAAAGTAGACCTACGATTTTACAATGTATGATGTGCTGACTTCTTCAAGAATTACTTTTTTCATTGTAGCTCAAATGAAAATATATTATAGGTAACTTAGGACAAATGTAGGATTTATGAAAGTACTAGCTTTTGCCCGCGGCTTCACCAGCGTGAAATTTAGTGTCACAGATCGGCATAAATTATAGCCTATATTATGTTATTCTGGGTTACAAACCATAATACTGTAAAGTTTCAACAAAATCCGTTCAGTAGTTTTTGCGTGAAAGAGTAACAAACATCCAGACATCCAAACTTTCGCATTTATAATATTAGTAGGATTTTGTAGGTATTGTGAAAAGTCCTTACGTAGGATGAGCTTATGATTTTCCTATGACAAAGAAAGCTTTTATAGGTACCTAATTTTGTCAAGGTACCGACTTGGTAAAACGTTTCGTTTGAAAAAGTATTTTATAAAATTTTATCAGTAGACAACACAACATATTTTATTCGTTTCGTACTTTTGTTCTTAAACAAAACTCTACCGAAACGGCTTGACTGATTCTTATATAATTGTGTGTGTATAACTATTCAGTAGGTCTAAGAATAGGACGTTATTTATTTATTTAATACTTTTATGCCAAAATTTTAATATAAGGCATACATAATAATGCATTCTAATCCAGTTTACCTTCGAGTTATGCAGAAAAATTGGTTTGGCGGTATAACAAAAAAAAAACAACAGAAAAACAAATATGCTAACCTTAAACTATTTTTCATACCCCTAGGTGCAATACAACGTTTTATGGATTAGCTAGTATTAAAAAAAACTCTAAATGGTCAACTAAACAAAATTTTCCCAAAGTGTGAACAATCATCCATAGGCGTGTGATGATTTTCTATTTTTCTACTTACATAGTTTCACGCATATGCTATGCATAGCGATAACCCGTGAACAAACTTTAATAGCTACACCGCATTCTCACGGAAACAAATGAAAGTATACCTATAAACTAATCAATGGGCTACATACTATGGTATTTAGTGAAAACTGTGTACCTACCATGAGTTTACGAAAAGTGTGCTCGCTAGCGAGTACGTCAAAAATCTTTATGAAGATTTTGTTTCTTGAAAGTAGCCGCTAGGGGCGCTGAACAAGTAATGTCATTTTTTTACGCAGTCGCTAGCGAGCACGCCTAACGTAAACTCATGGTAAGCACACTGGTAATGGAAAATCGTATGGTGTTTGTTAAGTAGAACAAAGACGCTCTTACACCGGTAATTTCACCAAATTCCTTTAGGAAAAACAATTCCGATCATTATAATTTATGCCACGACCTTTTAAAGTATTATAGTATCACGGAACAATTAAGACAATCTCGTCTCCTCACATTTATTCGTGTATACTAATATCATAAAGCTTTTTTGAATAAAATTACCCAAGCATTTTCAGCAGTTGGAGAAATCAAACACAATATTGCTAAAATAATGGCAGCAATATCATGGAGATATTGACGAGGAAGAATTTGATTTTGTTCAATTTACCAGTGAGGCAATATTATGTAATTTATTGTTATCGCGTTTTGAAATATTTTATTCGACTATATACATATAGTTACTTTATTAGAGCTAAACAAAACACAACGGGTCTTGCACCTGTCGTAAAAACATAAATTGGATAGTTACGTTAAATTACTATACGAGTATAAACTAGAAAAACATCTGTGTATAAAAAAGGTCACTTTAAAGAGACAACATTGCATGTAGAGTGTGAATTAAAACGATATTAAAAGAGCAACGTCAGGGAAATATCAATAGAGATCGACAGATAAAGTTACAATTTCTGGACCGTCGTAAAAAAGAAGGTTAATTATTTTGGATCAAATTGCATTTTCAACAATTAAAATTTACGTATTAATTGATACTTACACACACTTTCAAGTGTTGCGTAACTTGTTGTTTAATGTCTTTTGTCGTAATACAATGCTTTTAGGTAAATATTTTTTATAACTATGGTAATAAAAAAATATAATTTCATGCACTTTTCTCTTTCAAGAAATTAATCCGGTTAGGTAATGTTTAAAAAGCTTTGCTTTCATAATCCTAGAAAATTCAGTTATCGGATTCGGCTCGAAAAAGTAGCATACGTCCACAGTTTGAGAAACAAAGAAATAAAAGTAACTATAGCGGCTGCCCGCGACTTCGTACGCGTGGATCCCGTTTTACTTCCTTCATCTATCTTACCTGGTTTAGATTTTTTCATACAAATGTTTTTACCTGCTAACTCCCGTCCCCGTGGGAATTTTGCAATATCCTGTTGTAACTAAGCTTTAAGTTTACTAAGGTACCTGCATGCCAAATTTCAAGCGTCTAACTTAAGCGGTTTAGATTTTTCATACAAAAGGATTTTCCCGCTAATTCCCGTTTCCGTGGGAATTTCGGGAATTCCTTTCTTAGTGCACCTCTACGGTACCTAAGCTACGTCCCTTCCAAATTTCAAGCTTAGCTTAGCAATAACTTTTCTACATTAATTCCACAATTGAGTGCTTTAAGGCTGTTCCACAAATAGAGTAAGTAGTGCTTGGATTTCAAACTGTCTAACTGACACTCAGTTCATAAACTAGTAAATTAAATAAAAGTCAGAGAGAATTGACTGGATTTCTTGTGCTTACTTCCTTTAATAACTAGTTCAAAATATCGTATTGAAAGAGTGTTTTAATATGGAATTTTAGTATACTTGGAATAAAGCTTAATCCAAGATATTAAACTCCTTTCCAAGTTATTAAGGCACTTTATTTAGAAAAAATGTTTTTATTATGAATCATTTTGGATTACGTACGTCACATTCTTGTACTTCATCATCATCATCATCATCATTTCAGCCGTAGAACGTTCACTGCTAGGCCTCCCCCAATGCTTTCCATGTTGATCAATTGGTAGCGGCCTGCGTCCAGCGCTGGTGGTAATTCATGTACTTATTATGGCATTTACTATGCAACGTCCTATCCAAACAAGGCACAGTGATTGTTCAAATCTACTTCCTTCTGGGAATCCAACTCAGAACTTTCAGATCGAGTCTACCATCTCTCTAACTCTCTCAGTTCACGTAGCAACATTTAATACCAACAAAGTTGGTTTTATGAACAGTTACTCCAAACGATCGGGGGGCGTATTGGGTAATGAGGACAATATTAAACACTGTATTTACCGAAAGACTATAACAAAGCTCTTTATTGCTTTAACAAGTTACGAACCTCGGTCTATAATTCTTAACGCCCCAAAATATAGACACGGAGCCAGTGAATCATACAAAGATTGAGATTTTAAGTTTTATTACTATTATTTGAGGCCGTGGAAAAGAAAGTGATGATGAAATTCAAAGGTTATAAAACAACGTGTGAAGTGAAGACCAAAAACCTTAATGTGTGTGTCTGTTATCTTTATGAATCGTATTGATTGTCCAATTCTCAATGATTTATTGCTTCCATTATGAATTTAAAAACAAGGACATTATAGACCTTGTAGAGCACGGCAATTATTATCTGAGATAAGTGTAATAAATAAGCTGTTACTAACGTTAAGGTAGTATGTTTTATTACAATCAATTGAATCATTATTTTGCGTCAAAAGTTAAGAAAAGTTACAGTAAGATGGCGCTTACCTTACGAGAGTACATTATCAACATTATTGTATGCTTTATTTCACTACAATCAGTTTAGTCGTTTGCGTGAAAAGGTAAGGAAAGTAGGAAAATTATTTATAAGAGTTACCAAACTACAATGTTACCATGTTCTCTACTACTACGTACAGTAAAAAAATCCTTCTCCTTCGAACCATGGTTAGTTTAGCTCTGTTATTGAGACCCAAACAAGGCTGAACCGGTTTGGTATCTCACCACGTGGTCCACATTCCGAATCAGACCTTGTGACTCAAAATATACAGTCATCTACATAAAGCAACTGAGTTGTAACATTGGCATTGTTTTGTGATTTAGACTTGGGGGTAACGACAGCAGACTTAGTATACCTTTGTTGCAACTATGCAACATACATAGGGTACCTATTTATGCTGTACTGTACTAACAGAATCTATTAAAACTACTTTAGCTTGATGTAATATCGTCATCGTCACTACAAAGTGTAGGCTCAAAGAGTGTTAAAACTTATTTTTCAATGGACATTTTAATGAATTAATAATATTTAATCTATGCAAATTGACTTCACTTAAACGTTGCGAAATTAATTGATTAGAAAGAAAATATTTAATTTGGCACTAAATACAATTAAATAATAGCCATTGGATACATAATCTTGTTTATTGCATATTTATTAACACAATCAATTAATTAGTGTGCCAAAAGGGACTCCTGATTATTCTGATCGCTTAGATTTTTGACAGTTTAGGACCTAAAACTTTAGGTATACTCCTATTAAGGTTTAAAAATTGAAAAAGTTCATTAAACTTCCTGTTATTTTATGGTATGGGTTATAAAAGCTGCGGTCACAACCGTATCTTCAGACTTTATGAGTCGCCATAGCGTCCGAGCTTTCAATATCGGATAAAATACCTAATCAAAATTCAAGGACATGCAAAAGCTTTCAAAGCGCGAAAACATGTTTTGGCAAACTTAATTTTGAAAGCCACACCTGCCGTCTGGAAAGAAGTGTTTTCAATTCACAGTTAGTTTAATTCCAGTGACTCTATATCTTATACCTACTCAAGTGAAAAGGAGCAATTGGTTTTCTTTTCAAATAGAAAATTTATGTTAAAAAATAAACATCTGCCAATTTTGGCATTTTGGGTAAAAAAAGAAAAGCTCATATTCAATGTAAATTAAGTCTTTATTTTATAATTTGTTAAAATGTCTTAATAATAATCATTTTGTGGTAGGTTGAATGTATAATTTAGTAGAAATAACTATTAAAATCACATAAAAATCGACCAAACCATTGGAAAATTAGAGTAATTTGCTCATAGCATTGTCATAATTATGTTTTTACTAGCTTTCCGCCCGCGGCTTCGCCCGCGTGGAATTTTGTCTGTCACAGAAAAACTTTATCGCGCGCGTCCCTGTTTCAAAAACCGGGATAAAAACTATCCTATGTTCTTTCCCGGGACTCAAACTATCTCTATGCCAAATTTCATCAAAATCGGTTGCGAGGTTTAAGCGGGAAAGCGTAACAGACAGACAGACAGACAGACAGACAGAGTTACTTTCGTATTTATAATATTAGTTGGGATTTCGTTCATTTAAAATTCAAACTGAGAATAACGGTATAATTAATAGTAATTCGATACCTAGAGTACATTATTAAGAGAGACGCATAGTGATAAAACTTAACACGTAACCGTATTAATGATAAAACTTTTGTCCCATATTTATTATGGAAACATCGATCGAATAACGAATCGTAAACACGTAAGAAAAAGTTATGCTATTGTCCCGAAGCAGTGGTGGGGTTAATATTGGGACGTGTAAAAGTGCTTTTTAAAAGCCTATTTGCAAAAATAAATGAATTTTATGAATTTTATTTTATGTATAAGTACCTATGTATTTTTTTAGATGCTGACTATTAGTATACCTACTTACAAGATATTCAAATTTATCTGTTGAATATTATTATTATTATTAGAAATGCAGCCAGCATCCTCGTCTCTTTGCCTCGCGGACACACTTTTACTTTTAAGTAGTAAGTAAGTTTATATTATTTTTTTGTTTAGAGTTAAGTTTGTTTTTATTTGAATAGCCGAATAACATGAAAAATAGAGCCCTTATTCTACATTTGGATAGCCCTTTTTAATCCTATACCCTTTAAATCAACCTTTTTACTTATGTTTCTAAATTATTTATTTGATTTTAAATCCTAGAAAACAAGCGTTGTCGCAAAAAATAACCATTTATTATGGTCCAGTTTTAATTTCAAAGCTTTCCAGACAGGCCGTCCACACGTGATAATGATAAAATTTCTCTGTCCCGCATTATTTGTTATGAAACACCGATCGAATTCATAAACACAGTAACGTTACGTGTCCCAGCCGTAATCCAAGGCTGAGTGAAAGTGTGAGGTCACGACTTTCACCGGTGTTTGCTTAAGCACGTCCCTTTCCAATACCATATTGTTTGAGAGAGACAGACGCATTGTGATTTCGAGTCGAGACGGCTGGGTTTTAGTGGGTTAAGCGCGGAGGTTGAGGCATCATTCATTTTTAATGTCAGTTTAATGTCAGTTCACTGGTGATGGTGCATGCAACCATGCGAAAAATGAAATAAGTATTAAAACGAATGTCGAAACCTCGATAAAATCAACACGAACTTAGTGCATGTTAATTAATATCCTTATTTACCTTACAAAAACATAAATGCTGACGCCAAACGAGCAGAATTTCTGTAGCGTAATAAATGTTCAAGTTCCAACACATTTTGCGTCGTTTTGAAGTCCATACAGTATGTAAACTCAAAAAACGCGTAATAAGCGCTTGTTTGGCCTTAGTCTTAACATTATCAATGCATTCGTAGAAACACTAGGGGAATAACAACATAAATATCTAAAAATAGTAGTAACAAAAATACCGTTTGACCCAGTAAGGAAAGTGACCATAAACACGCGATGTTTTGGTAGAATTCCCGATACTATCTTGGCCGTGAAACCTTCGCTGAAAACCGATGCCTATCTCTAATTAGATTTTATCAAGGAAGAAAGAAGAAGCCCAATTTTGTTAAAAAAATCAAAGCCAGTAACTGATTAACGCCCGTATTCACAAACGATGCTTGCTTAAATGAAGCAGCAAATCGAACGCACAGCGTTGAATAGAGCTCTGTGATTGGTTCGTGTGTCACCCTGTGCGTCCACGCGCACTGTGAGATCTCATAGTAATGTTAGTGAATACGGGCGTAAGAAGTATTTAGGGGAGACCGAGGTGAGTAGTAACATAGTAGAGTTGTAACAGAAAGATTTGTGACATTGTTGACTTTTGGAAACCTACTAGCTTCAGCGAGCTCACAACGGCGCGTATTTATTAGCTCGAGACTTGAACTAAAAACGCGCACTGTTACGAGCTCGCTAGTAGTAAATAAGTTCAAAAAAATCGCCAATGTTACAACCCTCCTTTGTTACAACTCACCTCGGTCTCCCATAAAAACAATATCTTGATAGGTTTAGGTAGGTACCAATATTATGTAAACGAGTCAAACCATAACTCGGTTATACTATAAAGTACCAATTAGACCTTGGGACGATTATTCAATGCCATAACCCGAACCACCTGCTATAGCCTGGCCAATAACGGCTCGAGCCTTGTTGCTTCAAATTTGCAACAAACGCAGACTATCTTACAAATAGATACCGCTTTGACTTTTTTATTAAGTCTTCATTTGAATATGAAATGTTTTAATTTGTACCTATTTTTCCTGGACAGTTTATGTATTTGTATATCCGCTCTATCTTACTATCATCCATAGCTGTTTTCAAAGTAATTGCGTACCAAAAAGATGCGTCTGAAGCGGCCTTTACATCTAAATCTATAAAAGCGAAAGGTCACTGATTGACTGACTGACTCACTCACTCGTCACGAAATCTCCGAAACTACAAGTGCTAGGAGTCTCAAATTTTGCATGGGGGTTCCTTTTAGAACGTAGGTGCTCACTAAGACGGCATTTTGCTAAATTCAATACCTAAGGAGGTTAAACGGGATCCACGCGTACGAAGTCGCGAGCGGCCGCTAGTCTTTAATATCTCCATGAGATTGTAAAAACAAATTCTTTTAAAACAAAACAGTACTCATTATTATTTCCAACACTTGAATCAACTTGATTGTTGATAAAAAACACGCTCCCATGTTTTGGTCTGTGAGCACGTTCAACCAGAGGCTCGCTATACTCGTAAAGTCTAGCAAGAGCTTTACAGCCAACATGATTTTAAAAAATCATCATTAATTAGCCCCAAGTCCAATTAAAAGAACTAGTATTTTTATAAAGCGTAATATTTTTCAATGGCTCCGGGAAAAAGTAGCACATTCAACCTTATTTAAAAAAGGATTAACTGAATAAATATTTATGTACAAAAAACTTTTTCATTGTTTTTTAGTCCCGTTAACCCCTCGTGATAAACTAAATACTTGTGCTGTGTTACGAGTAGATTGACTACAGTTATTGAGGAACTATTATTGTAATCCAGCGTATGACGGGGGGGTCCAACCCGCGAATCCGCTAGTCCAACATTGATAATATCGTTGGACTTTGTCACCTCGTTTATTATTTGTTTCTCTATTGTCAATATTGAAGGCAGCATCTATTCGGCTAACTAGTCTTTTAGCCATAGGACTTTATGGTACAGCAATGTTAATTATTATGGCCGATAATAATAACTCTGTAGCGCTTATATTTCCTAGAATTTGAACGTTATATTCGTAAATAGCTCTTGTTAATAGCTGCTAGTTGATGAGATTTAATAAGCTTTCAGGTTAATGAAATTTCAGTTTAGAAATTGATTTTGTTTACGTTTGATTAAATTCTAAAGCGTTCGTCTCACTTATGAATTGACGTAAAGAAACAAGTAACAAAACGATTTTTAAAACTACATTCAAATCTCGATTTTGACTCAAGACTTGTTGGTATTATCAATCTAAATATATAACTTAAAGGTGACTGACTGACTGACATAGTGATCTATCAACGCACAGCCCAACGGCATCCGCTAAAAAAGGATTTTATGAAACTCCACCCCTAAGGGGTTAAAACGGGATCCACGCGTACGAAGTTGCGGGCGGCCGCTAGTATTAAATATTTTAGCTAGAATTTCGGGTAATCCCAAAAGAACTATGTATCATTTATCCTTTGGCAATACTCCTCGGAATTTCAGGGTCACTGATATCTTTGAATATTATGGTATCCTGGCTGACTGGCTTCCAAATCATAATAAATCTTTGATTTCGTAATATTGAAGTAAGTAGTTACTTAGTAAATAAATCATTTTATCCTTTGTTTTTTGCCCTTGATATGACGCGAATCGTCCTATTGGTATTTGCTACAGTAACTTAGACCCAATTAAAAAAAAAGAAAAATATTGTGCCAGTATCAATTACAAGATGGCTGACTTTGTATTTCAAATTCAAATATCTTTACTTTGAAGCTTAGAAAAGGAGCTTAACATTTTATTGGTCGTTTCGATATAATAAAGCGAAGAATATTTACGGTTCAATAACGATGTTTGCGGATTTAATGTCGTTGTTTACTTTGTATTATATTACACTAATGGTAAAATATTCTAAGCTGAAATTCAAGAACGGCCGGACCATTTTCGGCTCTATTTTTTTTTTAAATATTTCAACCCAGTCGTGATCCTATGCTGGTTCAATCAAACCCGGTCACCCGTTAACGGCACTATAATTACTTGTAGTATTTTGTAATTAGAAATTACTAATATTCTTTAAAAAAATAGTTACATGCTAATCTCGAAATTCACAAAAGACTGGACCATTTAAGCTATATTTGGGTATTTGCTGTGAGCTAGTTTATAATAAAAGGAACAATCATTGTAGTCCAGTCAATAAAGCATTATAGATGGAAAACTGTAGAACACAATTTCTGACTTCAGGACTTTATTTAGACTAGTTAGGAGGTGAACATAGCAAAAGTCCCCGTCCTTAGCCCTTGAGCCGCGGGGAGAGGGGGGTTTAAAGGTGCCACTTTTCGGTTTTTCGCTTAATCCTCGGAAACTATGCGTCCTAGTGACATGACTACTATGAACCAAAAAAAGCATATTCAATTTGCTACAGGTGAGATAGTCAACTTTTTTGATAAATTGTATAGTTTTCGCGGCACCTGCTCTAGAAGGTCTGTAATATTAGAAATTTTATTTTTGTCTTACATGTTCCCATCAAGAGAAAATCGACTAAATCAACATTGAGCAATCATTCTAGACATGCGGGAGCATGTTAAGCCTAGTTCCAAGGAGGGGACTGCACCGTGCGTATATTTAGACGAACCACTTTGAGCCACTATTGACTCCTCATCACTCAAAAACTACTGTGCATTAACACTTCAAATTTGGCTCATGTGTTGAGACTTGCAAGATATACATCAGCTTCAAATTTCATAAATATGCCTCAAACGGTTCTTTAGGTATTGACGTCCAAAAATCTACATGTCTGACCTATATACCAAATAAAAAACCAGTTAAATTTAACATTTCACAGGTGATAGATAGATTTTAGTGTTCTAAATGTCGATTTTTGAACGTCAATACCTAAATAACCGTTTGAGGTATATTTATGAAATTTAAAGCTGATGTATATCTTGCAAGTCTCAACACATGAGCCAAATTTGAAGTGTTAATGCACAGTAGTTTTTGAGTGATGAGGAGTCAATAGTGGCTCAAAGTGGTTCGTCTAAATATACGCACGGTGCAGTCCCCTCCTTGGAACTAGGCCTCCCTGCCGGCTCAAGGGCTAAGGGCGGGGACTTTTGCTATGTTCACCACCTAACTAGGCTAAATAAAGTCCCGAGGTCAGAAATTGTGTTCCACGGATTTCTCTCTACACCGTCGTTAAGGCATTCATTGACTAGACTATTGTTTCTAGCGATCTTATGACTCTATGACACAGTACTACTTAGTTCAACCTTTAACCGAGATTTATTTTCACACTAATTTGTTACGGATTAGATAAAGAATATCTTCAAAATCATTCCTAATTACTTTCTTCTTACTTTGATTTATCACTTTCCTACTGGAACGATCTTATCTTTAAACTCTATTTTTTTCTGATTTTTACTTTTTAACCGCGTTCGGGCCCAAATGCGTTTTATATTTTCCCAGAACGAACTTAACCTTCACTTATTTAAGTAGTAGTATATGATGTACACATAATGGTTTAAGTACATAATATACTCACAATATGAAAACGATTTACACACGCACAAAATCGATGGCCTGTGCCATTTTTTTAGTTTTAGTTAACAAATTATGTTAAAGCATAATAATATAATATTAACAAAGGAAGTAGGTAAGTATTACCTTATTTTTGCGCTACAACAAAGAACAAAAGAAAACGAACATTCTGTGAACTCGTTGTTAATTAACCGTAAAGCATAACTTAATTAGGCGTTATTAATTTAAAGTAGCACTTATTATAATTTATATATCGCTTGTTAATTTTAGTATTACCTGCTATAATTCAATGTTTGTCGGCTTTTTTTCAAACTAACAGGAATTCTAAATAAAAGATAATTGTTAAATATTACGTTATTTTATGAAATATCGAGGTTACATAAATTATCGCCGCGCCTATTAAAAGGGGCTAAAAGGCACCGGATAATGTCTTTGATAAAATCTAATCAAATTAACATTTAAATACCAAGGAATAAAGATGTATTTTAAAGAAATGCTAAGGTAAATAGGTTTTGCGACAAGGTATAATTACATACTCGTAAAAGATAATTTATTGCAATGTTGTTTCCTTTGCCAGTGTACCTATGTAGATTATTAAAATTCTGAAATATTATGATAACTAACACTGATTCACACAAATGCATACCAATCACTTTCCAAGTATCGCAAGCGACGTAAAATAACATGTTTTGGTACCTTATCACAATTTCTATCAGAATTAGGTGGCTGCGTCCGCAAGAAAGCCCACATACCCCGTCTAGACGTCGAAGGCACATCAACAATACGGATAGCCTGCTCATCCCAACACCATCTCATAACGAGTGAAAGGGACAGAGAATACCATATGCATGCGAGTCTATCTGACCTTGATATATGGAATGGACCCGCGCGACGTGTGTGTAAGCGTACCAGGCAAGCAGAAGTGCATCGGAGACGCACACGCTAGAATGCCAGTCGAAAACGAAGCTTCTGCAGAATATACTGAGATGAAAATCGATCGCGCCGAAGGAGAAAACTCGAGGAAATACCTCACCACGTTTGCTGCACACAGTAATTTTACACATGTGTGTTGTATGATAAGGTTGTTTGTAGAATAAAGTAGTCGGTATATTGTGTGCGTAAACGCTCACCTGTGTGGCCGACTGCTTGACATATTTGGTAGTTGATGTGGCTTAACTGAGTTGAACGTTGATGCAAATGACAATGCATTTTGTGCTTTACGTAACGGTGATACGAGTAAGTTTGGGGGAAAGAGATTCGCGAAAGTTTGCATTGATAAATGTGACTTGTAAGACACTTGAATGAATTTCGCGGGTCGCTAACGTATTTATCTAAGCGCTATGTTACTTGGAGGAAAATTGTAAGTCGATCTAACTATATTAGCTACAACTATGATAGCAGCGCTGAAAGCACTCACGTTTCGGTAAAGCATAATAAATCTTTTGATAAAGAATGTCGTGCCCAGTTGAGCTGAAGATATTTATGGGCCTTCGTGTTTTTTCCGTTTTATAAAAGAGGTTATTGAGCAGCAAACGATTTGATCTCTACCGTGTATCCTCATTTGATAGGGACTACTTTACGGTACCTGCTAAACTATAAAAAAACATTAGCAATTATGTACTATAACCATTGGAAAAAAAAACATCAAAACAAAAACCGCATCAATGCAGAATGGAGAAACCACATGCCGTGCACAATTTCCGCACGCAAATGATTTGGTAGCGTGCAAGAAAACCAAATTGGTTTCAAATTCTTTCGAAATACCTTCGTCTGATCCATGATTTAGTCGAATGCTCAGTTTAGCAGATCCATTAGACTTGGAGACGTTGACAAATGAACTCTTTAACGATACAAACGGAACCATTTTCTTTGTAACTTCCCTTCCGCGTTATTCGGGACAATTCTAATATTTGCAAGCGCCCATTTGTCAGGCTCCACCGCAAACGCACACCATTACAGTTCTATTCACGTAAGCATAAGTCGTGACAACTTCTATTGTATATCTAACAAATTATCTATGCAATGCTCGCGGCGTTGCTGACTCGGTAAACAGTTTATTTCGTTTTGTGCTGTGCGTTTGTTAAGACCATATCCTGCAGCAGTGTATGTATTTTCATATACATTAGATTATCTTCATAACGAATTTTGAAAATATAGTAATTTTACTATCATCATTAGGTCATTAGTCTCCACTGTCTCCACACGACCCTCTCTAATTTACCAGAATTCAATATGTAGTGTTTATATTGCTATACTTAGCTACCTCAATATAAACCTAGGCGCAGACCACCGATTTTTAGTTGGCCGATAGTTCGGCCCGATTCTAATTTGTATGAAGAATCCGCCGATACCAAATCGGTGTAATGTGCGCACTTTCATACATGTCCCGACCCAAGGCTAGGCTAAGATTCATGATGAAAAAACTGAAGATGTTCCATTCCCTACATGCAACAGTTCACTATGTAAGCTAGTAATTTTGCTGATGAAGAATGAAAATAAGTAGGTTTTGCTTTTGGAAATATTCGCTACTTTACAACAACAACTCATGAAAAGCCTTCAGGTAAGTACGAGCTTTACCCATTTGATACCAGTGAAGGTCAGTGACAGACCTTTAATGACGCATATAGGAATTTGATATTACGTTTCTTTCGCGTCACAAAATTACGCATGTCGCGTTTCACCATTAGACTACATATGATGCAAGATGATGCCAAAACTGGTCGGACTGGACCTTTCATGTCGAAAATAAATGACCATGACCGTTGTTATGTGCTTTTGCTTTGTGTTCTGGTACAAGCACAATTGTCGCTAAGAATGTTATACATACACGTACATATGTTTTTGCAACATAGCCTTTTACTGCTATTTAAGATTTCACAGTAAAATAAAGGAATGTTTTCTTTGAGATTTTTTTTCTATCTACAATATTAAGGGTACTTTCCCTCCAGGTGGCATTACAAAATACCACCCTGTATAGAATTTCAGCAAACAATTATGTATGCTGTAATATCCTTACGATAAAATTGATTCTACATAATATATTTAGCGCTCGCCCACACAAGTCAATGTTACCTCTAAACTTGGGCAATAAATATTAATTTCATATTTTCATAACATCTCATAAGGTAAGTTTATAGACGTCAGAGCTTTTTCAAAACATTATCGAAATCAAATAAAGATGTAAGTTCCAAAACTAAATGAAATTGTTTCAAAGTTGCATTTTATTGCCTCTATGTATATAAAATATCAACTAAACTGCAGTTTCTAAGGCGAACTCAAAGTGTGAAATCTTGTGATAACAAAGACATCCAAAGTAAATGTCGAGTTTGATGTACGAGGAGCTAAGTAGCGCACTCCAGCGCATACATCAACCGCCTTCAAACTATGCCGAAGATAGTGTTGTAGAAACATTGACTTCGATAACTTAGCCTATCGATTATCGAGTTAGTTGATCAATCTATGGTAAGAAAAAGTACCTTAAGGAGGCACCGTAGACCACCGATATTTAATCAGCCTGTAGTTTGGTCAACGTCTAATTTGTGTAAGGATAGCAAATCGG